>NW_008824243.1:2628289-2653616 GCF_000699105.1 Pygoscelis adeliae
GTGTACTGGTTTTGGCTACAAGCTAATATGAAAAAAATTACCTTTATCTCAGCCAAAACCAGTACCAAAAAAGTTACACGAGTTTTTCTCCAAAACCAAATTTTCCTGAATGACCTCATAAAGGACAATAAAACAGTCTTCAGAAATAGAATGTAAGATACATACATGGATTACATTAATATTTTTTACAGTTTCTTGCTGATAAATTTGAAATGCAAATCCAATTTGAAATACCAAACCAAAGATTTACTTTAAATTAATGAAAACCACAAAATTTTTGCTAAATGCCTAGTAAAAATAACATTGATGTGGTTTATGCTGAATGAATGCATCCCTTCTGTGCCCATAGAAATTGATTTTCTATACGTTCTCAGATAATCTTCATGTAATAAAATCTATGAAAAACAGACCTCTCATTTGCTTACTTGTGCTTACATCTTTCTTTTCCAGATGACACGAGAGCAGTATATATTAGCAACACAACAGAACAGTCTTCCAAGGACTGAACATCCTCAGTTTTACCCAGTAGGGATTTATGGATGGCGAAAGAGGTGCTTATACTTCTTTGTCCTTCTGCTGTTGGTTACCATGATTGTTAACTTAGCGATGACAATATGGATTTTGAAGGTTATGAATTTCACAGTGGTAAGTATCACAGTAACTTTATGTACCCTGTTTCTTGAAGTAATAACTTGCAGTTTTAGTTCTCTTTCCTTTAGCATATTATATACAAATCTTGTAATTTTGGATTAAAAATCATTTATCCTTCTTTGAGTGTTACTTCAGATATTTATACCTTTTGTGTATATTCTGCAGTGAGTGGACCTGTGCCCTATCTATTCAGATATTTTTGTTTAATCATATCTGCTGAAAATATATCTGGATCTTAGATGTTTTTGTTTGCCCAAACAAAAGCGTCATGGTGACTGCCCCAAGCATCTCATGGTTGCTTGTCACCACTGATAGCAATCAGTAGGAGTTTACTATGTCTGTTCTATACAGTATCTCTCTTAGGAGGAAACTGGGTTAGTTAGGTCAACTTAGGGTGGCTTTTTTAGTTTATGTTGTTCTTAGTATTTTTTTAGAGTATACTGACCATTTGGACTGCGTTTCACCTAGAACTTAGAGTAGCTGTTTTGATGTTGATAAGAGGGGGTAGGTAGGTATAAAAGCCACAGGCTTTTATGAGTCAGCCTCCATCTGGAATCTTAGTAGCAGCAAAATGTTACTGAGTCTGTATTTCAGAGGTACACCTGAAAGAACATCTGCGTTCAGTGGAAACTGTGTTATCTGCCCAGCTGTTCCCAAAGCTTTGTTTAGATAAAGGTGGTAGAAGTGCTCTCTAGTTGGCAGTGGAGTAGTGTCTTTTTGTATATCGAAAGAAAAGATAGAACACTCCGCAGTTTAAAATAGCGGTGCTTCTGCTAGGATCAGTGTAGTCTCTGTCTCTGGATTTTGACCTTCATAAGCTATATTTTGATGTAGCTAGTAATACATTTCTGATTCCTAAGATCATAGTACATTTCTATTCTCCATTAGTTTATTGGAAATAAAAAACAGCCAACAAAACCAGCATTAAACATATGTCTAAAATTGTTCTATATCTGCTAATGCTGTGTTATCATTGCCTGGTGACACGTATTGTGCAAATACATTCTACTTATGAGTTGCCACTAGTGGATGAATATGTTGGATTCATATTTTGACAACTGTGTGATTTTAATATTCATGTAATGAAGAGTTTGTTAGAAGCTGGGGGGGGGCTGCTTGTTTTTTGGGGGAGGTTTTTTTCATCTGTTTTTGTATTTATTTTTTTTTAGCATAATGTGCTTGCAAAACAGGACATCCACATATGCTTTTGCTATTTGTATTAGAAACATATTTAGGCATAGTTGTTGACTTCAGTAAAATGGTCTGCTATTATTCCAGAGGAGAACTAACCATGGAAATTTAAATAGCTTCAGAAGATGTTTTAAAAAGCACAGGATTTTTCTCTGTGCAGAAGATTACATTCCAATAAAATATTTGAAACTACTACTTCCATATCTTGGCAATGTTTGACCTTCCACACTACAAGCTACTATAGCACTATCCAGTTTAAAACTCTTACAGTTTGAACATACAATCTTTTTAAAACTAAACCAAAAAAGATATTTTGAAATATTTTTCTTTCCCGCATGTCAAAGCTTTGTTAGAAAGTTAAAGGTTTATGGTGAATCACTAAATCAGTGCAGGAATCTAGTGCAGGAAGCAACCGGATGGTTTCAGCAGTTCTGTTTACTAGTTAGTGGATTGAAGGCATTGCTTCAGTAGCTTGAGAGATGTATGTATGTGAAATAATTATGCAAACACTGGCTTAATAATTTCACAAAAATAGTGTTTGAAATACTATGCACTTGATTGAAATAAACTCGTTATTTCATTATTACAATTCAGAAATCACAAAGCTTCTGTGCATCTTTAATAATCCTGAATTTGTTATAAATACAGATAAATGGTATGCCACTGACTAGTGTGAGTTAATCTTTAACCGTCCTGTTACAGAATTAAAATTAATTTTGTATATTCATATTTACCATAGTCATATAGTACATTTACAAATCAAGCGATTTGGAAAACAGAAGTGGAACATATCACTCCTCTTTCATATTAACCCCCCCCCCAAAATATTGCATATTATTGGGGACACTGTTCATTTTTGAATATCATATACCCCTTAACTAACTCGGAAATGAAAATTCCTTCTTAAAAGTTTATTATGAACAATCTGCAAAAATTACTGTTTCCAAAGGATTTTGTACTTAAAAAGAATAACAGAAGCATTTTATTTAATGATCATAGCATCACAGATCATTCTCACTCGAATTTATATGTACTATATCCCTGTTGACATAAAGTTAATAATTATTATTCTTTTAATGGCAAAATATTTCATGCTTTTGTTTAATGAAAAGTACTGCTTCAGGACTAATTTGTTTTTGTCTTCCAACTTTTATATAAATTTATGGCATGGTCTGTGGTTAAACTGTTGCAGAAAACAGAATCCATAAAACTGTGGTTTATGACCAGAAATTTTATATCTTAAAGTGCACACATTTGTTTCATGAAGAGACTTAAAAAATTTAGTAATTAAATGACATGACAATAGGTTATTTAATATTATGAAGCTACATGTAATAGCTGTAGGCATATCATATAACTTAAAGCTGAAAGAATGAAAAAAGTCTGTCAGTATTTGCTTCTGCTTTCATAAGTACCGTTACTTTGGATCATGTTTGAATCCATTTTGTTAGTTATACACTGAATAATACCAGTTTTCTTCTGCAGATTCATGGAATGGTAGTCTTCTACTTGGACTAGTTAGTATTCACATTAGAGTCTCCGTATGGGTTCAAAAATTGATTGCTGGAAGATTGTCATATAAAAAGTTCAGTAAAATCTTCAGGCTTATGTCCACACATGCACATTTAAGCACCAGTGGGAAATTTTTATCAAGTCTGAAGGAGTCACATTCTTAGCAACAGACATCTGAGAGTAAAATAATTTAGGTTATGAACCTAAACTTCATGTATCTAAAGAATGCAATAGCTTTGAAATATACATATATTTATTCCATGTGGATGTATAGATGTATAGATAGATATAAACTAAGAAATTGTATTTTTATATCTAGGCAGTGAGAGGAAATCAGAAGTGCAGCTAAAAACCTTTTGAAAAGGAAAATACTTTTGCTAAACTGGTTTAAAGAGTATTTGCACAAAAGAGGAATATAGCCATGATAAAATAATTGACATTTAACTGCTTTGACGTTTTGACATTATTTTAAATTATTCGCTGTTTTAGCATAAGCCAATGTTGAGCTTTTTATAAAAACAATAGTAATTGCACCACTTCAAGGGGTGGTGAAGAGCCAAGGCATGGGTTTGTCATTGCTGGCTGACAATTGCAACAATGCTATTTGTATTAGCTGTTGACTTTCTATTTTCAACCGTACAGCTGCAGCCACTGGCCAACTGGCACAATAAAAGCCTTTCTGAGTTCAGTTTATAGATTCTCCAGTTGGAAAAGTTTTCTGAATATATTGACCTTGAATGTAAATGTCGCATTCTGAATCTGAGCTAGTTATCCCATGCTCTTTTTATACCCAGAGAGGAGAAATAGGGTCTCTTGTAAGGCCATTCATCTCAAAGTAAGACAGGCAACTGAAGTGAATTGTCCTTAAAGATGGATGTTGAATAGCTTATCAAAGAAGTAATTAAAAAGGAAATATGATTTATTTGCAGTTGTGTAAAAACATAGTACAGGCAAGTTGTGCAAGTCTCTATCAGATTAAGTGGTATAGCTGGGAAAGGCAGAGAAACTTTCAGGTATACAGTCTCTTCCAGTGTACAATGTGAGAGAGAAACTTGAAAGGTAAATACAAGTTACAAATAATTGCCCTGATATAATATGTACCGTACGAGCAAAACCGAAGGAAATTAGTATCTGTGTAGCAGAAGGAATATTAGATGGAGGAATCAGAGATATAGTAATGATTTTCTGAAAGATACTCCCCCACCGGTAGCTTAGTGTTACTGTCCTTTAACGTCTAGTTGAGATGTTACCTCACTGTTCGATCATCTGTTTAGAAAGATACACGTGAAAGCATATAAGAACTTCAGGACAAAGAAGTCCCCAAACATTTCCACTGGTAGATGCATGTAGCTGTAACACACCATACTATCCTCGGTTTATGTGGAAAGTAATCATTCAGGAGTAGGCTATATTAGAGGAAGATCTGACCTTGAACAAAATGGTCTGCCAATGACTTAGCCCTGAAATAATCCCCTGGCTAAACTCATCATTGGAATAAAACTCTTTGTTTTCTTACGTGCATCAGGTGGATCTACTCTATCTGGAGTGGTAAGGATAAAATAATTTGACAGCCTCTACAATATATTGTCCCCTAATGGAACCACCAAAATCTCTGAATCACATACTTGAACTTCAGACTCTGTTGTGTTAAATCTACTGTGTTAAATGCTTTCCTGAAAAGTAAACAACTGCTGTCTTCAAGAATAACTCAACTTTCCTCCTGAAGAAGATCTTCAAGGAGACATGCAAAACATCTTGGAAAAATCAAGCTGGGAACTAAAACCTGTAGCTTTTGTCAATATCAAAATAATACTTAGGAGACTTGACTTTTATGGAATATTTATAATTTTCTTTCCTTGTACTAGCCTTGCCATGGTCCACAGGCTCCCCCATGGAAACATGTGTCTTTCACTTAACCTCAGGATGTAATTGCCTCTCTCTTAGTCGGTTATATGTGTCTAATGAAGCTCAAAACTGTTAGTTACTTTTTTGTGTCTGTACAATTAGTATACTAGGTGTTTCAAGAAGGATGGGACACTCAAGTCGTAACTTGGTGACATAACCACAGGGTAAAATATGGATACGTTGTGTATTTATAACATCCTGGTTATTTCACTTACGTAATATATATGAATTTTAAAGGATAATGAGGAAAGAAATATTTTTTACTCTGCTTGCATTCTTGTCATCATGTAATTGTATGGTCCATAGCATAGGTAATTAGCTTGCTTTTTCTTTAAAGATTTAATCACTTGAACATTATTCTCTGATATAATTTTTATCTTAATTAAAAAATTAATTGTATCGTCTTTAAGTTATTCTCAATAGAACTATAATATTATATAATTTATTCTTCATATAGCTGTTAACGAATAAAGTATATCAACAGTCTGTCAATCTGATTACTTACTCTGTAAAAGAGATTTACCTTACATTTTTGTCACTAAGCAAATACCTGTGTAGAAATAAGCAACTGAAAGTTTTCTATGGGTATTTCAAATTACAGATTTAAAAAAGAAATTCAAAGTATTCCTCTTACTGCTGTGAAGTGACATTGTGAAGTGACATGAGGCAATCAGCATAGAAACCTAAGTCCCCCTCTTGGTGGAGGACACATTTAATATCAGTGCATTCATACATTTTCCAATATGTACACAATTGGCATTGATATTGGCGTTTACTTTATATTACATTATTCCATTGCTTATTACATTACGTTGAAGTTTGGAGTTTACTAAAGCTGAAAAAATTGTAATGGTAGGAAAAATGCAAATGTGAACCGCTTTAGTTCTTAGGATCTCTTTTGGGTTGGCCTGTGACTCAGCCACATATCCTAGGAAGTATCAGTGCCAAATTGTTTTACTGGTTTTGGTTGTACATCTGGTTTTGTGTGTCTCCATAATCTGCTTTCCCCTGAGGAATCGATGTATGAAAAGACTTATTTTGTTACCCCTCCAAGAGTGCAGTCGCCCAATTCAGATATTTTCTCTTGCTGTAGTTACTTGCAGTGTTCTAGTTGGTTTTGACTGCTGTCATGGCACAATGTTTTCTGTATTGATACATGTTAAATTCCTCTTGCCTGTAGTACCATGGAAATTAATTTTAAGATCAGGAATGAGACAACATCATCTGGGTTGAGACAGTTATTTCTCAAGGGAACTTGAACTTCAATTTAGCTTCAAACATAAGCAGAGCATAAACAGCAGTTTGAATTTCCTGGCCAGGAAATTCACGTGCTTCCTGCTCACAACTCAACATACTCTGGTTGCTGGCTGCCTAGCTCCAACTTCATGTTGTTTGGACAGCAGGTAGTTTGCAAGATGGTTGAATGTCTGCTGGAAGATACACAGGCCAACTAAGCATGATTTCTTTTTATCTGACAGCATATATAATAATGCACATATATGCAACCCTTAACTCCTCTCTGCATCTTTATAGACTGTCCCTATATTCCTTTGGGAGTTTGACTTTTAGAGTTAGAATCTTTTGGATCTACAAAAATTAAAATCTGAATGATAATATTTTATTAACATTACTTATAGAGACCAGTAAACACAAATATATTTGGTTGCTGTGGAAGAATGACGAAATCTTTCAAATTTTTAACTTTCTGTGTTGTTGGGACATGCACACACACTCTTCTGTTCTTAATATCCAATATGGAAAAAAATATTTATAATTTCTTTCAAAGTACAATTTGTCCATTAAAGCTATAATTTGATACTTAAGGTTTTAGTGGTACAGAACTAAAGCAGCTGTGTTCAATGCTTTTATCTAGACTTATAGCAAACTGTCTTGGCATACTGTAGAATAAGAAAATAATTTATTTGTGAAACTATGCTGTAATACTCATTATCCATTTCTCAACAAGCATGACAGTGATATGAGCTGTCAGGCTTCTAAGATTCTTTGACCACCCAGATCTCTTTATCTGATATTCAAAACAGTATTTGTTCTGTTATCAGTTCAGTTGGTTCTGCTGATATGCAATGAAGATAGTATTTGCCCATGGCAGTTAACACAATTTCAAGTAGAAATAAGAAAAAGCTCTTTTCAATTTCTTAGCTAATTTTTGTTGAGGGATGTCCAATTTGTAGCAGATTGGCATTTGAAATTTATGAAGTTGTGTAAAAGCTGTACTTATCTCTACTCAAAAATAATTTGGTTGTTTGGCAAACAGACAACTTCTTTCATTTTACAAAGGCAACAGTTTGTTATTAGGTTTTGAATAAATATTATTATGGTTTAATAGTAGCAGTTGCTGGATATTTAATAAATATGTTCTGTCAAATTTGCAGATTTCATTTATTTCAATGGCAAACATTTATTGTCAATAATTTATTTTAAACTGTAAATGATCTCATTTTCAGAACTTGTTATCTCTTAACTAGATAGAAAACTATTTCTCTACATCCCTCAATATTTTAGTTTTCAAGAACCTGATGTCCCATTTTGGGATGAATGCAAGAAAGCTTTTGTTTCCTTTTTGTTTGTTTTTTGTAGTGAGAAAGATCCAGTCCAGAGCAGGCAATATCATTAATTATTAATGATTAAGAGACTTAGTCAAGATATCGGAGACCAAGGTTCAAATTCATGCAGTCTCCAATATAGATCATGTCCCAGGTAAGTGTCCTACTCATAGGCTATTAGTCCTGATTTTTTATGTTCCTTTTTAATAGATACGTGACCTCTGTCTTACTATCTTTTAGTCTCAAACATTAGATAACATGTTTATAACAAATTTTATTGAAAATTCCTATGAAATAGCTGTGTATTCCTCAAGAATATTTTCTGCTCAGGTTTATAATTCCTTTGAAAAAATGTTTAGAAAATCGTCAGCCAGCTAAAATGAGTATTAGAAAACCATACACAGGTGTACATGTGCGCATGCATACACACACACACAGAGTCTTATTTATATAATTGGCTATGTTCTCATCTCCTTTTTATGTTGCACTGGAAAACAGAAACTTAAGCTTCTTGAATGAACCTGTCATCTCCATGCACGATTCAAACACTTGCTCATAGCATGTCAGCAAAAGAATCTTGCTACTAGTTAATTTCACTTGTACTATTTTATCCCACTTGTTAACATTCATGTAAAAGCACAACTTTATGGAGCAGGAGGGTATTCTGTAAAACTTGTGTCCTCTTTCATTTGGAGTGCAGTGGATAGGAATGAACTGATATATTCTTACTCTCTTTTGAGCGCATCACATAGTTGCTGTCCCGAGTACAATGAAGAACTCATTTTAAGTATTTCTAATACCATTCTTCTAAATATTTTTTTATCTCATTCTGTATATGTAACCTCCTGTATTGTATACCTCCTTTCCTAGCACTTATTGGGGGGGGTGGGGGTGGGGGTGGAATCAATCTGTCCATGCAAGTATGGTGTAGGTTTACTTGATTGTATAGTAATTAATGTGCACAATCCTAATTAATTTCTGTAAATCTCTCTTATCTCCTCTTATTTTTTTTTTCCCCAATGAAAGGGGAAAAGCTAAAATCTGTCATGTCACAGTGGAAGGGCAACTAATCTGAAATCAAGTTTGCAATCTCCTATTTGTTACATATACACAAGGCAAGTGTTTTACATGAACAGTCAAGCAACTGTTACACATACTTGGTTAGCTATTTTATGGCACTGGGCATCTCATGCAAAGGTATCTTCCTGTAAAAAGTAGGAAGGTATTGTTTAAAAGAGTGCTATTTAATAGCACTTTTTAGCAAATATGAATTGCCTTGATTCGATGTGCAGGTTACGTTATTCAATCTGGGTGGCTGAATGCAGATTTTAAATATTTCATTTTGTTCCTGAGATATATATCTGTACATTTTGGTGTTTATTGTTACAAATTATCTCTGATGAAGAAAAAATGGAATAAAATTCATTTCTGATTTTTATATTTGCTTGGTCATGCAGATTTAATGGCAGAATACTAGTAAATTTCCCAACAGAAACAGGGAATAAATACTTTGCACCCTACTTAACCTTGTAAAAATATGACTTAATTCACTGTAGAAAAAAAAATCTATTTATATGATAGTTTAAAGCAATTTCAACCTGACCTTGCAGTGGTTTTGGAAATTGTACTGTAGTATCCGGAACTTGAATGCTTAGGGAAAACTGCCTATAAACAATGGTTACTTTATAGACATGCATTGAGAACATAAAGAGGTATTTGCCTGTAGAAGGTCACTACTTGATCATTTGTCTCATTGCTTCAGCTTTGTTTCATGAAGTGTCAGGACTGACTTAGAATCAGCTTAAGGGACACAGATCCATAACTTGTACCTTTATCCCATGCCAGCAGACCAGCATGCCGCAGGTATCTTGCCCCATGTTTCAAAAGAATTGTGGATGGCTACATCTTCTTCCACCATTCACTGCAGCACTTCTGATGTGCATTAAACTATGACTCATGCACCCTCCTGTAAGAGTTTTAACATTCAAAAAGAAGGCTTTGTGGCTATAGAACATATAGAAGAGGGCAACAACAACTTCAATTCATGTGATAGGTTAGATGACGATGAATATATATATTTATTTTCAGTTTGTGGATGTTTACCTTCTATTAAATAATAATAATGTGTTTTAACTGAGTGAACAATGTTTACTAGAGCTTATTCTTAATCATTCACTGTGTAAATAGGCTGGAACAAGTACCTCAGAATTTTTTTTCAAATATTTGCTTTCATGAAAATTTAATTAACTGAATTTCCATTATTGGTTTTTAGCTGTGTTCCCTTTCCATGTGTATGCTAACATGACATTAGTGTTTTGTGGAAAGTGAGATTTTCAAAAGAATATTATACAAAGATAATTTTGAATTCTTAAAGGTTTATCCAATAAGCCAGTTCTGACACTTAGATTTGTCCAATTGCATAGCTTGAATAGCAGACGTTTGAAGAGAGTTGTTGACGTGCAATCATTTTTAATGGGGGAGGGGGAAGAGAAAAACTTAATTTTGTATATTAGGGGTCAAGAAAATAATCAACAGAAAGTCATTACATGGAAAGAAAAGAAGGCTAATGCATCAGCATGTTTGTTTCAAATAGGGCAACTAAAGCAGACCAAGTTAATTTTATAGTTCAGGCCAAGCAGTAAGGTTTTGTAATGTTATTTAGCAATAATTAGAAAGATATCAAAACACTTGAACAAACCTTAGTTACTTAAAGGCACCAACAATCTGTATGAATAATGAAATGTGTCATGGTTTCCCATTTCCCTTCTATTATTGGGAGTGTTGGGAGGATTTATGTGAGTATAGAGTACAATAAAAAATTACAGTCTGTGCTTGGAATCCTGCTTTTATTTGTAATAATTTTCCATCTCAAAATCAATACAAGTCTGCATACAGGAGTAGAATGCACTCGTGTCAATCTAGCCTAAAGTAGACCTAGTACATCTAGAAATTATAATAAAAAAAGTAATAGGAAGATAAGCTAGAATATGTAGTGAGACGTATCTTACGTGGCAGAGTATTTCCTCTTCTTTCTGATAAGTCAGATGTGTGGCTGGAATCCCAGGCAGGATTAAATTTCAGAAATGAAATGTTCTAAGCAGGAATAATACAGCAGCAAGAACTTTTTTTTTAATCAGAAATGTGAATAAGATATTTGTGTGGCCTGCAGCAGATGAGGAGAAAAAAATTTAAGACCTTTACCCAAAAGATGTAACACTGATGGGATATCTTGTTTATATCTGCCAGTCATCTTTCTATACTGCTAGATACAATGAAGGAATAAAAATCAAGAAATCCAATAAAAATAGAATATAAATGATATTGCCAGAGGCAATGTAGAAATAGTGGAACCACCACAAAATAGAAGTCAATGTTATTACACAATCCTAAAGCTCTTGATTGTAATATAAATTTGGCTGCCTTTTCTGGAAAAGCCTGGTCCAACGGAGCTTGTCTAATGATTCGTTATTGCAGGCAACATGGTGCATATCCTTTCTGTCACATCAGTGTCCATCATGCCAATAATGTATTCAGTCGAGCATCAAACCTCAGATACTCAGTACAAATTTCTTTACTGTGCCATTCAGTTAGGTAAAACAACTTGTGCAGGGCCTCCTGTAAGATCTTGAGAGTTTTGAGTTAGTTTGTTGCATCTTACAAAAAAAGAAAAAAAAAAATCAGATACATATTTTAACATCTCTAAAAATGAAATGTGTGACTTTATGGTGCATCAAATTGTTTTTAATTATAGATCTTCCTTTCCTCTGACCCCATTGAAATCTGTCTACAGAGTAGAACAATACCAAGAAATAGTTTCCAAAGCAAAAATTTCTAGTTACTGTGTTTACTTTTGATATTACCTTCAAAGCTCAGGTTTATAAAAGCAAGGACATGCAAGAGGGTAACATTTCTGTCTACTTCAACAAGGACTAATTGAAATAAATATAATAAAAATACAGTATGAATTAATATATATGAATTTTGATTGACTAATTCAATTTTTAATCAGTCATTTTATTTTTGTATACTGTGATGGCACAAGTCAAAAAAGGAAAAGGAGTTCTTTCCATAGAATGAACTACTATCCTGCTCTCCTCTGCTCAGTAGAGATGATATTTTAATACTGAAGGTAGATGAAGGTAGATGTATAGATAGAGAGAAATAAAAAAAATATACTTGGTCATCTTCAAATCATGCTTTTATGACATTTTTTATAGAGATGGAGCCCTTTCTCATTTCCTTCATTGTCTTCAGAAATATACAACTCGTTTAAGGTATCTTTCTGGGTCTGGACATGCTACATAGAAGTAGTACAGGAGACAAAAATCTGTGTTAGCTCTATTGGATGAACATGCAATCAAAAAGACAAATTTTTTTTAAATAATTTTTGTCATGTTATATGTTAAGGCACATACTCTAACATTTTAATTTATTTACCAAATGATGATAATGACTGTTAAATAACTTGTTTGTTTTTACAGTAGTTAATTTAAAAGAAAAATGTATGATGCGAACAGTTAATAATAAAAAGAAATTTGCCTGTGGATTTGTTCTCAGGCTGATATAAGCTTATGTATATACACACATCCAAAACGTATTTTTTCTCAAGAGGGATGTAAACTGTTTACATTTTAATTTCCTGATGGTTTCATGTTGGTTTTGACTCTTCCATAATTAAAATGTTAATTATAAAGGGAGAGGGTTGATTTTTATGCTTAGTTCTACATTATCTTGCTCTCAGTTTCAAATTTCATAAATGATTTGCAAAGTGATTTAAATCACTTTATGACTTAACAACTAGCTTTAGAATTACTGATTATTGTAATTATCATTAGTGTAATTTTTAATATGGATCGTTAGAATGCTAAAAGAGAAATAAATTTATTAATAAAAGAGGCATAAAATTTTAAAATTAAAAGATGGTATAGAATTACTTAAGCTAGAATCTAGTGTGAGTTAGAAACCACATCTTTATGGCACTTCTGAAGTTTTAATGGAAAGAACCTGAAAGATAGATAACCCTTGCTTTGCTATTTTCCATTTCAATCACTGGGCTCAGAGATGATATTACTGTTATGTGTTTTGGAAGGATTACTTACGTAAAAATACATTTTAGTGGGTATTGTCATTACTTCAGTTATGAAGACTATATTGCTACTCCATAACATTTAAAATGAACTGTTTCCATTTCTGCCATTTTGTAAAACAGTTCTGCTAAAGTGATTAATGGGGGCTGGAGGTGGAATGAATGACAGCCTAAAAGAAAAGACTGGGGCAGAGATCAAGCTTGCATCCTGAGCCTTTCTTACTGCATTTGGATATAAAGATAATAATACTGTGGAAACATACAGGGAATAAAACCCCACAGTATCTTTTCCTTTTTCCTGGCTATACTGAAAAATCTTAATAAGAGGAAAGAGAATGATTCTGTAGAGTCTCTTAAAAGGAATGCAATTGGATCTTTTTGTAGGTGTAGGTGTTTTCCTTCTTGAGAAATAAGTTATGATAGCCTCTTCATTTTATTTTTTTTAATTGGGCCCATCAGGGAAGACCCTTGTAGGAAAGATCTGAATGGAAGAACTATCCATGTCCAAGTAATCAAGTAATCTCTGGTCAGGTTTTTTGTTTGGTTTGGTTCTTTTTGTTTTGGGTTTTTTTGCATTAATGATGTAAGTAAGCAAATTTGGTATTTAAGTCAAACGGAAGAAGTAGGTAAACTATTATAAGTTAGGTAAATAAAGTTTAGCTCTTTCTATAATTGCCCTCAACTTAAACCATTGCCACAGCCCTTTAAAGTGAAGAGTCTGCCTTTTCTCTAAAGAAACCCTATCTACAGGATAGTACTGGAGAAATGCCTTTGTCATGGTTACAAAAGGATCACACTCTTGTGGTACCTAAGCAGGATCTGTTGGACAGATCCCCAGAAAAGGGCAAAGAGTATGGCAACACAGTCCATGGCAGATATGAAAGTGTTGGGGAACATGCTTTCCATAAACTCTCAAGTCACTTCTGATTTTTAACAGGAGTGTTCTGATCTCTAGTTCATTATGAACTGCGGGAAAAAAAATATCCTGTTATGAATTATCTGAGCTTTGGCCTAACTGTCAAAGGACTGTTATACTCCTGTTTTAAGATTTAATAAAGCTGTAATCTGTAGCTCACTGAAGGTTAACAAAGCATTTACTTTCAAAATAACACCCCCATATACCTAGATTATTTTCTGTGCTTATTCTCAGGTCTCTCTCTCTGTCCCTCTGTAAAATCTACAAGGAAGAGGCCACTATATATATGGGCAGCTCAGATCACTTTGATTTACCTTTTTTCTTAATTGCTGTTTATTACAACAAGTCAGAGAAGCAAAAGCGTGGTTCAGCTATCTCTATCATTTTAGAATTCATTATGGCTCTGTTACATTTTGGTGTATTACTTCTGTGTGTATCCATGCATGCCCTTTGTGTTTTCATGTGTGTATGAAGCATACATATATTTACTTATACAGGTACGCATGTGAATCATAGACAGTCTTTCTTATGCTGGCTGCTTTTAATATCAATCTGTTTGCCCTCTGATCGTGATCAAGCCAATGTAGAAGCCAGGATTTCCAGAAGCTTGTCCATATATTCAGATTTGAATATACTTTAAGATTTAGCTATAGAAACATGATATGAGAATTTTAATTGACTTTGCCTATGTGGTTGGAGTTGATTAATCTCTTTGAAGTAGAGCATCATCACAGAATACTAGAATATTTTCCATAGTTCATTTTGAAAGCACCAATACTTGAAAAAAAATCCTCCATTAATTTTTTTATAGATTGGCAGTTTTTATTAAGTTATCAACCAAAGGAAATGAAAAATGCAATCACCTCTGATCCACCTACAGCAGGTTAAAGGTATGGTGTCAGTATTACTGAGATATAAAGTGGTCATTTTCCAAAACTACCTAGAAACTAAAAAATACTCAGTATAAGAGGCAAAACAGACTTTCCAGTCTAAAATTGATGTAAAGTGAAAGCAGAAAAGACTTTCATATTTTCAAGAAGTCTTTTTTTTTTTTCATTTGACAAAAAAGGTCTTTATATTAAGTGCTCCACTTTCTCCTGTTATTTATTAGATTCATTTCCTTGGAAAGCAAAACAAATCTATATGCCAGTATAGCAGCAGCCTTCTAAGGTCTATCAAATTCTTAAAAGTATACAAGTCAGCAAAACTTCTTGAATCTTCAGGTAATGACATAATAATATTAACTATTTCTCCTTTTTTTCCACTTTTAAAAGTATTATCTGTTTTCCTATTTTTCCCCAATCCATGGTCTTAATCAATATGACCCATTGCCATGTGGTCATCAGCACGAATGACATGTACTGATATTACTTTGCATGTTACTTGAATGTAGCCACGTGGTAGTGATGAGAGTGAGGACAGAAACTTCAAGAAAAAAAATAGTTTAACTACTCTAGTTTTATGTGAGTGGAACTATTCATATAACTAAACTTCAGAGTCTGTTGTGTACATTTGAGTTCCTACATGCTGCAAAATGAAAGTAAAAGGGTGTGCAGGAAAGGCATGTATTGGAGAGGGAAGAAGAAAAGGAAGGGAGAACAAAGGACTAACCTAATGTAAAAATTACGAGATCAAAAAAGAATTATGAGATTGAAAAGTTGAAATAAAAAAAGCCATTTATGTTTCACATAAAAAAGATTTCTTAGCTAATAGATGTAATAGCCTCAGGCAGCAATGTTTCAAAATGAAAAACAAGACATACTTTTTAGACCACTAAAATTAAAATGGTGACAGCCTAGCAGATATGATATACTGCAAAGAAGTATTCAAGTCCTCTAAGTAACTGGACTATGGAAATGGGAGTTTGATTTTTAGCACTCTTTGCAGTTCCCTATCTGTGAATATTAATGATTTATTACTTCAAAATGGAAGTTATTGGAAAACCCACTTGAATATTTAAAAACTAGATAATGAAATCAACAAGAATATATAAGTTGCTAGAATTTTATGACTGAAGAAATATATGACCCAATGGATCAACTAAAGTACCTGTGTTTTTTGGCAGCTAGTATATTCCTCTCAGTATTAGAGGAAATAAATGCAAGCTGGCTTGATTACAATATAGTGACGGAGTGTGTTTTGATTTGGGGGGGGGTGTCATTTAATTCTTATGCATCTTATGTCTTTGTTCTTTCACGCTGTTTGAATAAAAAGAGAATGTCCTTTGGTGAGGTAGAATAAGCATTTTTGTTTATTAAAAAGGTTGATTTTTGAATGATTAAATTATTAACTTGAATATTGGTAACAAGCAGCCTTGGTGGCTTTCAAAAGCCACTTGATTCTTGATTTTATTTAATGGATTTTGTCATGCTCTTTAGTCATACACTGTCTTTAAATAAGCAAACGTAATTAAAAAAGCTTTTCTGATAGTAATCAACTTAATTATGGAAACAAGCTTTTTTAAAATATAGTTTTGGAAAGGAAAGAAAAAGGAAATGACAGTCAAGAAAAAAATTGTGGGAGAGAACAAGCAATAGAAAAGGAAAAAAAAAAAAAAAGAAAAAGAAGACATTAAAAGCAGGACAAAACTAATAACTGTACTCCTTATTCTTCCAAAGTGTCTACTGTAGGACTATGCCAAGTTTTATTAGCACAGAGAGGTACTCTGAAATATACCTAAAACTGTGTTCTTGAAATGGTTCTGGCATTTTATCCACACAGAACTGTACTGAATATACTTTATTATCTTTCATTGGAAATAGGCACTTGGTTCAACTTTCTCTGAAAGTCTCTCCTAGAGGAAATACAAGTCTATTCTTATCAGTTATGATTACCTTTCATGTCACTGTAAGATAAATTCTAGCATATTTAGCAATATCAGTAACATGTTATTTATGTGGGTGTGAGTTTTCACAGTGCTATTATAGATGCCTGCATGTATGTGTTAGCAGAGAAGCATGAAGTACATGGCACATTCATTTTTACATGATTTCTAGGTTTAAATGTATCTTGAAATATTTAAGTATGCTAAAAGTGGTTGAAATACCTAGAAGCTATTCAGTAGCTGTTCCTTTATTACTTTGCCCAATTAATGAAAGGCTATAAATTTTATATTAATTTATAAATGCATTTGACCTCTAACCATTACAATCTTTCATGATGTGATGGTGACATAATATAAACACAATTGCTGGATGCCTGAATGAATTTTAGAAATATTTATTACTTACGATAAAACTGTCTCTAAACTCTGAAATGATACTATAAAAATTACAGTACCAATAGAGAAAGGTCTTTAGTAAGAAGTGGTTTCAGGCTGATAGTAAGGCAGAACAAAAAGCAGAATACAGGCTGAGTCTCGAAAATGATAGAAGATTTAAAAGGAAGAAAAGGAAGGAAAAGGAAGAAAAGAGAGAAAAGACGAAAAGATCATCTCTTCAATACAAATTAAGTTGACAGTCTCTAGGTGTTGATCTGAGGCTCGTTAGCCAGGTATAGCTAGCTAAACAAGCTCTAAGGAGAATAATTGGTGAGACAAAACATAGGTAAATGTTGATGGATAAGCATAGAACTATCGATGCTGACAGCTGTGTGTTTTCCAGGGAAACATTTGTGTGAAGTTAGGAACAGATGCTGAACAATACGGCACATCTGATTTCATGCTGCTCATGCAAGCTGACCCCTGGCATTCTGTGTGAGGTCAAAAGATTTCTGAAATTTCAGTCAGCAGTAACAGTGGACATGTAGGTTGGTGGCTCAAATCAGGTGTATGTCTTGCCTTTCAGCACGTGTCTGATGATCATGGGATTAAAATAAAATCTAAGGCTCAGCAGAGAACACCTGAAATGCTAGTTGTTGTATAATTTTGCTGCTTTTTAAGTTGTGTTCTATAATCTGTAGTAATTTCTTCCTCTCTTCATTTGATTATTCAGGATAGAAAGTATTATTGCAAGTTACTCTTACCATTGAGAATTAATTTCAGCAAAACAACTTGTAATGCACAGTTTAGGAAATGTTATATAGAAATAAATTGCTAGAGCTAGGTAGAATTGCATTTATTACCCTAAGCACTATAATTTATTTTTTTAAAATTACATAGAAAAAATGATGAGTCATCCAAATAAAGATCCAATTTTCATTTAAAGCTTAAATAACTGTTCTCTCTGTCCCAATAAATTACATGCTGATTTTTAACATTTAAATACTGTTACTTAACCAAACCCAGTATGTTTTAGAATCTAGCAGTTAACAGAGACATTTGTCTCTAGCTGCTTTCTTGCATGCACTTTTGCTCCAGATATGGAGAAAGGGATTTAAGATAGTCAGCAGAGAACTATTCAAAACCTGTGTTCCTCCATGAACTTCACTAAAACTAACATGGTTGGGATAAATTTCTTGATGACATATCACATATTAGACCCAAGTGCAGTATCTTATCTCTGACAACAGCATATAGTGCATGTGGTAGGAAAGAATGTAGATCACAGCAAGCGTATAGTAGTGCTTCCCCAGTACTCCCCCATGTTACAGATTCAAGGTTCGGCGATTTTGAGTGCTAGGTGATAGCATTGTGTTAAGAGGCAGTAGATGGATTTGGGGAAGAACAACAAAGGTTTAACACCATCACCCATAGTGGAACAGAAGGCAGACAAAATTGGCTTTAACCTCTTGCTTCACAAAATTTAGCTTTCTTGGATCCTGAAATATCAGGAAAAATACAGGAGGAAAAGGGAAAAATAACATGCCTTGAAAAGTGGTGTAATTTGTGTACTGGCAGACAAATAATGCCAAGAGGGTAAACCATCCTTCAGTGTTCCTCGATCACTGAAGGATGGTTTACCCTCTACAAGTCATTTGTAAATAGGATATGAATACCAAAGTTCATGCTTCAGTGGAGATTTCAGCTGGCTCATAAATATGACTGTGGCTTGCTTCTGTAAAGTACCATGCCACTTTTTGTGATAAGGTACAATAATATAATCAATATCAAAAAGAATATTTGGGTTTTCAAGAGTCAAATCAAATAATCCAAATCATCAAAGTCCAAATTCTACCTGCATTTATAAAATTACAGGTTATGAGATTAAGGCTTTATCCAGCTCTGTAAGAATCAGAACTGAACTCAGAATCTGGATCAGAAAACTACTTTCAATATTGAGGATTTAAAGGAAAGAGGAAACAATTGCCTAAGATACTGTGTTTAATTTCAGTTTTTCTAAAACTGTGACTGAGATCTTCAAGGTAGTGTTGGTCATCCCAGACTGCCATACTCATAAAAGGAGACAAAGTATTAATGGCAAAGATCTGTTGTTTTGGACCACCTTCTTTCTTAACATGAACAATATGATTATATTTGATGGTAGTATTCTAGAACAGCATTTTTCTTTCTAATAGCAGTGGAATGCAACAGGTTTTTAATACTCAAGCACATATTATGAAGCCTGTTATTGTTTGATTCTTTTGCCATAAACTCTAGAATGTATTCACCTTCAATTGATTAAAAGAGCTTGCTTTTATTTTCTGAAGTGATAAGCTTTTACACATAGATGCCATTAAAATGCCATAGAAATATTCATTGCCTGAAAAAGCTAGATAGAAAATTTTATTAATTTTCTAACAAGGTCAGAAAAACCTAATAGAGATATAATCTAGAACAACATATCAAATAGCACAGGATATAATAAAAAACATAAGCAAATATAATTTTCCTGAACAGTTATCGGCAAAAAGCAACCAATGTAATGAACATCTAGTGCTGGACAATTTTATAGAAAACCTCATTATTTATTATTTTAAAAAAATATTTCTAAATATTCCTAGTACTATTGTAGGAAAAACCTATGTCTGATGGTAGATGATGATAAAAGTGTGGAAGGCATTTGCAGTGCTGTAGAATGACGGCTTTGATCCTAGGCTTTCCTTACAAAGCTGATTTATTCATACAGTGCTCTATGGCACTCAAGGACATACAGTGTTTATTACACTATAAAGCAGCACAGAGAGGAAACAGCAGGAGTTGTCTACAAAACTATGTTGTTAATATTGCCATATTCTACTTAGCCCCATGAGCTAGGTGAAAAGACCTCTCGGGTTGTCAATCCAGGTATCCAGAGCAGCAACCTAGGATGGAAGACAGAAGCCAGAAAGCAGGCCACCAGGGGAATGGAAACTCTTGAGAAGCAAAGGAGGTACTAGATGAAAGGTCAGGCCAGTGGCGTTAGCTTTCAATTTTTTTATCTTCCAATTTTAATAACATTTTATTTTGTTTGTAAATAGACTAAAACAACATTATTGCTGTGGGCAATGTTTTGTTCGGACTTTCTGAGCTAATCCTATATTAAGCAAGCAAGGAAAGCCTGTCAAATAGTAAAAGCCTTTAACCTATAAAGCGAATGAAATATCTGATGTTTTTCTACATACAGTGTATGCTCATTAAGTCCATATTTGCAATACTGATTCCTATGAAAAAGAAATACTGATCATATATTATAGGGAATATCTGTGTTTATAACTGTGGAACAAGGAGTATTCAGAAAACCCAGTAAGTTCCTAAAGATTGTGTGAAAATAAGCTCTATAGTCGAGGGAGACCCTATAAATATCTCAAGTAAAGGGAAGGCTTTACTTGACAGGTCTTACTTTAAGAGATGGGAAAGAATTCACTTTGGAGAGAGTCCTTCTATATGTTCAAACAACATGGAAGAGCTCCAGTCACAGCTAGTGCCTCCCTTAACACCAAAATCAATAATCAGTGAGACACAGGCCACAGGATACCTGGAATTACTAGTCCAATACTTAAAGAATTATTTGGGTTTATATCTTCTTCATTAACATTGCTCCGTCATCACTGTATATATCAGATTTCTTGACTTCCCCTTGCTCGCAGAACCCCTTGTCGTTTCTCTGAAGCAGTAATACAACTGGGACTCAGGGGTAAACTCTTTCAAGAACAAAAGAAAAAAAAAAGGCACTGATCCTTCTAGTGTCAGTGAATTCATATAAATTGGGATTCACTGAAGGTTTCCAGAGAGAAAGAGGGGAAGAAAATCAAAACAGCCCCCTTCCCCATTGGTAACAGCTTAAGAGAAGGCGTTACTTACCTTAATGAATGTTCGTTCTAAAAATCTGCAGCTTGTTTGCCCTTCAGATATAATTTGTTTGTGTTCATAGAACTCATACCAATGAGGAGACTTCTGACACCTCCGTTTCTGAGGTGAAAGACAGAGAAAGGCTCAGTGCCACAGGTCACCACAAGATAATTTGTGGTCACATAGGGATTGATTGAACAACTGTCTCCCATATTTCTTGGTAGAGTCTCAGTGGATTACCCATCTTCTAAAAATTAGGTTCAGGCTCAGATATATGTAGCCTTTCTCATTTTTATTTTGGATAATCCTCATGGTAAGATTCTAAGTTAAAAAATACTTTAAATTATCTCCAATTTTTGGGACTTTATTTATTGGGCTGTTTGTAGGTATTTGATAATCTCTTCCCCCAACCCCAACTGTGATGCAAGTTAACAAGTTAAATTCTGGGCAAGCCTGAAAAGAAAAACTAGGAATTCATACTTGTTTGGGGGGGGGGGGGAGAGGGGGATGTTTTCATTTTTTTCATTTCTAACTTGAAATACTATTATGATGCAGTCTTTCTTGAATAGGGAGAAATGAAGTGTTGCAGTATCATAAAGATACTGAGATACTGCAGACTGGCCGAATTAAATTTGTATTGATCATTAAACATATGTTGACAGGAGGATATGTCTGAGAGTGAGAGAAAAAGAGACATGTTCAGATATAGGTTCTGCAGACATTTTCCCTAAAGGAGTATTGGAATTGAAAGTTATCATAATTATCTGCCCCAGAATCAGAAGGTTAGGTTGGAAAGGTGAGCTGGAATCAAGGTTCTGTGCCTTGGCCAGGAAGAAATCTGCGACAGTGGTGTTGGAATTGGGAGAGATTGTTATTTCTTGATTTGATTTTTCTGAAAAGCAGATTGACAGAATTTCAACATGTTTGAGGAAGAAAATTCAGGGAGTAATTTCTCAGATGAGGGTTTCGTTTGTTTGTTTGTTTACAACAATACATCATATGCTTCTCCTTCCTCCCATAGTTTCTCTGCCTGTTGCACTATCTTACTAAATATTTTCTTCAAGATAATAGACCCAAATATTTATGAATCTTGTGTGTGGCCAGCAGGAGTAGGGGAGTGATTGTGCCCCTGTACTCGGCACTGGTGAGGCCGCACCTCGAATACTGTGTTCGGTTTTGGGCCTCTCACTACAAGAAGGACATCGAGGTCCTGGAGCGTGTCCAGAGAAGGGCAACAAAGCTGGTGAAGGGTCTGGAGAACAAGTCTTATGAGGAGCAACTGAGGGAACTGGGGTTGTTTAGCCTGGAGAAAAGCAGGCTCAGGGGAGACTTTATCGCGCTCTACAACTCCCTGAAAGGAGGTTGTAGCGAGGTGGGTGTCGGTCTCTTCTCCAACAAGTAACAAGCGATAGGACGAGAGGAAATGGCCTCAAGTTGCGCCAGGGGAGGTTTAGATTGGACGTGAGGAAAAATTTGTTTACTGAAAGAGTGGTTAGACACTGGAACAGGCTGCCCAAGGAAGTGGTTGAGTCACCATCCCTGGAGGTATTTAAAAGACATGTAGATGAGGTGCTTAGGGACATGGTTTAGTGGGCATGGTGGTGTTGGGTCGACAGTTGGACTCAACGATCTTAGAGGTCTCTTCCAACCTTAATGATTCTATGATTCTATGATTCTAATCTTAAATTGAAATGTAAGAGTAAAAATGTAAAACTCTTTGCTCTCTTTCCTGAAGTTGAGAGTTAATTTTCATTGAGGTAGTCTGAGAGAAATTGTCAGTCAATACTCAGTGAGGTGTTACTACTCTGTATGTTCTGTGTTAACCAAATGGAAGAGTAATTAGTGAGTAGATGATGGTTTCAGTTTCATGTCAGTAAGAACTATGGAGGATTATGAGAAACTGCAGGTAAATTAAGTACATTAGCATGGAATATCACAACCATCGATATAATTTTACATGGATAAATGTGTAACAATCGTACTCACAGAGCTGCTCACTCAGTAACAGTTTTTTTCTTGATTCTTTGAGAAATAATCTGTTGAACATATATTACAGCTGAGTCAATAAACATGTCTGCTGAATGTATTTTCAATATAAGTAAAATGTACTAAATAATAAAGATAAATAGATTATACAACAGATTACTGCAATCTGAATAGATCTGATATAAATTATTTGATCGCTTTTCTTGAAACAAGCTATAGGAATGACTGGCATGAGTGGAACAAAAAAGTTTGTTCTGGACTGGGAAAACTTGCATTTAGTGACTGTTACCTTTTGCAAAGGATTCAGTCAGCCTCTCTGTCTCAAGAAAGGTAAAAAACTTGGATGTGGTGACAAACATTAATTGTTAAACATGTTTACACAGAGATTTATAAATGAAAAAGCTAAGTAAGTAATAAAAAAGGATACACATAGGACAAGAAAAATGTTTGTATTTTGTATAAAATCCAAGGTAGTAAATATGATGGAATAACACAAAACGCTAACTCTTGTTTAGTATTAATTTTTTATTATAGATGGCTGATTTCATGCCTGCTGATTTCATTTATGATAATAATTTTTAAAAGTGTGATGCAGTATTATTGTTTTGGATATACAGTGAATATTTGCTGGAAAGGGTAAAACTATTTTCTCTCCTTAACTTTTGATCTACTGTATTGTATACTTTCTATTGAAATCTTTATTTTGCCAAGTAAAGATTACCATGGCATTGCTCTGGTACCTAACTGTGTAAAAATTGTAACTTTATTGCAAACACAAGGAAAAAGAATCATGAGTAGGGCCTATGTATTAGTAACAACAACAACCCAGGGAGCATTTGAGGTGTTGGGTACCATTTTGCCATTCTAAATTAACCTTGGTGGCCTTTTATAACTTGGGTGTTGCATACCATTCTAGGTTATGGTCAGTGGTCTTTTATTTCTTGAAGGTGACACATATCTTGCAGGTCCTGTATCATGTATCAGTGATGATGTCTTGTATATTCCTGGGCATTTTACATGGTGATAAATGCCTACCCTCAGCACCTTGGGGTTTTTTGTTCGTTTTCTGTTTTATGATTCTTTAATATAAGTGGTTTCAAGATCTTTTCTGTAACATTTTTATATTTTACTGAAAACTGAAGGAATCAAGTTATTCCAGGTGTTGAGGCACTTGGAAATGGAAGAAAAAGTCCTCATCTAGTAGGATTTTATAGTCATAGGAGCTGGCAGGCCTTGGTTGCTGGCAAAAGTTGTATCTGATATATAAACTTGTTATATTACTACTATCAACATGATAAAGACAAATTCATTTACATCTTTTATAAAACTTTTATCAGATCAGATCAGATAATCTCCATGTTTCAAAATAAAGTCATATGGACAATAAAGAACAGAAAATCTCAGTGAACAGTGGGAAAACATTTGTCCCAAAATAGTTCCATTTCTGACCTCATTTCTAATCCCTAATTCTAAAGGGAAACTTGCAAAATATCTTCAGCAAATAAATCTTGGAACTAAAACTAGCAGCACCAAAAGATACAGCAAGAATGAACTCAGTGGAAATACTTGGTTTATGACACATTATAATTTTCCTCACACCTCTGTCTCAGATAACCCTTAATTTTCCATAGGTAATAACTACCTTTCTCTTGCTGTTCCTCCAAAGCTAATGACTTATTCCCTTGCTAATATGTCTTCTTCTTCATGGGTGTTAACCATACTTGTCTCACATTAAATCTCATGGGAAGGGGATAAAACCAGGCCCACTAGAGGTGAGCCTAGGGGTAGCATGCTAATGCTGGGGGTGAAATCAATAGCCCAGCTCAAGTCCATCTACACCATGTATGCAGCATGGGCGGCAAACAGGAGGAGCTGGAAGCCATTGTGCAGCAGGAGAGATATGACTTAGTCGCCATCACAGAAACATGGTGGGGTGACTCTCATGATTGGAGTGCTGCAGTGGATGGCTATAGACTCTTCAGAAGGGACAGGCGAGGAAGGAGAGGAGGTGGGGTGGCTCTGTATGTTAGGGAGTGTTTCAATTGCCTAGAGCTCAACGATTGTGGTGATGATAAGGTAAAGTGTTTAAGGGTAAGGATGAGGGGGAAGGCCAACAAGGCAGATACCATGCTGGGAGTCTGTTATAGACCACCCAACCAGGATGGAGGTGGATGAAGCATTCTACAAGTGGCTGGCAGAAGTCTCTCGATCACTAGCCCTTGTTCTCGTGGGGGACTTCAACTTCCCGGACGTCTGCTGGAAATACAACACGGCAGAGAGGAAGCAGTCTAGGAGGTTCCTGGAGTGTGTAGAAGACAACTTCCTGACACCGCTGGTAAGTGAGCCTACCAGGGGAGGTGCCTTGCTCGACCTGCTGTTTACAAACAGAGAAGGACTGGTGGGAGATGTGGTGGTCGGAGGCTGTCTTG
>NW_008824243.1:2655600-2674674 GCF_000699105.1 Pygoscelis adeliae
AAAGACGTGTAGATGAGGTGCTTAGGGACATGGTTTAGTGGGCATGGTGGTGTTGGGTTGACGGTTGGACTTGATGATCTTAGAGGTCTTTTCCAAGCTTAATGATTCTATGACTGTATGATTGTATGATTCTATGATTACCTAGCTGATTAGCATAAATAAGTTAAGAGTCAAAGCAATTGTACTCAATTTGTATTTCCTTCTGTTTCAATGTGAGTTCAGTTCAGTGTGTGAGTTCATCCCTTTAACTATACCAGTTGTGCTAATAAGTGATACGACTTTTTCCTGTATCTTTGCCTTCTGCTGTCTAGCTAGTTACTTCTGATATTTTTCATATGTCATGGGGGAAAGGTAGTGAGAATATGATCTACACTTGCACATGATCTACATAAATCTTCATTGATCCTGCCAAATTATCAGAATGTAAACACAGGGGAGTGCCACAAAATACGAGATTTTGTAGCAATACTGGCTTGTGAAATTCCTGTCCAAACTTTGTAGTCATCACCCTTTTAGCCATTGCAGTTGAATTTTTGTATCACTAGATGACTGAAATAACCCGTTAAAAAAAAAAACAAAAAACAGGCACCCTAGCCAGTGATACGGTTTACAGGGGAGCACGGCTGATACCAATGAACTGTGGCTGGGGGGTGCAGATGAACAGCCAGGAAAGTTACCACTTCGGGCTGCCTGTATTGCTTTGAACCTGGTTCTTGCTGAACTGCAAACAACCAGTTGTCCTCTGAGGGTTACTTACAGTACGATCTAGGAAAACCAGATTTGTAAAAAGTAGTGTCACTTTTATAAGAACAGATTTATGCTTTTTCTTTGGATTTCACATCAAGTTGGTCACAGAAGTCCCCCTATGTCATTACTACTCTGTCTCACTAGATGAAAAAAATCAGCCTTATGTTCCAGCACATAAACAAATGGTGTTTAATTCACAGCCTTCTTATATTAACAACAATTTAGTTAAATTGTTAAATAAGTTTGATTTTATATTTTTCTATTTTTATGTATTGTTTTTCACACCGTACTGTAACTTGACATGCTCTTTTCTGATTCCTTGTGAGCAAGACTATCCAACTTTATTTAGCAGGCATTATGTTTAAAGCCAGAAAACCCAAAGATTAATGAGATTACAGTAAAAGAATCGAAAGTTGAGGCTGTCTGAAGACTAGAAGAGCATTTAGAAGGTGTCAGTAAGAAATGCAGGTATAAAGATCTATTACATAATTGTATTAAACAGAAACCTCACCGAGTTGTGGGCTTATCTCTGCTGCTATGGAAACTGTTTTCTGTGTAGTCATAGAATCAGTGCACTGAAGTGATTACAAGCAGGGAAGGACGTGAAACACAATGTGAAACTTCTTTTTGAAATACTGATAAATGTCTAGACAGATAAAAATGGATTTCAATAAATGAGGAATACATAGTAAAATATTTTGAGATTTTATAAACTTTTCTTCTTCTCACTGAAACGAAAATAAACTTTTCATTATTTTTAAGAACTACCCAGTGGTCTGGCACTGACAATGAAATTATGGGATGTAGGAGACAAAGTTCAAAGGAAGTAATATAGCAGCTTGAATGTGTTTGATCATGCATTCCAGTATTTTTGAAGAAATCTTTCTAAATTAAAAGTCAGCACAGCTGATACATTTTCTAGTAATCATGGGGAGGTATCTTATGAATTAGTATTTTCACTGAAAAAGTTTATTACTTGAAAATTTTGCAGTTACCTGAATAATGACAAATAATGTATCTGAGTTAATGGGATACACTTCTTGGGATTACATCAATGGAACATATAATTCAATTTCACAATTTTCTTTGTGAGAATTTGTCATTGTTTACTTTAGTTTCAACCACAGAAAAAATTCCCATAGTGAATCCCCAGTTTTGAAATGGTCTGTGATTTATTTTATTTTGGCTTTTTAATGGGATATCCTGCATGTAAAATTGCTTACAATTTTTAGTTGCTGCTTTGTGAGTTATCTATATGTAGTCTATTCCAGTAGTGGCAATGGCTCTCAGTTCATGACCTACTAATGGCTGTATGCGCTCAAACAAAAAGACAGTCCCCAAATAAATCTTAAAAACAAACGAATTTCTTTCACAGTAGCGATCTACAGGCAAGGTTAAATTACTTTGTCTGTTCACTGGGAAGGCATTATGTCCAAAATTAAATATTTTTAAACTGACATATAGGTGAAGAGACTGCCTTGATCAAAATTATTACTCATCAAGTGTTCACTTGGATATGTGAACACAGTCCTGCAAAATGACCGCTCTAGCTCTTCTCTCATGTTCTCTTACCAGTGTAATGAGTTCATTGGGCTTGTCATGGCATCTGAGGAGCACTGGCAGTTGGGATGGGGGGGCAGTGTCAGAACTCCCTTTCAGCTGTCGTGAATGGGAACAGCAGCTGCTGCTGCTGTAGATTTCATGTTGTGAGACCACGTCTTGAGCCAGTGTAAGTCAGTGCTGCATGCAGCTACTGTCTCCCAGGCTGTCTGCTACTACAGGTGTCTCCCAGCTCTCACACATTCCTCTTCCACTCTCTCCCATTTGATTTTGTAGAGTCTGACAGAGACCTTGATGGGTGGTTTTTGTGCTCTCTTGATTCAAGTAATAATATGAAATTGCAGATAGATGACAGCGTTTGTCCGTGGCCATCACACCTACATGAAAAGATCTCACGATTACAGTCAGTGCTTGTATGGTTGGCAATTTATGCCTTTGTTCAGAGGACATATATTTTAAAAGTTGGGGGTAAAATAAACTATTGCAAACTTGATAGAAGCTTTACAGAAAGGCCTCGGCCTCAGCTTTTATTCATACCTTCTGTCAGTTTTACAAAACCCAGAATCTTCATTTTGGCAATACTGAACAGCCAGTTCACATCTCCTGTGACTGGTATTAAGTTATATCATTTGCAAGTTAATAAGGATAGAGTGCACATTTAGAAGGACAGAATTTAGTACCATGTATTTCATTAGGCATCTCACCTTCCCTACGGTGTGTTAAGGTGTTCTCATTTATATGAAATCCCCGCAAGAGTCTGCGGCAGGAACCTATTGGCAACACAGTTGTGAATTCAGGAACACTTGCCAAAGAAGCAATAACTTTACTGTAGACAAATAAGGGAAAATCAAATGCATCCACTCACCAATTATCTCACTTCTGGGTATGAGAAGACAGTAATAAAATATTGTTTTTATTATCTGCTTTAGAACTGAAGTAGTAGAGATTGAAACAAATCTTGAGATAACTGCATAGCAGCTGGAACTAGATAGTAGTTCTTTTGATGCAGATAGGACAGGCCTACTGCAATGAATTCTAAGATATTTTGAAAAATAGTAATATATAATTAGATCTATTTGGTACTCTTATATGAGAAGATAATTGCAAATTATGAAAAATACCAATAACAAACTTACTGAGATACGGTATGGTTGTTTGAGTAGTGGATGGATAAAACAATTTCTGAAACAAAGTCAGTTCTAATTGTGCCAAAACCTTCAGCAGTTAAATAGGTATCATATAGGTAGTGTATAACTTAGTTTTGCCAAATATTATTTCTGTAAAAGCACATATGAATTATGCTGCTTGAAAAAGAAATACATTTAATATATGGACTGAACATGCATGTCACAACACACACATTCTAAAAATGAAATACAGTACTTTCTGATGTGTTGAATTCTTAGCTACTTATGCCACAGTTACTTGGTAGGTAAGAAAGCACTGAGGGAAAAACAAATAGCTTGTTGTTCTCTGCTCTCAGTAAGATGTCAAAGCCACCATGTTACTATGCTGTAGTTTCCTTTTTTCAGGCTATTGTGTGAAGTTAAACTGCTCATTTGCAACTCTGAAAACGGTTTTGGGACACAAATTCTGCTTCAGAAGGAGCAGTATTCTCTTTTATGGGATTTAGTATGAAGAAGTCTCTTCATAGGATTCTGCTCTATCCGCATCCTTCTATCCACCCAGGCCTACTCATTCACTTGAAATTGACCCTTTATGAAAAGATTAAGGGTGCTCTGTTTCCCTACGAACAGCAGGGAATTATGAGTCTACAAAGGGAGCGAATGGGGTAGGTCTGGGTCTCTCTTCAAATGCCTTCAGAGCAAAGGGAGTAGGGTGGGTATGGGTCTCTCTTCAGGGGCCTTCCTTCCGTTTGGCACTACCTTGAAATGGAATCTCTGAAGTGGGATCCATAACTTCGTATAAAAGAACATGCTTGCATTCAAAAGTCTGTATAGGTTCAGTAATACAAGAAATCAGAATCTGTGCAAAACAATGGAACATGCATTTTTCAGTCAATCATTGATAAAAAGAGAGCACAATCAGGAAATTGATTCAGAAGCTAAAAACAATTCAATGATATAGCACGGGTTGAAAATTATTTACTTTAGATTTTTTGATATAACATTGCATTTCCATATGCCAAAAGAAATGTTTCCCCACGGACATTTGTAATGCTATCTTGAATAACAGATTAGTGACTTCTTTATACATGGTGGTAATAAGATCTATTTCTTTAAGCGCTGCAATGTTACCTTCATGTAGATTTATGGAACTGTGCTTTTGTGCTTTCTGGAAGCTCTGCAAAAATCTATACTGAATTAAAGAACGTATTCTGAAATTTTCTGTGGTATTTGTAATTTACTCCAATGTCTTTCATGGAATTTTTTAGCTTTTATAATATTAGAATTCAGTACTATAACTAAGCTCTAAATCTAAGTGAAGTTGGAAGATCAAAAGGAAGGGACTTTAACCTAAATGTTTTTGTTGAAATTATGTTATTAAGTCCAGTGGGAACTTTGCTTCAGTAAACAGTGAAAAGGATGATAAGACTTGATCCTAAAATTTTTGAATACCTGGATATAAGGAAATAAGATATATCTTAGGATACCCTAAGATTCGTGAGTTTAATTTTTTGAATGATTTTGCTGTAACAGTTTTTCAGCATATGCAATTTATGCAGCAATTATCTAATAATGTTGGAGAATTAACTCCTAATTAAACAGTCATACATAGTGATGCAAGGCATGGTAAAATAATAAGTGTCTTACAGAGAAGTAATACCGTCCTTTCTTTCACAATGCTGTGTGGTTACTTCTTTTGATGCAGAAATTTCTGATATTTTCAGTGCTTTTTTAACAGTTTGATAGGCCATGTCCATGTCCATGTCCACCTAGAAGTGTTTACCCTGATTCATTGAAAACTGCACACTTAAAATCCCTAAAACTTAACAGCTTATGTGACTAAAAAGAATTTGTAATTAGATTCATATACTGTGCCTAAACAGCAGCTGATTCAAAAATATTAAATGTCATTTGCGCAGTGACTATATGCTGTGTATTTGAGTATTACATTTTTCTTTACTCTGGCTGACCCTTTCTCTGCTTACATTTAAACCATAACATGAAATTAAGGACTAAAGTTAAAAAGTAGGAAGTGTTTGTTGTAACTTACAGGCCGTTGCAATTTTTCAAGTGTATTAACCTCTGTGAGAGCTCTTTGCGGACTTCCTTCATTAACATCCTTGATGACCTATTGATGAATTTTTCTGAACATTCACAAAGTGCTCAAGAATATTAATCAAAATTTAGCAGGATGTAAAATCCAACTGGGTAAGATGGCCTCTTTTATCCCATTAAAATCCAACTATTATTTTTATTTTGCTGTATGTTTGAAAAAATTCTTGTTTGTCAATGAAAATTTTCATTTGTATTTTCCTTTGAGAAGGATTAAAACTCCACTAAGTAGATTAAAAATTATATACAAGTCATAAATTGCACATAATAACAAGCATATGACAATTTATAAATCTCTTTGTATACACTACTTTATATACACTCAAACACTTATTTATATAGATCTAAACTAATAAAGTAGAAAGCTTGATTATACTGTCTAAATTAATAGTCTCCCTGCACAACTCTGAAGGTACATTAGCACAGTCTAGACCTAAGGAAAGAGCAAGTACAGAACCTCCTCACGTCTGTTCGGGCAGTGTTTATTACTGGACTCTGACACATCATTCTATGGGAATAATAGCAGAATATTAGATTTTCAGTGTATTGTCTACTAGACAAAAGGTTTGGGATTGGTTGACTTTGATGCCATGTGAAGCGATGCGCTACTTAGTCATATGGCATTGCTTATCAGTGTTGCTTTGTTGCTTCTCTTAAGTTTTCCGCTTGACTGTTCCTGTGGTACTGATTGTTTGGCCAATTTTCCACCAATTTTACAGTTCACTCATCCAGTCCACATGTCCTTTGTTTGGCTACCAGGATACAGTGGGAGACTGTATCCTAAAGCTTTGCTAAGATCAAGATAAATTACATCATCTGCTCTCCCTTCCATCTACAGAACCAGTCATTTGATTATAGAAAGTTAATTTAATCAGGTGTGATTTGCTAAAAATCACCTTTTTGTTCCCTTTGTCCTTTAGTTGGAATATTAAATGTCAGCTACAAATGAGTTTAACACATTATATTTAGAATATTAAAACACGAATTTAATATTAAATCTTTCAACAGAGAAAACAGTTTGCTTTGCAATGGAATAAATTGTGCTTACTCTTAGCTTTTGACATTTTAATGAGTTACATTTAAATTTTCCCTCCATGGGAGCTGGGATTGGAGGAATAGATTACAAATAAATGAGAAGTAAAGTAATATGTTAATTATTAATGCCTCTGTGCTGCTTGGTAATTATTGGATTAATAAAGTAGCCTCAGGGAAACTTTTTGGTATTAAGATTTAAACTCAGTTTGGGGAGAATAACGGAGTGGACCATGGAACTTAAATTGAAATGAATTACCAGAAATACAGCAGATGAACAGCCACATTTTCCTGCATAGGTTCAATTATTTTTTAGGCAATAAGTACAATAAAACTTCAGATTGATTGATATATCACATTATATAGTCCATACACTAGGAAAGTATATAGGAAGTCAAAGCATTCATATCTTGTATTCAAAATACAAAGAAATTCAGGCAAATAAAAAATCAACGGGAACAGGAAGAATCAACTACAGTCTAAAAAAGTTCTAATTCTGGAAACATTTCAGCAATAATTATTTACAGCACTTCGTATTTCTCTGGAATCCCTGTACTTTGGATAAATTAAAGTTTAGTCAACCATTCACAAAAAAACTCAAACAAATGACTGGTCACTGTCTTTTTACTTTGAAAGTATCAGCAATACTGGTTACAGTGAGAGACAGAAATTGACCAAGAGGTCATTCCAGCAAAAAAAATAGGGATCCTTATCTGATTTTTTTTTTTTTCCCCCCAATAGCCATATATTAGATGCTAATGGTAAAGGAAAATGCTTTTCAACTCTGGTCATAAAGGTTTCCACCACCATATGAAAAAATATGTATTTTCTTTACATTTAATTGAGTACATTTAGATGCAGAAAGAACATAAAACTTACATAAAACAAATTTGGGAGAACAATGGTTTTATGGGCAAAAGGTCAAAAAAAAGGACAGTAAATGCAACTGATATACTGTTCATATTTATTATGAGTTGAAATTGAAGCCCGTGGTCACTTATTTTGATAATATCTTAATGTGAAATTTAACCCTAAAAGATACAGGACATTAGGTATGACTAGATCATAGAAGAAAGCATACCACATGAAATAACTTTATATCTTAAGAGTATTAGTCTCTGTAAGTGCCTTAGCTAGCTAAGACTCCTGCAGTGGGCAATGTAGGTAACTGTCGGTGCCTTGTTTCTGTAACTATTTTTTTGCAGATGATTTTCATTTCAGAAAAGGTTTGTTTCCATACAATATTAACTGTGTTGGTTTATTGCTAGTATTTTAATAAGGTACATCATAAAACCAAAATTAGAAAAGGTGTTTCTTGTTTTAAAAGAAGTCACCTGTGCTTAACTGCTTGTGCAGCACAAAAGCTTGATGAGATAAGCCAAACTTGTCTTATACGAAACTGCAAACATTTTAAATTTGATCATTGTCTGCTGAGATATTAACATACTTTAAAAATACTGTAGCAGGTAATAATCCTGTTTCATGATAAAATTACAGTGGTGCAGAATTCTGTTACTGGAGATGCAGTGAGCTGGTAAGATAGTGGCACATTCAATAACGCTGCTAGAGAAATCAATTTATATTTCATGGGCCAATTTTCAGAAACTCATAGCATGAACTTTGTGTTATTTAAGTGTCATATTTGCTGTATGCCTTCGTGGTTTAATTATGTAGCAATCATTATCTTTACGGAATGCGGTGTATGGGATAGTAGTAACACAGAGGTAAATTCACTGGGAGAAGGGATAACTAAAGCTCTAAGAGCATTGCCAGATGCAGTGCATGCTCTCAGGGTTACATGACTGGGAGATCTGCCATGCTGCTGTATGCTGCTTCTCCACTTTCATTCCCAGTGAGTGCAGCTGGGTCTGCCATAGATTATTTTTAGACTAGTCTGCATTTGTGCATGTCTTGTGTTGTTCATTAGAAACATCTCAAAAATAGAATGTAAGTGGTGATAGAATAATTTAGAACAGTTTGGGGGGAGGGATGAAATAGCAGAATGGATTCATCCGTAGGAGAGAGGAAGAAAGTTCACAGAAAGATTTGGAATAGACTCCAGTGATGCTCCAAACCATAAATCTTATCCTTATGGAAAACACCATTATGGTGGTGTTTTCTTGTAAATAGAAAAAATTCTGTTAATCAGCATGCTGTCTTTGTCATCAGAGTAAATCATCTCTTTCCCCTTCTTTCCCTTACCTCTCCTGCTGCTGGGGTGTGGACCGAAGGGTGCTTGAGTGTCTGTGTCTGTGTGTTTGTGGGAGATCTAACTTTGGCTATAACCTCTTTCACCTGATGGCAGCAGGAGCAGCTTGTCCTAGATCTTCCAGTCAGTCTTGGGGACAACCTACCTCTCTCCTTGTCTTCCCAGACTTTGTCCTTCTTGGAATGAGTAACCTACCTCTGTCCCCTCCATATTTGAGGGAAACAGTCTAAGAGGAACAAGACACTACAAAGAGAGGGAACAAAGTGTAACTGCTGAGCAGGAGAGCGAAGGCATCTTTGGAGACTTCTCTCGTCACCTCCCAAAATCCCCACTAGACCTCACAGTTCCTGTGTTCCCCCAGACTCCTATTTCTTCTCCATTGGTTTCACCACCCTGGATTAACTCATATATCCTCTTTTCTCTTATAACAGCTGTATTTCAAAGCAGTGAAGATGATACTGCTTTAGTCCTTACTAAAGGGAATTGTTATTAAGGATTATTATAAGTATTTTAAAGGTTATTAAAATGTTAAGATAATTCTTCCTCTTATATTTTGTGCCACAAAAGGTTATTATAATGTCTTTCCCCCTGTTTTTAGAGCAATGAGTTCATTATTTTCTGACTTTAAAGAAAAATACCTCATATTTGGTAACTTGTACAAAGCCACCAAGATTACAAATATCTATGAGTATTTGGGTCAGAGCTCCATCTGGAAAAGAGAACTGGCCACAGTCTTTGTCAGTGAGTTGTGGAAAATATCATTGACTGTTTTAATCATGACCAAAAAAAGTAAATAAATAAAATTACCTGCTAGTGAGATTGAAACTTAATTGTACCAACAAAGTGAAAATGATAGACTGTGATCTGAGAATGATAAATATATTATCATCAATCATATCAGTAAAATTCTAGTACATAGCTTTCTTTTCCAACCGGATTTGGAAAATGAAGTAGGATTTCCAGCTAGTATTGTTAAAAGAAAAAAAAAAATAGACTCTGTAAAAGTATATAAAAAGAAAAAAATGCAAAGGCTAAAAATGAATTATATTGCCAGGCTTGATTCTTCCTTATTCTTATAGAAGTATATAAAAGCCATCCTATCCCTTCTTTACCTTGGCAAATGCTACAATGACACACAATTCTAGTGCAAATGCTAGGGGGAAAAAAGGACACTTGCAGACTAACTGTATCTGAAGTATCAAATCCTGTCCTAAATAAGAACTTTTTCTCTTTCTTATAGGTTTCTCTGTCACTAATCCCAAAAGTGAAGCTCATTAGTTTAAACTGCAGTGCTATTTTAATGCCAAGTCAATCGTGCAGTAAGTTCTAGTCACCCTGACCGGAAGACAGAAAGTGTGATCCACCACTAGAAACCAGCTTAACATTTAATCTATCTACTATAGACGTTTTATGATAGTTACTCAGATGACATCAGTACAAGTAGGTTAAATGAGAATTGCAGGGTTATAAAACAGTGGTTTAGCTGTAGTGGCGTAGGTTATTGTCATCCAGATTACCAATCAAAGAATTGAGTAGAGATTGTGCAATAAGTCCATGAGCAATAAGAAAATGTTCATATTGTTAAAGTTGCTTTAGCATGAAACAGATGGCCCAGATTTTTATCAGCTCTATGGTTTCAATCATTAGTTTAACTGCAGTAATATGATGCTGTCTTTGCAATGCCAATGCAATTCACCTCATTACTCCTGGGTAAGTTACACTTGTTAAAATAATGAAAAAACTAATGTTTGTGTGTGTTTGTGTTTTTATATGGGAGACTGTATTAGTGGCTGATGCAATTACTACATCAAGCACCTAAGAGAGATATTAAAGAAAAATTGCAGGAAAAGATCTGGTTTGGATTTCAGGTAGAATAAAAGCATCTTGTACTCAGACCAGAGGAGAACAAACGACTAAAGGAAATACTCAGTCTGGAATGAACAACCCTAACTTAATTTTTTTTGCCATCAAACAAATCCTGAATACAGCAATTTGCAGTATCACCCTACAGAGATTCATGTGGCTACTAAAGGATCATAAAAGATAAGACAAAATATTTCGTACCTGTGTAATATTAGTCATTGAACTGAACAAATCCAGCAAGATAAGAGCATATACAATTTATGACACAAACTATGTTCTGTGGTATTTTATAGAAATGAATGGAAGCAATATGAATATTTCAGTCCCTATGCATACTTGCACTGCACTAAAGATTGATGTAGGAGGAATATTTGCTGTATCATTATAAAAGAAATATATCTCAAATTAGATGGTTTTAGACATTGAAGTCATGCAAATGTATCAGTTACTTAGAAATTCTCTTTAAATGTTGACTATTCAGTATTCTTAAGGGAAAATATACATTGTAGTGTTGCTTTAAGCAGAAATTCTCTATAATATTTCAAGGCAACACTGGTTTTATTCGACTGGTTGAAAAATTCTGAATGAGACCTTAGAATATTAATTTTCTCTATCATCTAGATTTCATCATTTTTTTTTAAATTTTTGTGTGTATGAAAAATGTTTTTGAAGAAATGCATAAATTCTGACAATTTAATCATGTTAAGGGTTGAATTTCTAAATTCTAAAATTCTGAACTAGATGGAATCAAATGGTCCTAAGTGACCAGAGTTACAGACACCTGAGTCTGAAACAAATTCGGTTGTTGCTTGTGGATGTCTATTTTCAATGTTGAATAGAAAAGGTTTCTAAAAGTTAGGTTTCCATTTAGGCTGATTCACAACACCTGTAGATCATTCAATTTTATTCTCATGTAGAAAGTTTACACAACCGGTTTTCTGGTAGTTTATTACATACAGAGCTGGAAATGAAATTAATTTGGTGCAAATCTTTCATATTTGGTCATTTTAATATTGTGAATTGGAAATGTGCTGCATGCTGGAATTATTTGTAACTAGTATTATATTTCCCATCAAAACTGATGCCACAGAACCATATAAATCCTAGGAAGAGAGATATACTTAACCTACTCTATAAATTGCAAGGATAAGATTACACTGGAAGAATTAACACAAAATTGTTCTTTTATTTGTCATTAACATTTTCTTTAGACTCTACAGTCAGATTTGGTATTCTAAATAAATGAATAAAAATCTTACTTCATTAAGCCCTGGCTATTATCTTTAAAGTGGACATACTTTCAAGGTAACTTGAAATTACTTCAGGTAATGGCTAGGGAGGGGAAGTTAATACAAAAAACCCTCAAAGTTAGTTTCCTACACTTATACCTAGATCATCAGTTTGGTAGATTTCATTTCTTGGATTTTTTTTTCCAGTTCCGGCACTAGTCAGCTCACAGTATAATTGGCTGATTTTAATTCTGTTTGGTTGCTTTCCTCTTATGTAGTTGTTGAAGAATTTGGATGCTTACTGGACTTAGTATTTTGAATTAATTTTTGAATTGCTGATGTTTGCAGTAACATTATTAAAATAGGGGAACACATGAAAAAGAGAAAAATATGGCCAATTCCTTTGAAATAATTCTGTATGACCTATACATTTCTGAGACTTGAACTTGCTTTTATGCGAGTTCCCTCACTGCAAGAAGAATTCCTTTGTTTTGAACTTTATTTTGTGAAAGCAAGAAGATCTATTAAGACTTTATGAAATGTGACATAGGATGGAGTTCCAACCAAAAGAATAGGTTGCACAGAGCTACCACTAGCAGGGCAATCAGAGCCTCCTTTGGCTGTCAGATTGTTTCACTCTGTTGTTAAATCCCTATAGTAAAACAATGCTGAACCAATGAAAAATGTGGATCTTGAATTATATTCATGAAAAAGATGCAGGTAAGATATTCATAACAAAATCAATAGTGGACAAAATAAAACAGGCTAAAATATATATAAATATTGTTTTCCTAGAGGACTCAAAGATATCATTGTCAATTATAATGCAGCAGAGGACTCTAGATCTGACTGATCAATCATTTCATCTCCTAGTGTAGTAGAGAAGTAAAGAGACTGATAATCTATCTCCCTATAGACTCTATCTTTGTATGATAGGTAGAAATATCCATCAACTGTGGCAAAAGGAAGGACTGATTCAAAGAGCTAAGGTTTGGGTTTTTGTTGGTTTTAAATGCAAAGGCATCACATTCTAATTAAGTGCAAAGAAGTTTTCAAAGCTGAAATTTTTCTTCCATTTCCATAAATTGTTTGAATTTACAAAAAATTGACTTTTTGAACAAAGAATATTTTAGCGGGGAAATGTAAAGTTCATTTCTACCAACCTTGATGATACTTCTGTTTTCTGTTTCTATAAAATATCACAGCATTAGTTGCAGGGAGAAGATTTTGGGGTATGACAAAATTTGAGGGATTTTAAGCAGAGGTTTCATGACTTGTTTTAAGTTTACAACATGAAGGAATTGTGTTTTCTCTGATTTTGCATGTATATCTTAGACTGGAAAGAAAATTTGCTGCACACAATTAATGGGGTTATGGAAAAGATTGCAGAGCAAATAACCAAGTTTAGAGATAGATTTGTTGTGTTCAATCTGGAATCTAAAACGTGTTTATTGCTGAAGAATGCCTTACATGCTTTACTAAGTGGATACATGGGAGCATGGAAACTGAAATCCTGCAGTCATGCTTCAGTCAGTTACATTAAGGTGGTCTTATTTCAAACAGTTCAATCTTACCTTCCTTTTCTTGCTTATATGAAAATGAAGACCAAGAAAGCCAACTATGACAGTGCTAAAAGAATACATTACTATCTCCTCAAATCAGACAGTACAGAGCAAGAAAATACAAAGTATGACTTCGTAACCTATAGGTGGGATTTGAATCCCAAATGTTTAAGCTCAGTCTGCTCTCCATGTTGTTTCCTGCCACACCACTGTCATCCAAACATGGAAAGCACAGGTTAGATAAACATTTCTTCTGTGAAATCCTCCCTTGTATTTCTTAGACCATCTCCCTATTCATTTTGGTGTTATCTAGGGCTAAGTATTTTCCAGAATATTTTTCATGAATGTGTGTGTGTCATGAGAATACTCTAGGATTAGTTTTGCTGACGGTGATAGTACTAACACATATCAACATGAATTCATTTGATATTCCTCCGATTAACACTGTTTTCAAAGGGATGGCATTTTAATTCAGCAGCAGTAAGTAGATGTTACTCGTTAGTATGTTTTCTGATATCTGGTACCTTTACAGTTCCTTGCAAGTACTTAATCATTGTGAATAGCTTTGAAACTCCATTGGTTTACAGAAGAGTTAGATGTAATTCAGACAGGTAATTAAAGCAAGTATGTTTATTTATAACAATCTTATTTGTTTTGCTTTTGCTTTAATTAATCCTTTGTTGTTGTTTTCCCAATTTGTCATTTCTTTTTCTCCAGCCTCTGAAATTTAATGGTTAGAAACTGTGTGTTCTGTTACTTACAAAAATATAGATAACTCACGGTATATGTGTGTGAGTGGTTTCTGTACTTGCTGTGATTATGGAAATTGTTTGCATACATATTTGCTGAACTTAAAATAAAAAAATATATGAATATAGAAGGGTGGGAAAAAAAGATTATTATAATTTTAAAATACTTATTTTTTTAAAGCAAAAGTTTTGGCATTTTCTCCAGTACTTTTAAAGGATATAATAAATTATAAGTTAATATAATTTTATTTAATGAATACTTTTCCTGGATCATGTTAACATATATTTAAAAAAAAAAAAAAAATCACACATCTTGTACAGTGACTTTTGAAGGAAACTACAGAGAAGTATAGAAAAGCATGCATTGTATGAGGGATTTTCATTAACATTCCTACTTTATTCTGTTACTTTTAACTCCAAATTGGTTCTTGATTCTGCTGATCAGCATTGAAGATGTACAGTGTAAAACTGCTATGATAATGCACTTGTTAATGTCAGTATTTCTGCCTCGTATTGCTCAGTTTGGTCATCTAGGATCTTTGTGTGTCATTGTGTACTACGTCCGTGGGAATAGGAAGAGTATGACTAAAAGAAATATAATCAAATCTTCCAAGGGTTATTTAAGTAACAGTGTTCTTGTTTGCTTCCGATTGGACCTTAATTTAACTTCTTTTCAGCCTTCCATTTAGTAAAAGAAAATTAAATCAAAGAAATTTAGTCACATGGACCTAATTTATATTTGTGCCTGAGGTATTCATGAAGGAATTTAGTGTAGGTTTAAGAAAATGGCCTGGACTGTTTCCATAGATGGATTACTGATATCAGAGAAAAGTTCTGTAACTTAAAGGCTCAATAACCATCAACAAATTTGTCTGAGTCAGGAAGTCCCAATCTGGGAAGTTCGGTAATTACTTCTCAGCAAGGGAATGACTAAGTTGGGACATGGTATCTTGAAAATGTGATAGTGCCATGCCTTCTGTGAAATAACAAGGACTTCATGAATAGATGCACAGTATCTCAATACAAATGACTACAGAAGTCTATCATAAAAGCAGTCGCTGAAATATTTCAATATCAAAGGCAACAAATATCAGTATGTATCCCAAAGTAACTTAGATCAGGATTTGCTGCCACACAACTCCTTGCTGAAACAAAATCTCAAACATAATGTATTACCGAATCACACAGTTTGCATGTGGAAGTGAAGTTGCCTCATATATTCTTGGTCCCACAGCTGCTTGATCATGGCCACATTCTTACAATTCCTGGTATGAAAGCTGCTGAAACATCTGGATTTACTAATATTCCCCCTATGAGAAATCTGAACACCATACTTCCAAGCTGTTGTCTTGAACTATTATCTGTCCATTGTGGTTTTTTGTTTGCAAGACCTTTTTTAATTTTTTCTTTATTTGTTCTGAAGAGTCTGTCAGTGTGTTGGTGAATTTATACCTTATGATATACCCTTCAAGCTGTTTCACAGGGACAGAATTATACTGCAGTCCTATCTCACGTTCCTCCATAAGGGAATCCCAGAAATCCACCTGAATCAGCCAATGCATCTATTGTCTTTCAAATTATACATGACAGGATACATACAAAGAATGGATACGGTCAGTCCTATTCTGTTACTATAATGAAAAGGAAGTTGATCAGGTTCTGTGGCTGGGCTTAATATAATTCTCTCAGGGGTCCCAAAATACTTATATTAGCTGAATGTGAATCTTAAATGTGAACTCACTTTAATACACCACAGCATAGATCCTGCTCCCTAGTTCAACCTGGCCATTCCTTAATTTTATCAACGGAAAAAAGCCAAATCTAGTGTGTGTGCCTGCCTATGGCCATATATGGCCCTTCAGAAAGGGAGCTATTTAATAACAAAGAATCTATAATTAACTGAGCAGTTTATTTGTTTTTAGATGTCTATTACTTGGCCCAAAATTTCTAAGCTTATTGCAACAGAATGCAGGCAACATCTTCTGCCCCTTTTAGTAACAGGCTGATAACTCCGTCTGCAAGGCAGCAGTGTGTCAAATAATATATCTTGGCTCTGTGGTTAGATCAGATATTTTCATTTGACTACTGAGTTGAAACCTGCCTCCCACCAAGAATATTTCTCAACTGTCACCTAAATGGGAATTAACAATGACATATCAGGAAAAAAAGTAGATATCCTGCAAGACACAATTTTTTAGTATCTTAGAGTAAAGCCTGTGACTCATTTTCTGAATTCTTCCTCTTCCAAATCCTCACCATCAACGTGCTTATAATTGTGAAGCCATGAAGACTAAAAAACTTTTGATGCCTTCTTGTAGGGTGCTCACACAGCCCCAGCAAATTCTGGTATTCAGTGATTCAGAGCATGGATTCACATACCCAATTGGACTTTCCTACATTTTCTTTCTAAAACTTACTAGAAGTCACATCGGTAGAAAACAGCCTAAACAATGAACGATTAAAAAATCAATTTTTCCCCAACTTGCAGCATACAAATGTGTTGTGATGAGCTCTGTAGCATTCATTAGAAGAACTTTTCATAAACGAATACAATGAAGTTTCCTACAGCTAGGTAGAAATCAGTTTGGATGAAGTAAAGCTCTCATTTTTACATTCTTTGAAATGAATAATTATGCTTATTTTAAGAAGTCTTGAAGATGGCAGAAAACTTGCTCAGGTTCTAGTCTAATTACCTTCGTACAATGCTGTGTTCTTTCCTTCCTGAATGGCACTGGTGATTGATACAGTCATACAAGAAAGAAAACTAAGCCCCATCCTTCCTAGCACAGACAAACTGTATCAAGGAGCTTAATGAGCTTTAACTTCATCGCTTTATTTGCAACAAAGCAATGCCAATCCCAAGCTCTATTGTTATTGAGATAAGGAAGCATGTTCAAATCATTGCAGGTTAATCTAGTGTAAAGCTGTCTTTGACAGAAAGGTAGTGGTTGTGAATATTCTAAGCCTATTTTGAAAATGATGTTATGGTAGTGGAGTATGGAAATACACATTTTCATTTAATGTGGGAGTATAGAAAGACTTAGAAAATGTTAATTATGTTTTCTAAATCCAAAGCTTTGCATAATATATCAATTCTCTAGTAGGTTACACCAATAACAGTATCTTACCAAGTTTTTCTCATTGAAGCATGCTCTAGGGTCACTGCTGATGGTGCCGACCCCTCCTCCTCTCATGATACATCAAAGCATCAATAACATTCTAAATTATTTGTAGAGTGATGATAAATATCCACACTGAATTCAGATAAATAAAATCTTACCCTGAAATAAGCAGCCTTGCTCAAATTCAAAATGCAAGAAATAAAGGTTGATGTTATTTTTCATTAACGTATAGCTGAAGAATTTCTTTGGTCTTTAGGAATTTGTGAAAACTTTTCAAACCTATCCCCCGCCTTCCTCTTCTTCAAGTGTCTAAAGTAAAAAAGACAGTTATTTGGGGTTTTTTTTAGACAGAAGTTTCTTTCAGTTTTTTTCTTTAAACTCCAGAGATTTATACTTCTTTGTTGGATAAGGTTAATAATGCTACAACTTACAGGGAAACATTTTCTTAAAAACATTCTACAACCTACTGTGCTATACCACTAATGATTCACAGACAGAACATGCACATAAAGTTCAGTGAAGGACCATAACTGGGACCTACTTAAGGGATAAACCTCATCAGTTATTTTAGACCGGACATATATATCAGAAAAGCAGGGGGAAAAAAGCTGCAGAGCTTTAGCTGAAGGACAGATCTCAAGCCTTCAAGAAATGTTAGAAACCACATTCAAATATCAGAATGAAGGAAATGTGATGAATTCCTTATCAATGAAAACCACCATTGTTTTTAGAATGGCAAAATAGTATTGGTAGCCAGAATCATGGATTATCATTCTGGAAGTTATACTTCACAAGTTATTCTAGTATTACATAAAATAACAGACACAAAATATTTGAAGTGACTAAATAGTAGTAATACTAATATATTAAATTAAGATTTAAATACTGACTTTCCTGCACCTTATATTCAGATCATTGTTTTCATCAGTGAAAATGAATGGTTTTGAATTTACTTGTGAAATGAATACAGCCCAGATTATATATTCAAGTACAGCAGAACTCAAAATTATGTATGTAGAAATAAAAGACTACTGGCAGTATCAAAAGGAGAGGAAACTTGGAAACGTAGCAAGCAGTTGCAATACATAAGCTCCTTTTGCTGTGCTCTGGTAGATAAAGCCAGTGCATTGTGGCATGCCATATAAAAAGTATTGTATAAGTTCCAGGATGTGGTCTTTGCTATACAAGCTATCAAAACTCGATGTGATCATGTAATACTGATACAGGCTTAGTATATATAAAACTCACGAAATGTGTTTTGACCCTATTAGTGGCACATTTCCCAACTACCACCACCACCTTAATTTTCAGAACTTGTACTGAAGAACAAATCATCTCTGAAAATGAAAAGTTAAAGAGAACATTGCTTTTTGGGGGGTAGTTGGTGTTGTGATGAATTAAAAGGTTCTATAATCTAGAAAATAAATAAAAAGCAATTTGAAATCCAAATAACTTTTGGTGATATAGTTAATTTACATCACTGTTTCAGTGTGTATTCTGGACTGCTACATTTCTTTGTGGCCATATTTAACTGCATTCAAACATCAAAATCCACTACTGAAAATAACTCTTTAAATGCATTAGCCATATCACACAGATGCACAGACCTGTAGTGTTTGAAAGACTTCATTGTTTGGCTGGGGCTTAACTACAAATCGCCTTACATGATGAGGTAATACAGGAATCTGAGGCTGGAGACTCACAAGATTATCTGTATCTGTTTCTTTCATGTGATCAGAGAGGAGGAATGGGGGAAGAGGGT
>NW_008824243.1:2674955-2707892 GCF_000699105.1 Pygoscelis adeliae
CGGCATTCACCCACTGATAATGTCAGACAAGGCATGGTGATGCAACCAGAAAGTGTCCAGGACCAGCAGAACCGGGATCAACGGTGATGTACAAATAGGTTGTGCCTATTCCATCCCATAAGCTGTGCATTGCAGTCTAAGATTACACTGGAGAAGTAATCTTGATTCTTAATAGAAACTAGCAATCAATTACTGTCTAAATCAAGTCTGTCTGCCCTTGGAAGGAGTAAACACACACTAGCCCTTATGACAAGGATGTAGTCATTTACAATTTAGAAAAATAATAACTCTTTTCTGCTGCCAAGAGCACTATTTATTTATTTACTTACTTGCTAACTGCACTCTAGCGTAGATGTGATTTTCCACATTGCCTTTCCGTCAATATTCCCACAGCACGTGTGTGAATATTCATCATGCTACACTTTTCTGGCTGTTCTTTGATAAAGCCAGCACCTGGCATTGAAAGGATGACAAAATCAGAGACCTTACTGAGTGAATAATGTTACTGCTCAGTGAAAGTCAAGGGACTAGACTTTATGAGTAGGGATATCTCTTGTAGTCATATAACCCTGTTTTAAGTCACAACTCATGTTCCTGTCTCAGCAAGTAAAAAAGTATTCAGTTTAAGAAAAATAAAATAGGATTGAAACAAGAATCCTGTTGTTTGCATGTGTCTCTCGTCAGATAATGTTTTAAGGCTTAAAAATCAAGCTTTTACAGTCCTCTCTGATTGTGGCACCTAAATTATTTTCATAATGATTATGCTTGAGAAATCTAAGTTTTTTATGACTATGATATTGACTTTAGTAGAATTACAACTAATGGAATAGTCTGATGACTGCATGAATTATATTTTAGTTGCATTTGATGACTGACTCAATTCATACAGATTAGTGCTCATGTAAACTAGAAATGAAACGGCGAAAGAGAACAGAATAGAGACATTATGCTATAATTTGCCTCCGTTGTTTTATTTGCATCCCTTTATAGTCTAAAACACTAGCATCTGGTATGTGACCACATACCAAAGCTGTGTCCTGGTTTCAGCAAGGATAGAGTTAATTTCCTTCCTAGTAGCTGGTACAGTGCTGTGTTTTGGATTTAGGACAAGAACAAAGTTGATAACACACTGATGTTTTAGTTGTTGCTAGGTAATGCTTACATTAGCCAAGGACTTTTCAGCTTCCCATGCTCTACCGACTGAGAAGTCTGCAGGTGCACAAGAAGCTGGGAGGGGGCACAGCCAAACTGGCCAAAGGGACATTGCATACCATGTGACGTCATGCTCAGTACATAAACTGGGGAAAGCTGGCCGGGGGGGGCTGCTGCTCGGGGACTGGCTGGGCATCAGTCGGTGGGTGGTGAGCAATTGCACTGTGCATCACTTGCTTTGTGTGTTATTATTATTATTACATTGTTATTATTGTTATTATTATTTTATTTCAATTATTAAGCTGTTTTTATGTCAACCCACGAGTTTTTCTCACTTGTGCTCTTCCAATTCTCTCCCCCATCCCACTGCGGGGGGAGGAGTGAGCGAGCGGCTGTGCAGTACTTGGTTGCCGACTGAGGTTAAACCACAACAGCTGTGTATTGATAATGTAAATAGGCCATACTTGAAAAGAAAACAAGAAACAGAAAACAACAAAATACAAAACAACACTGACAAAAATACTCCATTGTTCACCCATGTATTATCATTGCATTTTTGAAAAGCTTAGCCCGAACTTTAAAGCATAGGCTGCACTTTTGTATATGGAAAATTCTTTTCTAACTGACTTCTCCAGATTGGATTGATGCATATGATAATTTCAGTTAGTCTTTCTTGCTGGTACTAGAGAAGTGGCTTTGTGTAATCCTTTGCCATCTTAGGTAATGTGCCTCAGCAATGGATTCAATACCATTGACTTCTCACAAGATGTGCTTGGCAACAGTAGACTCCAGATGGTGAACTAAAAAAATCTGCTTTTCTGCAGCAGCAGTAGCATCTGGGTATGTGGCTGCCTTTCTTGTTGATTTCTGCTCAACCTACTGGGCTCATTTTCTTGTTTTATATCATCATAGCTATCAAACTGCTCATGAGAAAGCTCCTTTTAGGATGCATTTTCTTGTTAATGAAAAGTGATTAACTCTTTTGATCTGCTTCATAAAGTTAAATGTTTTGGGGTGGAAGTGGTAAAATATGAAGTATGCTTTTATTGTCATGAATAGTATTTCCCATGGACTGAATACCCATTAGTGGTTAGAGCACATTAGTAGTTTCACTAGAATAGACTCTGGTTTTCGTGTGCTTTGAGAATTAAGCAGCATAAGTGGGAATGATCTGGAGATAATCTTCAGCAGATTCACACCTGAACTAAAACTATAAATTTAAATTCAGCCCCAGAGTTGTTCCCAAGGCTTATGCAGGCCTGCAAGAAGTTTAGAAAATTAGTATCAAGCTAGGTAAGGAATATAAAGCACAACTGTTTTGCAGTGAAATTTGAGGTGCAGGAATTTAGGATGAAGAACACTTATCAAATATGTCCTGCTGTATCAAGAGCTTGATCTAGATGAAAACAAAACATCTTTTTCTGTGATAACAAGATGAAGCTCTGCAACTAGTCATATTTTCACATCAGAGTGAAAACTAGATCTGTCATTACTTTTTTTTTTGTAAGGAAAAAACATAGGATTTATTTGTTGGTGTTTGACAGTGTCAAAAATTATGGAAAACCAATATTAGTCAGTCCTTGAATTTTGGTAAAGACACTTCAAAGATGGTAAAGGCATCTACACTAGCATTCCAAGCAAAGGCTGCCTACAGTTGTCTGTATGCACCACATCAGACCTCTTCTAAGACAAATTGTGTAATTGATGCTGTTTAGATATAACTCTAGGATGAGAACAGGCGGGATACAGCCTGACAAATGGGTCGTACAGCATGTAGATGTGTATGCAAACCCATGCAAAGAGGCAATGAAGATCAGTATCTTCCACTTCTGAAAACTTTCATTGATAGGTTGGATTTGTCCATGCTTTAAGAAAACATTGTCACGGGCAAAAGAGATGTCATGCATGCAGGGAATTAAAATGTCTTTGTTTCTTTATTTAAGCAAGCGTGATATCTTATTATTAAGTTAAGCAATAATCTACTCTTGAGGTTCGGGGATGAAATTCTTAAATCATAGAATCATAGAATGAGATGAGAGTCTTGCTATTAGCCTTACTGGAACCACAGTTTTCCTTATAATTTTTTCTGACTATTAAAAATCCCAGAAGAAGCTTGATACATCAAGGTACTCAGATCCCAATTTTAAAACTCCCAAGTTAAAGCCCAAACTCAACTTCAAAGTAGGATTTCTCATGCCTCCATTTCACAGAAAGAACTGTTTGGTTGCAATACATAGTTGAGGTGCTACTCTAGAATAACTCATGGAACAGGTCCAAGCATAAATGTCATTATTTGTAATACTTACAAAGTGATAACAACTTTCACAGCTTCATTTGTTAGGTAAAATCTTACGCTTTTTATGAGTGATTGCTTTGAAAATCCTGTCTTTGATAATGGCTCTCTGAAAAACTATAAACTTTTTCTGTTAATAAACATGCTAGATTGCCTTGGTCTTATCCAAATGTTTGCTTATTGTAAGTTTACGTAATTGTACATCCCAGAAGCAATACAAAAATAATTCATGTAAGTATTTGACTTCACAGTACCTTTATCTGTCTCTCATTTATGCTGTGTGTTGCACTGGCTCAAATATTTCTTTTTTTTTTAACGTTTGTTTTTTTATTTTTTCTGTGAGGTTATATCTTACACTCTAATGTAGAGCACTAGGAGTTTCCTAAATGAATTGAAAATTAATACATACAACTTACATAAATTGATACTGAAATAATACTAAATGCTTCATAGGCTCTGAAAGCCAGAATATAATTACAGTTATTTAAAAGTAAGCAAGATTGTGCTTTATGGCCACTAGTAATTTAAAATATTCACTTACATTAAAGAACTGTTTATATAGTGACAACTTCATGTTTTTGAATAATGAAGGCAAGACTATTTAAGATATTGTTCTCCTCCAAATGACCATATTTATACTAACACATTCTGTCCTGGTTTCGGCAGGGATACAGTTAATTTCCTTCCTAGTAGCTGGTACAGTGCTGTGTTTTGGATTTAGGGTGAGAATAATTTTGATAACACACCGATGTTTTAGTTGTTGCCAGGTAGTGTTTACACTAGTCAAGGACTTTTCAGCTTCTCATGCTCTACCGACTGAGAAGGCTGGGGGTGCACAAGAAGCTGGGAGGGGACACAGCCAGGACAGCTGACCCAAACTGGCCAAAGGGATATTCCAAACCATATGATGTCATGCTCAGCATATAAAGCTGGGGGAAGAAGAAGGAAGCGGGGACGTTTGGAGTGATGGTGTTTGCCTTCCCAAGTAACTGTTACGCATGATGGAGCCCTGCTTTCCTGGAGATGGCTGAACACCTGCCTGCTGATGAGAAGGAGTGAATTAATTCCTTGTTTTGCTTTGCTTGCATGTGCAGCTTTTGCTTTACCTATTAAACTGTCTTTATTTCAACCCACGAGTTTTCTCACTTTTACCTTCTGATTCTCTCCCCCATCCCACCAGGGGGTAGTGAGTGAGCGGCTGTGTGGTGCTTAGTTGCTGGCTGAGGTTAAACCACAACACATTCTCACCATGTAACATGGATGGCCCTCTCTTTATGCTGTCTTAATGTTTTTCTTAATGTTTTTCAGTTGTTTTCTTAAATTCTTAATTGTTTCTTAATTTGTTTCTTAATTTAATTTATAAATTTTTAAATGTTTTCTTAATGTTTCTCAATACTTAATGGGGGCATATAAGAAATATGGAGAGAGGCTTTTTACCAGTGCCTGTAGTGATAGGACAAGGGGTAATGGTTTTAAACTGAAAGAGGGTAGATTTAGATTGGGTATAAGGAAGAAATTCTTTGCTATGAGGGTGGTAAAACACTGCAACAGGTTGCCCAGAGAAGTTGTGGATGCCCCGTCCCTGGAAGTGTTCAAGGTCCAGCTGGACGGGACATTGAGCAACCTGATCTAGTTGAAGATGTCCCTGCCCATGGCAGGAGGTTGGACTAGATGATTTTTAAAAGTCCCTTCCAACCCAAACCATTCTCTGTTTATATGATTCTTCTTCAGCATTTCTTCAGTGTAAAAATGAATAATGCATAATTTGCATACTTGTTCTGTTGGATAATGCTGCTAGAAACTACAGAAAAGGTAAAATAGAAAATGAATATTATTACACTATTCTGTTTATAATGGGGACATGACCTTGAAGAAATTTACTTACCTCCCATATGTACTGATATAAAGGGGATAAGTCCTGCCATTCTAATCAGACAAAACAAATTGGCAACAATAAAATAGCCCAATTTAGGACTGGAAAATGGGAGTCTAATAAAGAAACAGAGAAGTGATGTGTATGCGTTTTGAAGCTTTGTATAGATTTCCATACTTGGGCTGCAGAGAAGCTAAGAAAGACTGGGCATGCTAAGAGGAGAGTATGTATCTGTTTTGCCCTTACAGGATTTTTCAGTGTAACACAGATGAACATACTTATTGTAAATAAACATTAACATGTTTAGCACAAAGCTACTATGTGGAATACTATGCCTCACTTTTTAATCCTTCAACAGAAAAAAAAAAATAGCTGGGGTGATTACAAACAAGGGCAGGATGACTTCTGGTATAATATGTATAATGAAATACAGGCTGTGTGTTTTTAATTGCTGTTATTGTGGCATCACAGAAGTGTAGAGAAGGCCCCCACTCTCTCCCAGAGCTAGGCTTCTTTCTCAAAAACACTGTCTGGTTCCTAACAAAATAAAGATGATGGTGGAAATACAAAAAGATTATCCTCCTCATTTTACATATGAAACAAGGCACAAGAAGATCTTATCTACTCAATCTCACAGTGGCAGCCTGAGGTACAGCTGGGGAGAGCAGTTTGAGACTTTGTCCTATGTTACTCATTTGCCTCATCAGCTAAAACCTCAGGGTTCCCCAAAAGGGAACCTGAAATTAGCACTAGCACCACAAAACCTCTGTGAATAATTCTGAGAAACATGCAAGCCAATTGGCAGCCTTAACTTAGTTAAAGTCATTTTCTACATGATAATTTTCCCCAATAGCTAGTTATACAAGCTATTTATGTGTACTTGATTCCACTGATTAATGTTAGTGCATACTTTTTTATTGCATGGCTGAAACCTATCAAACTATGTAATATATACAGATTTCTTGACACTCCTATCTCAGTGGTCACGCAGAAAGAATGTTTTATCTTCAACCAGATTAGTTCTCAAATCTAGCTAAAAGCAGCACAACCTGCAGAAGTGCTAACGTTGGCACGATGAAGAGGCCAGGTACCCCCGGCCAACAGCAAGGGTGAACAGATGCCCCTGAACAGTGGTAAAGGGAGATTTGGCAAAAGGCACTGAGCAGTGCAACAACTCAATTAGTCATGAGGTTGGTTTTAGTGCTTAATTTTTCTGGATAATGAGTAGATTATCATAAGTACCATGTTACTATTGATTTTGTTTTTCAATTGATGTTTTAGTCTTTTTTTTTTTTTTAATTAACTTTTTTGAGTAGTAGAAATGTGCATATCTAAACAGAACTCCACTGTTTAAAATTCTTGGATGTTCACTGAATCAATTTAAATGGAGTAGCCACAGCCACTGGTACTTAAAAATCCCTTCCAAAGGACTTGTCTTTGTTAACTACAATAGGATTCATGTAGTACTGCTTAAATTAAATCAAGCTTCATAAAAATTCAAGTACAATAAGCTGTCATACAAGTTTCTGACAACATAGACTTTTCTGTTAGCAGCATTAGCTAACAGAATATCCCTCCCCTTTTTGGGGAGGGATAATGTATTTGCAATTATGGGATCAGAGTATCTCATATTTTATACAATATCAGTGATTTGCAAAAGTGTCACTTGTAAAATAACAAAAAAAATTAGCGTATGTACATGGGATGGATATTTTGAACTTGTATTTTATGAGTTTAGGTGCTGCTTCTTAAATTTTCTGTGATGCCTTTTCAAGATGCCCTGAATGAACTTAAGGCAGAGTAAATCTACCTATTTCCTAAAGCTACACTGAAGTTGTCATTCTGAAATACTGTTTGCATCTGTAATAAATGTTCTCAGAGAACATTTTTTGTTGTCTGGGGGAAATAACGGAAAAAGAACTGCTGTAATAGCTTCATATTGTCCATGATTCTTCATGGGTTTCTTTTGTTTTTGTTTTTTTGAGTTTTTTTGTTTGGTTGTGTTTTGTTTTGTTTATGACAGACACCACCAGAAAACTATGCTAACTGCATCTGATTTTGTGTATTGAAAGGGAGTCAAACTCCTGTGACTATGACTTGGCAGAAATAATCATAAAAAAAGGTGATGGTTGCTTTGACACACTTTTGCCAGAGCGTCATTGCGAAAGAAATGATGTCCCATTGAACAAGTGTCCAGATCAAGGAAGTTCAGCTTAAGCTGTGAGTATAGGGAAGGAGTTACATATATTCTTCTTCTTTATAAGAGACAGCATGAAGCTACGTTTTGCCAGTGTTTCAAGGCGTTAGTGATGGATTGGCGTCTTAAAATTATACAAATGATAAACCTTTTTTTTTTTGCCTGAACATCTTACTATTTCAACATCTTATAGTAATGTGTTACTACTATTCTGTCATTGTTGGCTATGTGTTTATTGCTAAGTTAAAGACGATCGAAAAACAACCACTGTCCTAGAGGCCAAGTAGCATAGATTAGCTACATCTATACTATGTAGCATTTGGCTTGTCTCCCCTCTGGATCCCATATGGTCCCCTCTTGTTCAAAAATACAATTACTATTTTTAGGTTTTAGTTTTAGATGTCTGAAATAATGTAACCCACGCATGCTTTTTGCATAGTATGAAAGTCAGGCAGTTGCATACCCTAACATGTAACACAAAGGCATTTTGCATTTGAGGGTGCAGAGTTTCCTTGACTGCTGAAGCACAGTGAATAACAGGAGGATGTAAATCTGGTCCAGGCTTGTACGTGCTGCCTACAGCAATGGTCAATGGTGTGTGTGTGTGTTCTCCCCTGTCACCCTGCTTGTGTGCTTGAGTGGAAAACTTGGGCAAAAACTATGCCAGGAGGCATGCCAACAGTCACTCAATGTCAAGAGTTGGTGGTCCAGCTCTTGAGCTAACTCCCTAGTGCTATTTAGCAGTGTAGATGTAGACATTTTCCCATTTCTTTCTTTTATAGTATATCTGTCTTTATATTTCACAGTTTTACTGCTATTACCAGGAGCACCTGAGTTACTCATTAAAGACCTTTTGGTTCAAGATTTTAGTTCAAGATATAGTTAAAAGATTTTAAATGCTACTTTTTCATATACAAAATACGTATATGGCTGGGGTTCATCTATTTTGGAATCTAAGCTTTGCTTGTGAGTTACATAGATTTGTTGGTTTTAATTAGAAATCTGTATTTTATGGTACAAACATCATATTTTTCTCCTATTTCTTCCTTCATGTACTGTGATCAATCTCTAAACCCAACAAGTGATTAAAGAATTATGCAGTAATTCTTTAAGTAAAGATACACAGTGAGCATTCTGAATTGTTTTTAGCTAACCAGTTTGTAGGCTATTCATTGGTTTAGCATCATATAGATCAGCAAGTAGGAGCAAACAATTTATTTAATATGCATATATTATTTATGTACAGAACAAATGTAGGTCCTATTTGTAAAATTGCACCCAGTCAATACTATTCTTTGCAATTTGTTGCCATGGAACCACACTTTTGTTCTCACTGTATTTCTTTTACAATGTCTTATCTGTGTTCTGTTTTTAAAAGATCAGAATTGCTAATTTCTGACCACATAGAGCTTCCATTTTGGTCAGCAAGATCCAATCGACAGCACCTCTTTTGCACAGCTACTCTTCAACGTATCCTTCAGAGAGGTTTAATTATACAGAGTATTCTGTGAATTTGGCTATTTTATAGTAGTCTTTCCATAAATTAACCTACACAAAAATGGCGTTATTGCTTAGAAAGGTATGGTTGTTCTCAGCTCCCTAAAGTGGCCGTCAGCCAAGATATCCCTGTTTAACCAGTTAGTAAAGAGATATTTCACCACTACCTCATTGTAATCTGTCTTTCCTGTTGTATTAATTTGCAAACATCAAAAATAGTGGTTTTTATGTTTGCGTAGCAGCTATCATAATCACTCTAATGTGATCAGCTTCTCTAAGCAGTACTGTGATTAAAAAAAAAAAAAAAAAAGAAAGGAGGAGGGGGAATTAATTCATCACACAGCTGGTAAAAGATCGACTGTGGTCATTCAGTCTAACTTCCTGTGTAATACATACCAAGGAAGTACATCCATTTTATCTGTGTTGTACCTTGCTTTTATATTTAGTTCCTAAGTACTGGAATTTTCTAAACTGAACAACATCATTATAGAATTTTTCTTCCGCATAATGGGTGTTCTCTTTCAGATCATACCCCTTAACATTGACTCCTCTCTGTAACTTTAAAGATGGAGCTCCTAAAATAAAGTATAAGGTTTTGCAGTATTTTTCCTATTCCTTTAATAGTTTGTCACTGCTCTAAACTTTCTCTTCAATTTATCAATGTATTTCTTCTTGAGTTTCTGTTGACCTTTACACTTTGAATTTCATATAAAGAAGACAGAGCCAATATTTTAGCTCCCAGAACTTGGCAAGTGCCTATCTTTCTGTTCCACCATGAAGATTCAGAAGAAAGTTTTCACTTTTGAGATGAATGTTTTGCAGAAACTAGTTTTTCCTCTTAAAGTATTTTTACTTCACTATAAAGATATTTTGTCAGAAGTAATACCGATTACGAATAATTCTGTAATTTCATTTGTTTCCCTAACAATGCCTCAGGAGTGAAATATTCTCGATTTGAAACCTGTGGTCAGATATTTGAATCTAAACAGTGCTTTGTGTAATCAAAATAGTGAAAACTTAACATGCAGTGATTTATTTTGATAAATTAATTGTTTCGCTTCTAATGAAACAAAAAATGTTAGATTTGTTATCAGCAGTGTTACCAAACTTTACAGAAGTCATAAACTAAATGTTCTAAATTCATACGTACTCTTGTTGTGGTTACATTTTAAGCCATGGAAAAATAAATACTTAAAAATAAAGTAGTTCAGTTAGGTTATTTGTTCACCTGTTGCTGTAGGAAATAATTTTGTCAAACAGCTTCTGGGTAAGAGCTTACAAAAATTACATCTGTCATTGATTTCTTATTTACTTCTTGGTTTCTTATTTGATGCAGGACAATAATCTGCCTAATTCACCTGAGCTGTTTAAAAGGTAATGGTTGTAATTAAAGGTGGATACAGAGCATAGGTGCCCATCTGATAGTGTATATATTTTGTATAAAGTATATATATTTTTACAAAGTGAAGCTAGGATAATTATATCCTATTATAATTCTCTATATGATATAATCATATCTGTTTTTTACTTCATTATTTATGAATGGATAAATTCTCAGAAGAATTTTAATTCTGTATCATTCATCTTGTGTTACGCTTATTTAACGTTCAAGATGATGTAATGACTATAGAAATGTATACCTAGTATGCAGACGTAGCTGTTCAAAATAATGCATTCTGTGGCTAAAGATGTGAACAAGTAAGATTCCTTATATATTTCCTGTGTTTATAAGCTATTAATGGAAATATTTACTTTTTATATTAAAACTGAATTTATTATTACTGACCAACCAGAAAGGCCACATAAGAAGACATTTCTGCTCACTGAGTGAATGGTTACTGCAGTTAATGTAAGTAAAGCTTGGCGTAGAATAGGGTATGATTTGTAAGAACAAAATGGAAATGAAGAGTACTATACAACAGTGTTCATATACGACCTGTAGAAGTGTACAAGAACTTCTATACAAAAGACTTCAATAAATACATTTTAATGATTTTAATCCTTTTTTTATAACAACAAAGTATGATATTCCACAGTTTTATAGGGATTTTTTTTAAGAGTTATATAGAAGGAAAAAGAACTCTGTTGCATTTTCTAGTTCCTCAGCAAGGCTTAGACATCCAATGGTGTTTCATCATAGCTGAATTCAACATAATTAAACTTTTCATTAGGTAGTTTGTTCTTGGGGTAGCTACTGTAAGAGAACACATGAAAGACATTAATTTGAAATAATTAGTGTTTTAGGTGAGTATGTACACATAAAGGCACACACGTATATATCCACATACAAATTATAGACACAGAATTTCAGAACTTGTCCAGCTTTAAGACTGGATCAGATTAATTTTATCTCAGTAAAATGTCTTGATAGCCCGTCTTTATTGCTTCGTCCAAGTCATGGATAACGATACTAAACACAAGAGACCGCTGTGGTACTCCACTTGTCACCAGCCTCCAGATAGAGCATGACCATTAACCACTATCCTGTGAGTCTAATTATCCAGCCCACTTTTACTCACATAGTTATCCACCCATCCACATTCTTGGATTGTCCTTTTGGCCTCTTTTGAAGATGGGTGCAACATTTGTCTTTCTCCAGTTGTCAGGGACCTTCCCTGATCTCCATGAATTTTCAAAGATGATAGAGAGGGCCCTTGCAGGTACATTAGCCAGTTCTCTCAGCACCCTCAGATTCAGCCCGTTGGGTCCCGTTGACTTGTATGATTTGAGTTCTCTCAGTTAGTCCTTGCTTCAGTCCTCATCCGCAGCTGGTAGCTCTCCTCTTTGAACGGTTTCTTTAAGCAGAGAGGCCTGGGAGACTTAGCTGGTGAGGACTGGGTGCCCACCTTGTATAACTGTTACTTGATGTTTACAAGGACTATGCAACATCACATTATATGTAACATTTATTATCTCATAGGCAACATTTAATATGTCTTTACGTTTTCAGGTAAAATGAATTGTCTCCTGTGATTTTTTTTTTCTTTTTTTACTCTGTCTCTGTATTATCAGTATTTGTAAAACAATATAAATCTGCTGTTTAAAATTTAACATTTACTGTTAAAATTCAGCATTTTGCAGCTATGAGAAATCCCTGTTTTGATGGCTGGGTTCTTTGAATTTTTCATGTAACTGACTGATAGAATAACTCGCCTAGTAGAATCTAAGCTAAATTGGAATTCATTACCATTGTTTGTGGAATTAGGCTTAGAGAAATAAAAGAAGAAAACAGGTTTATGTTTTGGGGTTTTTTTTCTGCTTTAACAAAGTAAATCCTCATCAGAACCCTGCTGTTAGTGATTGCCAATTACCTGCAACTGCAGGAGCACTAGTAAAGCATTGCCTTAATTAGGGAGGCCTAAAAATGCCCTTGGGAGCTAAGCAAGCATAAATGTAGCTGAAAGGTTTTAGTTCTCCTTGACAGGCATCAAATTTTGTGCAGAAACCACTGACAGGCATTCTTGGAAATACCTTCACTGAGCTGCTATGAAGGTACTGTTATTCAAATTAGGTAAATTCACCATCTTGATATTAAGGTGGGTTTTTTTATGGTACTTTCTTAAAATACTGTTTTTGTAATCATAGGCAGATACACAATGCTCCTTCATTCAGAATTATTTGCTGTAATGTTTTTGCTATTCCATGTCTATCAAACTCCTGAACCTGTAAGACTTTCCAGATAATGTCTTTTAAAAAACATTTTTAGTAAGAGAGGAATGCGGGGTGGGTTTTGGAGTTTTGTTTTTAGTATGACTCTGTATAACTTCTGTATGGCCAAACAGACCTGTTCTTTGCTCTCTAACTCTTTCTGTTTCTTGTATTACAACAGATAATGACTCTGAGCTGTGGTAATTAAAACATACTGAATCTTTTTGGTTAGAGAGAACCCTATTTTTAACAGGTTAATATCTGGTTTGTCCAGATATTTTTATTTCTTCTTGAACTGCATTGCCGAAAGTAAATCTCTGTCTGTTAATGTATGTTGAGTAAGCTTTAGAAAAACCATAATCACAGCTGTGTATTATAATAGTGCTATAGATGAGCTTTAGTTCTGTAGGGGGAATGCCTTTCTTTCTTTGCCTTGTCAGTAATATGGCAGTACAACAGGTCATGGTCATCTAGTAGTACATACTAGGTGCTTCCAGTAAGACTGAAAAATAATGGTTTGGTAGGAACAAAGTAATGAGTATAAGATGTCTAATACTAAATGAGTTCTTCCTACAGTACAAGTGGCTACAGTCAGAAGAAGCTTTGCATGAAAATGCGTCACTTATGCTCACTTCAGACCTCCCCTTGCAGGTTGGGCATACTGTCATTAAGTTGTCAGTTTTTCTCAAAATAGCAGTCTTCCATCTGAAACAGTGTGGTTCAACATGTCAGACACTAGACATGCTGGATTTCTTACCCTTGTTTGTCTGCTTCCCCCTGCTCTCCTGTTTAAATGTAAATACTTTTCTTTGGTCTTTCAAATGAATAGTGCATATGGACTATTTAAAACCTACTGGCTTTATAGTAATACTGTAACAAATACAACAATGAAAATACTACTTCGAACTTTCATAAATGAGCCAAGGCTATTTTGCCTGATACATAGTAAAAGAGAAAAGGAAGAACAGTCAACTTCAAGTTAAAAAGAGTGAAACTACTTTGGATAGTATAAAAACCTGAAACCATTAGCGCTTGTAGACATAGCTGTCTCTAATGTTCACATTTCACTGCGCTATAAATCTTGCGATGACTCTGATGCTTCTTTTTGCTTTTTACTTCTCTCTCTTTATGTAATGGTTGAGCTTTGAGTGTTATGTTACCATTACATATGACTTCTAATCAAGTCTTTTTAATGTTTGCAATATTATAATTGTGTTGCAAAAATAGCATTGAGGAAGGTTTTAGCATAGTTGCATTTATAGACAGGAAACATTGTTTGTTCTAGTTTATCCGGGGATTAAATTATGAAATGTGCTTGTTTCCTAAACTGAAAACACCTTTCAAATGCACCTTTTATTATACTGTAAGATATACAGTGAAGGCCCATTTGATAGTGTTGATAAAAGGTACTGTCTGATGCTTTGATAGGCATTTACAACAGTAATTAATTTAGCTGCTCTTTAGTTATTCTCTAAATTTACTTATTTTCTGGCTGATAGAATGCTTATACTAGAATGTTTCTTGCAATTAAGACGTGAAATATATCCTACTCCTGTACTCTCCATGATATTATACAGCCCTGCTTGCGTTACCTTGCTAGAACAGTGGTTAAAGCATAGATGACTTAAGAGCAACAAGAGGTTGGAGTGGGGGGGGGTTGCTTGGTTTGCTTTTGATTGTTTGTTTGTTTGGAGGGTTTTTTGCTTTTTTTTTTTAACTTTCAAGACTTTATTTTCATTCAAAACTGGATCAAGCGTTCACAAAATATAAAATATCATCTTTTCAATATACAGATATCTAGATATTATGCAGTGTTCAGGCATTAATTTTTAATTTGTGACAACAAAATTAGGTTGGAGGTGATGTTTGTTTCTACATCTGTGAGCATCCTGTGGCTCTAGGAGGAGTGGCGTGAACTGGATTTGGAGGAATGGTTGTGAAGGCGGAGGATGCCAGTCTGATTCTAGAGAAAGCAATGCCTAACTCGCTAGGTCCTAAAATAAGTGTCTCTGATTCTAAAGCCAGAAGCTAAATAAGGTGTCCAAGAAAAAATCATCAGAAGAGAAACACCTGCACAAAGTAATTCCATTTCATTAAAACAGTACATGTTGCCATAATCTCATTTGTTTAGAATTAACTCTAACGGAAAAGCTACCTGGGTCCTTTTCCCAATACTTCTGTGGCTTTTCTGTATGTGCTGTGATAAATAACTACAGACCAGATTACTCCTGCTGCTTTTCAAGGAAGAAGGAACAATTACAAGCTTTTTGTTCTCTTACACAGTATAATATAGGTTAATTTTATATTGGTAGGTCATCTGAGCAACTAGGGTTTAATGGTTGTACTAACCATATCTGAAAGAAGAAATACAGATAAGAACAGCAGTGTCTGGATACCTTTGCTTTGTTTCTGGGGGAGAAGAGGAGTATTTTCCTTGTGAGGATTTCTTAATTCATAGGTCTGGATTTTTTTCTTTTGAAATTAATTTGTAAGTAGACATTCCTTATTTAAATAATGATGTTTTTTCATGTGCACCTGAATGGCAGAAAACCAATCTTTTTAGAAGTAAGAATACCAGGGAATATTTCCAGAACAAAAAATTAAAACTGGTTATTTTGAAGTTTCAAGTTTAAACAAACCTTTTAATATCAATAACAGTGGTATATTTTTATTGTTTGTAGACTGCATGACTTTTTTTTTAACCTTTATTTTGGTCTTGCTTACCTTGTGTGAATCTAAAATTTCCTTGAAATTGAGCACTAGGATGAAAAAATAATGCAACCAAGACCTTTCTAGCTTTTATTTTTCTTCTTGGTTTTAGGTCTCCTTGTCTCTACAGTACCCTTTCATTTTTCAAAGCATTGTATCTGCAGATTTGACATGGACATTGTTGTGAAAAGTTCGCTAGGGCAGTATCTCTGAATTTCAAATGTTCTTTCTGAAGAAGAAATCTGATTTTACTAGGCTTTTTTGGAAAAAGAAGAGGGAAGTTAAATTCTTGAATTCTGGATTCAGTGGTACTTTTATGGCTTCATGACCACTATGGCCAGCAATGTTGTGAAGGGATAGAAAAATCAGTATGTGTTTTGGTTTTTTTTCTTCTTTATATGAATTAAACTGTGTGAAGTATCGATTTATGCACTAATCTGTACTTTGTAAGTAGCTGAGGGATGACAGAGTAGTGAGCCTCTGAATAAGAGGGAAATCTGCTAGCGATCTTCCTAAGGCTCACTGATTTTGGAGGAGGGGGTGTTCTCATGTTCCCATTGTTCTCCCTTATTTGTTATTTTATGCTGCAAAAGGATTGCATTTAAATATTTTAAGTATCAGAATTATGAAAAATAGTAATCTTTCTATAATAAACTTTGGAAAGTGAAATTGGGATGAAACAAAGCTATAAAAGAGGACTGCTGGTACAAATTGCTCAAGTGAAGAATAGGTGTATGAGCTTGGCATTAGTTTTGCATAATGCAATCGAATGTAATCAGGAAATGTTCACACTGAGTATTTAATTAGACTCTAGGTGATCAATCTTGGTAGGGACTTTGCTAATTATCAAGTGTCTGAGTCACTGAGAAAGTCAAAGTAATGTTTCAGAGGACTGTACTTCACTGGGGAGTTTGGATGTGTGAGGAGAAGTGTTTGAGGTGATAAATGTTAAAGAAGGTGGATGGAATAGCAAAAGGTTTAATAAATGGTTTAAAGTTAATAATGATCCCTTCCCAGGTAGCAGCAATAATGGGTGGAGGTACAGATGTATGAGTGACTGGAATTGTAGCCTACAGTAATCTGTGTAAACTCTAATTGATCATCTAACACAATGCACTTCTGTGAGGGCAAGTATGTAGAGGTTAAAAATAAATATACAACTTAATACAAGAGGGGCTTGCAGTGAGCAGAAATAGTTAAGAGAAAAGCCCTACCTTTCCTGAAGAGAGCTCTGAATTACGATGGTAGGAATAATTCTATTTTTCTCCTCCCTTCCTCCCTCTCATCTCCCTGCTGTATTAAGTGTGAATTTTATAGACCTACATATACTTATGCAGAGCAAACAAAGTGCATGTAGACTTTCTCCCAAAAAGATATGACAGTTCCACTGACTGCAAGAAGGGGTGGAAGAAAGACTGCAAAATCACCGTCTCTGTCTCTCATCTGTTTCTCTCTCTATCCAAAGATTTATGGCACTCCTTTAAACTGTGCTCTGCTTCTATATGGCTTCTGTTAATGCCTTGCGTTTCTCCACCATTCCAGTATTTTCTGGAATTTGTTATTTATAGCATCTAAGACACACATAAAATGCTGAATTGGGCCACATCTCATTTCTCAAACACTGGACCTACATGTTCCATGACCGTACCAAATAACTTCATATCCATTGAAAGCTGTTCCTGATCAACTATTGTGATTCTGACACCCCACCTAATTGTTATTGGATCCTTTCTTCATTCCCTCAAACAAGTAAGTCTAGTCCTTTTGCAGTCCTGTATAAGTCGTCCTTCTTGTATAAGCAGTATCGGGTAATCACCTTGCTTCCAGTTACCGTGCCTGGCTGTGAACCTAGAAATAGTGGTAACTTGATTTCAGTAGCAGTGACATTATCTTTCAGGTAATTAATTAGGAGTTTATTTGGAATATTATCACATTTTAAATGAAGTTGTGTATGAATAACTGCTAGGTTTTTTTCAGCACTGCTAACAACAGTCTATGTGTATTCCCCCCCCTTCCCTGGGATTCTCTTCCTGCAAGAACACTGTCCTGTAGTTCAGTAGTAAAGCCCTTACCCTGTGGTAGGGCTTGCTTTCTGCTACAGTGCATAGGAAACAACTGGCTGATGCTGAATAGCACAGAAACTTCAGGGATTGTTGTTAAAAAATGCTAAGTAATTAGGTTTATTTGAATATTTAAATTAATGTACTTAAAACATCTATGTAAGAATAATTCTTCTGTATATGTAAATTCAAGTTCTTACTAATGCTTCCATATTTTTCCATTACCAGTTTCTTGCAGTTACATTCATTATTCAATGCCTATGACTTATTAGGAGCTTTATGTTATAAATAGTAGTTGTTTTTATTTTCTCTTTGTACAACACTAAGCACAGTTGGATTTTTATCAGGTAAACTGTTAGACGCTGTCGTAACACAAGTAATAAATAAAATGTAGTATATTACTGCAGTCATGGAAGAAGTAAAATTAGTTTTGAAGCACTTACGCAAATAACCTGTTTTTGACAGTCTGTGCTTAGACATATATTCTTCTACTCTTAGAATACTGAAACTATTACTCAAAGTATTTTAATGGGTATTTAAATACTTACATATGTATCTATTTTTAAAGGCATAAATACTAAACATATTCTTGGGAAAACAAGAAAAAAATTTCAGTGAGAACAGCAAAAACTAGTACAATGATAGCTTATGTAGAATATGTAGTTTAACTTCAGTGGCTCCTTTCAGAAGATAGGGGTCCACAGTTTTAGCTCTACACAGATGAGACAGTCGGGTACTCTGCAGAGTGAAAATAAATCAGTGTGTTCATAATCCATAGGCACGATGAAACTATACTGTCTCCTTTCTGTTTGAAAGAAAAATATTTTCATAAAGCCACGAGTGGGATGCTAGATTTTTTTTAAAAAGTTTTTCTCTGAGTGATTTCTGCATGATTTAATCTCCTTACTGTCTTGCTTCATGAGTTACTATTTTACAAGGATTAGTCTAATCCTTAGTTGCGTTAGTGGTCACGGTGCAATAGAGAATACACCCCCAGGAATGTTTTATTGCATTACAAAGTTCTGGTGGGGATGGACTTCACGATTCCCAACTACCTATGAGTGGAGTGTGGTGTATTTTAGCTGACAATGTAGACAGATATCTTGTGTGTTTTTTGGTTTGGTGGTTGGGGTTTTGGGGGGGTTGGGTTTATTTATTTATTACTGTATAATAACTCAGGTATGTCAGATATAGATTTGAAAAAAAAAACTACAAGAAATTAATAGAAGAAAACTCTGTCAAGGATCATTAAACAACAATATCTCGTGTAGCTCAGAAAGTACCGTTGTCTGCTGTTTCACTCTCTGCCATCCTAACCACCATGGTGGCCAGCCAAATTATTTTCCTATTCAGGTGTTATTTTTTTGTTTTCTGTGAGGAGAATGTGAAAATAGTTGCTAAGCGTCATTTGGTCAAAGCTTCAGTTGTGTTTTCTGGTGTTGTGTTGGATGACGAGAAAGAAACCAAGGTAAGGCAAAGGTAGCAGTCACTATGTCTGACTGACTTGTCTCTACCTGTGACATCCAGGGGTTCAAGGATATTAGGTGGTAGTCAACTATTTTTTTGAGATAACTTCCTCTATCTGTTTAAACTTAATAATAAATCAGCTAAACAACGTAATTCAATTTTAAATAATGAGAAAGTAGAGGTAACTTATTAATAGTATACAACCACTTGTCAAATTCACACTTTATTTCTTTTTTTTTATATACTTACATATACAATCCACAGTTCTCCTGGGAGAAAAGGAATTTGTCCGTTTCCTCTGATCAGACTCTTACACTGAACATTTAAGTAATCTCAACTTCTGTCTTGGACACAGGGCTTAGGGGTTGTTTGCAGTGTAAGTGCCTCCTCTCGGATGAGTAGCAGTACACACTCAATATTTGCTTCTCAAACATTTTGTTTGTCACTAATATTTAATGTCCCAGTGGTCTGGCTCGCTCACTTCTCCCAGTAATGTTTAAATTTTGGGAGGGGAAAAAAAAAACCCAAACACCTAAGCAAACAGAAAGCAGGTGGTAAGTTCTCCATTAAATATGTGTGAAATTGCTTGTTCTGCGGCACTACTTTTCAAGCTTTCACTGGTTTTCCCAGCCCAGGAGTCAGTGCTCGCTGGAAGCAGGTGAGTGTGCTACACAGAGGGGGTGTGAAGCTTGCTACAGTGGGAGACAGAAATTAAAATGTCCCAGCAAAGAATTGACACTTAAATATAGCAGAAATTTTATAACTGTTACAGAAAAATAGAATCTGTGGGGCAAAATTGTTTGAAAGGTAACCAGTACATAACAAACTAATAATTAAAATGGATTTCCCACATCAAAATCATTGTGAGACTGTAGTCATGAAAGCTTATTTGCACAAAAAGCAAAATGCTTCCAATAACTTTTGTGATGTCCCAACTTACATATTTTCTGTGAGAACTTGATCTTCCCAGGCCTTGAAGGATTGTGTTAAGAAAGCTTATGCTGAACTGTGACACTGTCTGTCCTCAAGGCCTCTGTGTGTTGGGTAATATTGGATCTCTTTGTGCTGGAACAGGCACTGCAGGTGATCCATAAAAACCAAGAGGGAGCTGCTTTTCTGAAGAAATATAGATAACTTCAGCAATGTCATTTTTTTCTGAAAATGTGCAGGCACCCTTGTAACAAGGTATATTCCATAACGATCCTTCATTTAGATCTAGAATGTTAAAACAAAATACACCATACTTTTTTTAATGAGTGCAGTAGGCTTTAATTTAGCTGTCTACAAGCTTCATCAGACTGAATGTAGCATTGTATGTGGCTACTGTAAAAAGAAAGAGTTCAGTACTAACATGTTTGCTTCTCAGTGTCTTTTTTCCTTCTCCCTCTCTTGGTGTCCTGGGTAATTCAATCCCTCTGAATTTTGGAATGGCTGCAAAATGTAATTTTATAAAGCTTAATAATGAGAAAGCTAAGCATTGAGATTATTTTCCTAGCTCTTTCAGTGTCACAGGGACTAATATTTTTCTGAAGATTCAGGTGAACTCAGGAATAGAAAATATTTTCCCTTTGAAGTATTTTACTTAATAGGAGTTATCATTCTCTGTCACTACCTGCAAAAAAAAAACTTAGCTGTTGTCTACAGATATCTGTTCCCTGCTAAGGAAAGCGTAGTTTTTAATTATACATCATTTTAATTCCTTGAATAATTTAACTTTTTCTGTTTTTATGAAGTGACCCCAATGTCATATTTCAAAACTAAACACAGTATTCATGGGGTGAGAATATTTATTTACAGGACAGAGGATACTAGAAAGGTACACTTAAACCTTCAAACCTGTATGTGCTCCTTCATTGTGTGAGGGGCAATTTACCTTGCTGCTCTTCAACATCAGATAAAGGAAAAAAGATTCCCAAGCTCTACACATGTGGAAAAACAAGGAAGGTATTTAAGTCCTTCAGAGATTTAAATGTTTCTTTAGGACATAGAAAATATCCAAAGGCATCTTTATATCTCCTTCAAATACTAAAGTTTTGCATCGTCTGACTAACTGTGGAAATTAACAGTAATTAATGAAATAAAACTCCAGCCACTACTTCCATATTCTGAGTAAAGTTTTATTCTTGTTAAGAATGAAAACAAGCAGGTTTTCTTCTACAATGGAAGGTCTTTTGTTTTCCCACTTACTGTTATTTTGGTGAAGGTAGTATTCTTGAATTATACTATCTATATTTTTAACAAGTTACATGTTCAGAATTTCTGAAAACTTGTGGCCAGTGCTTAGTCAGATAAGAAACGATGGTTTTGGAATTTATCAGGAAAGTCCTGAAAACCTGGAGAAAACTGTTATTGTATTCCATCCATCTGTACCCAAATTCCTACTGCAAATACGCCATGAAGCTCTTCTCATTGCATCTTAAGAATAAAATATTGGAGAAATGGATCATAGCATGGAATAGCTTCCTTATGAAGAATGGCTCTCAAACATGGAAGGAGAGATAAGAAGCTATAAAATTAGGAGTGGAAACTTTAAACACATTACTTCAAATTACTTTTAAACACATTTGCACTGTGAAGGTCGCAGCTGGGCAAATGGATAAATAGATTAAAGAAAGCCTAGACCAACTAATGATCTCTGATGGATATATCTTCTATTAAACACAGTGATCAAGGTCTCACCTCAGAGTCTTTAAAGATGGGAAAATATCATTCTGTACTCGTCCTATTTTATTCTTTTCCTAATCAAATGCTACTGACAGCTGGCAGGACAGGGTGTGCTGCTGGACAGACCTTGGGTCTGACTCAGTGCAGCAGTTCTTGAGATCTTGAAGCTTCTTATAAGACTACTATAATGTTAATCCTATTGTTCTGGGCTGGATTTTTCAGAGCGGTTTCAGAACTTTTGGAGGTTTTTTTTAACTTTGTTTTGATAAGTCTATATTTTTAAACAAAACCCTCTTGCACCCATTACTGAATGTGTCGGGTTTGATGCTGTTATTCAGAAATGTTTCTAGCTTTTGGGTTGTGTGTGTGTTTTATTTTTTCTGATCGAAGCTTTTTGACTCTATAACGTATTAAGAGTTGATCAGACAATACATCCAGCCTGTAATGCTTACTGGTGACCACCTTCTTCATGGGCATTTCAGAAGGAAGCGGTGAGCTGAACAAATTACTCTGGCCACTTTAGTCTGCTCCTCAATTATACATTTTCTGGGGATTGCCAGAAAACAGTGTCCAAGCAATTTCTACAACTTGCACCTCTCTGCCTGTCCAAGGGAAGGATTGGATCTCCTGTTCATTTTGAATCTACTATACTGTGTATGTGCAGTAGTCCTGCGATGTGAGCAGAGGAGTCCTTGCGTCTAGCCCTTCTCTGTACTTTTAACAAGCTGTATGGGCTATTCAGCTGGAAGTATTGGAGATTGCTGGGCCACAGAGATTACATTTTTAGCTTAGCTGTTATGACACATTATTTTTATCTGTTGGGGTGTGAGATAATGTCGGAACAGGATTCTACCCTCCAGGATATCTCATATCACACATTACTGATAAGCCCTTCACCTACAGAAATATCAGGTATTTGAGAGTGATGTGGTCTTCCACTTTAGTCCCTGGTACGAGAAAGTAAAACTAACACTTATCATAATAATAATAATAAAAAGTGCCAAAAATGTTGGGAGAGACCTTTAAAAGCTCTTAAATTTTTTTCATAAAAGGGAACATTCCAAAATGTCACACTTCCATTTGGTAGGAATGCCTGGTTTCCATCCATCTTTTTTATATATATTAATATATGTGGTTTTATATATATGTATATCATACTGTTTGGAGTTTTTGCTTCTTCGTTTCATTATGAATTGACATAGGCATTTAACATAAAAGAAGACATTGGAAACCAGTGTAAGTGATCAGTGTTCATGTTTTCCATGGTTCAGGCCAGTTGCAGTGATATAATACAAACAGAACATAATGTAATTGCTTTCCAGCTCAAAAATAATTCCTCTAGTGTTTTACAGTATATTATTTTCTCAAAACACTGGAAGAACACTGCAAAATTTTTAATTAAAAATCCTTTTTATATCTCAAACTTTTCCTGTAATGAAAATTTTAGCAAATATTATTGAACTTTTCTCCTTTTGAGAAAACAGAATAAAAGTGGAAATACTGTGTTAGTCTCTTAAAGTAGCTTCAGTACAGAAAGAGACTTTTATTTTGATTTTACACAAGAGTTATGCTATGCACATACTTGGATATGTGTTAGAAAGTTTATGTTCTCTTCTCTCTTGTTTGGGTCACCCTAATTATCCCTGCACTCTGTCAAGCACAGGATCTTCTCCTCCATGTTCACAGTGGCTCTGGTGCTGTAAGGAAAACCCAAAAGAAGCTTGACAAAGGCATTACTGCAGCTATTCTCTGGCCAGGCATTTAGCATTCATAACAGAGACTATGTAAATGCTAGGGCTCTGCCTCCACGTGCCTGGACACTTACATTTCTGCAAAAGAATACTCGTTAAAGCTTTATGTTGCATCTTTGCTGCATCCACAGACCTAAGCTACCTTCTGGCCATAGGTTCTAAGAATATTGTGTCTCTATTGGAATTAGTATTTAAGACAAAATTTTACCTACACATGCATCCGTTTTACAGCCTTTATCAATTAAATTACATACTGTTTGATAAAGCAGTAGTGGTGATTAATGCATCTTAAGGCTTTTGACATAACTTTATATTACCCTTTCTTATTCAATGTAAAATAAAATAGTAAGAGATGCATTTACAAGTTTAAAAACTGGTTTGTCAGTCCTGGAGCATAAATGGATGTCATAATCTCTGAGGTGACTTCATAATCAATATTTTTATCAGTGACCTAGAGTTGATGCCAGAGATAATTGTTGAAAGGTGATAGCTGCACATAGGGCATAACATAAACATTGGATGTGTGACAATTATTGAGGATGACAAATTGCTAACATACATTATAACACGATATTGATCAAATATTCATATAAATGCCATGTTAAAACAAGCAAACAAACCCCAAAAACTAAACCAACCTTAAATGAAAGTTATTTAGCTAGGGACAAAAACCATTGACCATGCAACAGATTAAGGGATGTTACCTTGAAGGAAAGCCTTTAGAAAAGAGTTAAAAATAATGGGTAACCTGATATAGCAGGTCAAGAGATTTGGTGCTATAGTGGAACATATTTGAAAACAAACCAAACCCCCAAAATACCTCAAGCCTCCAAAACCAAAAAACAAAACAAATAAAAAACTTACCCCTCACACATGCACAGAACTGACTTTGAATTTAATTTGGGGTTGTACCCCAAGAGGAATACTGAGGCATTTCTTACATTTTTTTCCAAAAAGATGAACAATAAGCTGAAAAGAACTTTAAGGCACAACTGTGTGCTTGTGCAGTGGTTTGAAAATGAGTTTTAAAATGAAATACTTAAGGAGCTTGATTTATTCCTCATATTAAGGGGGACGCTTACTTGTTCTTTAGATGTACTGTCTCACTTATTGAAGGCTCTGAGATAACTCTCCAGCCCATCAAGAAAGTGAATGCCATTAGACCTCTTTATGCAAGGCTGGTGTGAGTTCTTTTGACAAGGAAAAAACCTACCTATACTTCTGTAAATATACTGACTATGCCATCCCTGAAAGATTTACTTTTTAATTGAGAAATTAGCAATTTGAATTCCCTGAGATCTCAGTACTGCGTTGAAATCCTTTATTGTGAAAACCTTTATTGTCTTTAATTGTTTTTTATTGCCTCAATTTTCTCATAACCATGACTACATTAAAAAAGCTGTAGTGTCAGTCTGGGAAAATTTTATCCCTTGCTTTCAGGTAGTAAGGAGTAAATTTCTCAAAATCCCAACTGCTGATGCCACCCTTCAGCTGAAATCATAGCTACAAACTCCTTACATTGTTGTTGTCATCTGTTAAGTGACATAATTTAAGCACCTGCTTTGCATAACATGACTCCTTAAAACGCCTAATACTGAAGAATCAGACACGTTGTATAAAGGGAATGTACAGCCATCGTGTTGTAATGGCTGTATGATTGGAGCCCCGCACTATTCTTTCTGCCTCCAACTAAATCTCTGAAATAAAAATCTTTTCCTATAAAGATAGTTCATGATCAATTCATTTCCTGATTTGTTTCCCCCTTCCCATGAAACCTGCTGAGTTACATTATGCAGTGCTACCATTAGATTTTGTAGGATGCTTGGGTGCATTTATTTGCCCCTGATTCAGAGTCTGTTCACATATTTTTGACTCTAGTTATTTCTAACCAGGAAATAAAAGGGCATTTAGAAGTTAATTTAAAAAAAAGATGATAATGTATACTTTCAGAAGTATAATGTAATAATATATAAGGTATATAATTATAAGATAATAAAGTAATAGTCTTTGAATAAATTTGTGTTCCTTTTTTTCCCTAGGATTTCTTGTTTTAAAAGTACGATATTCTAGATTATAATTGCTGCTAAAGCTAAATGTTAATTACTAGATAGAATTATTTTTGCCTGATTATACTTCTGCTTATTTAAAGAGGAGAACCTCCTCTAGAATTATTTAAACTTTAACCTGACACCTGGCCTAACGTACCAGCCAGACTGATTTTCATTTTTTGCAGTCTCTATCTATCATGGTTTGGAATGTCAAACAGCTTATGAAACCAATCATTTTTAATCAAAGTAATGTCATTCTTATATCTATGAAGAGAATTTTGATACCTTGTCATCTTGATGGAAAATACATTTTTTGTTTGTGTCTTGACTATACTTGCAAGCATAGTGTGCTGTTCACTGTAAAAACTTCCACCACAGTTGGTGGTTATTCCTATTTGCTGCAAAGTGTACTCCAAAACTAGGACTATAATGTTGCTCATAGAAGATGCTCTCTGTGAATTGCAAATATCTAATCTTGATGCAAAGCATGCTGAATTACCTAGTGAATAGGTGGCTTACTTAAACTGAACAGCACAAAGTATTTCTGGTAAGTTCATATAATTTGGGTTTAAAATGGAAAAATACCCAACTGGAAGATTTATGACACTTTTAAATTTCAAAGGATATACATCAAAGGAGACTTTGTATCCTTATTTTACATTTTAAGAGTTGAGTTGGCTTTGCCCTATAAATAATTAATACCACTAAGAATTTAACAGCTGAAATGATAAATAGCACTTGGCAGTAATAATGTATTGTTTTGGAGCTAAGAGCTCATAATTCTAACAGCTGGATGTCAAAAGGCATAGTAGAATAAATTATATCGTCACTTGATTTATTATTATGGAAAAAATGAAAGATCAAACTCCAGGGTCTCATCACACAGGTACTTCAGTGCTGTCAACCTTTTAAAAGGTAGAAGCTGCTTCAAACCTGAATTTTGTGTGTGTGAGCCTTTCCACTGTTCAAAGCCTTGTCCAGGTACACCAGTGAACTACCTTGCCCTACATACTGGCAGTGGCCGGTACTGGTCTCAGGAAGTATTTCAGAAAGTCTGTTAGTGAGTACTCAGTTATTGAAATCCTAACTGGCTTTATCCCCCCTGCAAATCTCTATTACTTAATGATAGGTTTATTTTGAATCACAGGGATTTAATATTGAATTGTGGCATGAAATTCTACAATTTAGTTGTGTAGACATACTTTTTTCAAGTTTTTCAAGTTTTAATTTTATTTTTGTTTCTCTTTCATTTTCATATCATAAGACAACTATTTGTGGCACTCTTTTTTTTTTCTACTCCTAGTTGTGTTTTATCTTTCTGCCGTGTTTTACCTTATTCATGCCATCTCTAAATTAAATAATTTCCTTTTTTCAACTTTGTTTTTCATAGAATCACAGAACAGTTTGGGTTGGAAGGGTCTTTTAAAGGTCATCTGGTCCAAGCCCCCCCCTGCAATGAGCAGGGACATCTTTCACTAGATCAGGTTGCTCAGAGCCCCGTCCAACCTGACCTTGAATGTTTCCAGGGATGGGGCATCCACCGCCTCTCTGGGCAACCTGTGCCAGTGCTTCATCACCCTCATTATAAAAAATTTCTTCCTTATATCTAGTCTAAATTTACGGTCTTTTAGTTTAAAACCTCAAACATGATCTTCTCTTACAGTGGGAGGGACTTTGCTCCCTCAATCTGTGCCTCGAGGTCTATCTGCTCAAGAGGTGTGGGAAGAGAGGTTGCAAAGAAGACTGAGGCAAAAAAGTTGTTGAGTACCTCTGCCTTCTCCTCGTCCATTGTTACTAGTTTACCAGTTGCATTCATCAGAGGGGTATGCTTTCTTTGACTTTCCTCTTCTAGCTGACATACCTATTGAAGCCCTTCTTATTATTCTTTGTGTCCCTTGCCAAGCTCAGCTCCGGCTGCGCCTTGGCCTTCCTGACCCAATCTCTACACAACCGGGCAATGTCCCTATACTCTTCCCAGGATACCTGTCCCTGCTTCCACTGCCTGTGCATTTCCTTCTTGACCTTTAGTTTGACCAGCAGATCTTGAATCATCCATGCCAGTCTCTTGCTGTCCCTTCCTGATTTCTTACACCTGGGGATTAAGAGCTCTTGCGCTTTATGGAAAGCATCCTTAAAGATCTGCCAGCTCTGTTCTGCTCCCTTGTCCCTGAGGGCAGTTTCCCAGGGGATCCTATTGACTAACTTATTGATGCCTGGGGCACTCTTCTTGGAACTGGCTACCATCTCTATAGCAAACCTTTGACTACTGCCCTATGTATCTAGTGGCCCAGCCTTTTCTACCCGATTAGTGGTTTGTTCTTGCAGTTCACGCTTCCTCAGATTCCACAGGAGAGCATTGTGGGAGGTGGTGTCAAAAGCCTTTTCTAAAGTAATGTTTGTCATTGTCTGCCCATATTAATGGTTATTTAGACTTTTTCCTCCCATATGCAATTAATGTAGAATCCCACTATATTAAAAATATTTCAGATTACTCCTGAACTCAGACTAATGTAACAGCTCAGGAGCTACCTTCAGACAGGCAATGACAGATGTGATCTAGTGAAGAATGTCCCTGCCCATGGCGGAGGATTAGACTAGATGATCTTTATAGGTCCATTCCAATCCAAACCATTCTATGATGCTATGTCAGTGTCGGTTACTCAGATGGGAAATTAAACCCATGCTTATAAGAAAGTAAAGCTACAATTAAAAAAAAAAAAAAAAACCAGAGAAAAATGGTTAGAGATTTGGACATGTTTTCCAAGTTTTAAGGAAATAAAATGGTGTATTTTGGGTTTGGTTTTTTTTTTCTCCTACCATCAAAGTGGATACCCTAATTGCCAAACTATCAAGTTTGAGTAAAGACATCTTTGGTTTTCCTCAAGTCAGACTCTTGCTTTTTAGATAGTGTCAGGCTGGGGTTAGCTTTACCATAGTCCAAGTAGCAATGAACTAGGTAAACAGGTTTCTTTAGAGAAATGCTTTGAAAGCAGTTTTGGCTGCACGTTATGTTTAGTTTTTTCTTAGAAGGGCATGTGACTTCTCGGTTTCGATAAAGTCAACAGGCTTTTATTTGGCTATGATAAATATGTGTGACAGAATTTAATGTTTTATACAAGCATTTCAAAAAGTTAATACCAAAACTGATGAAACTCAGTGGGGAAAAAAAATTCTGAAGAAAGCTGAATTCTGGAGCTAGAGGCAGTGTACGGTGCAACAAAAAGTGGACTGTGTGATCAAAGCCTTATTCTATAACATATGCATTTCCATACAGAAGTCTCTTGCTGACTACATAGCATGTGGGGATTTTTTTACATGCAGGTCATTGAGTTTACTGAGCCATTTCTTCAAGCATATGACTCAGAAGTATTATTAGTCACACTGAAATTATTTTCTGCTCTTATTGTCTGCATAAAGTGACTGACATGTTTTCCTAGGGAGATTGGAAATTGAATATAGCTCAGTATTCATGTTAATTGTTAATAATTATATATTTTAAGCTACTATTAAACATCAATCAAAAATAATCTACCTGTAACAATTTTCAAAACATGCAATAACATAGAAGAAAATGTTATGATGGAATTAATAGAGAACTACGGTGGGATATGTAGGGGGTTTTAATTATTTTTGAAAGGGACATAATATGAGTCTCATTTCTGGTACAGGTAGAAATAAAGGCTATTTCACAACAAAAAAACCCACCCATTGCTTATCTCCAAAAACAGTAAGGAGAAGCATGAGTACAAAGCCTTACAGAGACCATTACATGTAAGAGGCCTTGAATATAGCCTAAGTCAATCCACTCAGAGTTTTTGAAACCCAGTAAGTTTAATCTATACCAAGGTCATTGCTAAATAAGAATGAAGAATGAAAAGCAGGTCAGCTATGCAGTAACAAGCAATGGGTCTCCTAAGTTACAGCTGAATGGAAAGAGAGTTAGATTGAGGGGGCATGCACTAGCAGCAGAGAATCATGCAGAGGTAAATAAGGGTGAGAAATGGAGACTTAACGCATCAAAATCCATCTTTTATACTACTTCTTAGGATCTAAGGAGTTATGTTTGGTTTTTTATCAGCCATTTCATAATAGCAACTATTATAGAGCTATGGAGATATATAGTACTTCAGTTGATGAAACTAAATATCATGACTACATGACACTAAATATTTGCATATAAGTAAAATATATATTACTGATTTTACACATTGACAGAGGTTTGGGAAAAACTCCTTTTAATCCCATTGCTCTAAGTATTTTTAAAGTTATCATAATTTCTTTCCCCTAAATTGTTTTATCTCAATAAATTTTCAATAAAATTAGTTTTTTTAACTTCTGATACAAATGGCTTAAGGACTTCCCTTTTTTTTTATGTAGTATTTTAAAAACACAATATAAGAAAATATTTTTACTATTTTTTAAAAATTCATTTTAACTCATATTCTTTGTTTTGTTTTTAAATTGGGGTGTGTGCGGGAGAATGTAATGTGCTTCTGTCCTGCTTTGCAGCTAGAATTTAGCAAAGAGTGTCCCAAGTTAAAATCTTGGATTGGGACGAAAGTTGTTTTGTGTGTGTTTTATGTTTGTAGGTATAATATCGTAGTAATGTAGTATTCACTCTTTTTTTTGTTTAAGTTTTTCTCTAATTTTCAATGAAATATATTTTGAGAACAATGGGGTTACGCAGAGTACTTACGGAGTTAATAAAATATAAGCAAATATTATTTCTGCACTTTACTGCTCTCCTTTTATTCCCAGGATGGAAGGAAGAGGGAGACAAAGCTAGTTTCATTCTTCTTTTTGTGTGTGTGTGTCAGTTTTATGTAGAGTAATATTTAAAAACTTGTCAAGTTAATAATTTCTAAAGCCATGCCTTCACCCTTCCTCAGTATTTCTAGTTAATCATTAGCATGTACTGTCATTAAAAAGCCATTAATTTTTACATACACTGATGTTAATACACAATTAAATTAATCTAATAAAACAACATATAATCTGTTTCAGACCTATGGGATAAATTTAGCCTGTGCCAAGGGGAATAATAAAACAGATGGACCTGCCAACAATTTTTAGTTATTTAACACTGGAAGCTGTATGATATAGCAATGTAGAAGAAAAAAAATGTTTGACATATAATGTATAACTATTAGCATTATTTTTTTTATTACTCTTGTTTTGTTCTAATTTCGTAGACGTGTAAGCATAGACTCTAATCTCAGAATGGTAACACACATATTTGTAGAGATAAGATGACATCAGATTTTTTGAGCAATGTGCTAAAACTGAGTGCATGTTAGAGATTAAAAGACAAAAAAGCAGTCAGGATTCCGGTAGTTTTTGTTTTAATGTAGTCTTTTATTTACTAGATGTTAATATTTGTTTTGTTGGCTAGTTTGGATTTTTTTTTCTCCTTCTAATGTGGTTCAGTGGCAGCATTGATTCATTATGTAGTTGTTAAATACCTTCTTGAAATATACTCTGGATTCTTAGACAGCAAGAAAACTTGTTTGTAATGTAGGACACTTCAGCTAATGCAGTCTGTCTTCCTAGAGTGGGTGCTGTTTTATAGTCCAGATACTTAGCATTCTGTGATTGTATCTGTCAGAGTTATGCTTATGAGACTAGCTAATGAAAAATGCAATTAAAACCTGAAAATGCATTCTGGAAATGGTGAATGGGATTTGCCTTTCTAAAACTGTTTGTTCTTGATATAACTGAGTTCTTTAAGCTCTTTATGGCATTGAAAATCAGGAGCTTGGAGATAGAATACTTTGGTTGTGAGATTTAGGGTTAATATATTTTTCCTCCTCCTTCTCTCTGTATTACGTAAGTTGTTTATGCTGAAGATAGGGACTACCGTGGTTCTGAATGTTTGCAAACTTTGGATTTATAAAGACAGGGTTAGGAATGTAAGTCTGCATATATAGTATTTATCAGACCAGTTAAGAAATACTCTGTACCATTTTTGCATGGATATTTTTAGAAGAGTGCATGATGCAGTGGAAGATGTTACCAACAGAAATGATGACTTACCTATTTCTTGGTATCATGGCATCAACAGTCAATACCTATCTAGGAGAAAAACTTAAACAAAGTTTCAGGCAAGCTCAGTGTAGGGCTAACTGAGCAAAATTGAATTGCTGACGGAATCAACTCAGGTGCTTTATGGTCTCCATGTCTGTGTGAGAATTATGGTAACTCCTGGGCTTCTATTATATCAATATGAAATTTGAAATAAGTTTCAAATTTGACCAGGTTGTCACTATATGGTGGCTATTCAAGGGAGGGGGGGAGGAAGACAAAAACACTAGATCTCATAACTTGTCACATTTATTTAACATTATTGTAAAACAACAACTTCATTAGGACATTAAAACTCAGATCTCAAAAATTATATTGCATAGATCTGCTGAAATACTGGCTACAGTAAATTGGTGGGAGAAATTTCAGTGCCTTCACCTGACCCAAGATTTCCCTCACTGTAGGTACTAGGAGCTTCTCCATTTCTTTGTATGCACTTCATGTTAGTTCTGTATATTTCAGGTTTGAGTCCGAGTCCTTGACAATATGTTCTCTTACTGTTAGTTGGTAATATGAAAAATAGAGACTAACACCTTAGCTTTTAAACTTATGTAAAGCACACCTACAAGAACTTTTTTTCCTGTAAGGTTGATTGGGCATTGAAAGAGGTTGTCCAAGGAGGTTGTGGAGTCCCCATCCTTGGAGGCAGTCAAAGCCCAACTGGACAGTGTCCCAAGTAAGCTGCTCTAGCTGACACTGCTCTGAGCTCCCGGGTGACTGGACTAGGCAAACCCCAGAGGTGCCATCCAACTGCAATGATTCTGTGTTTCTATTGCTTTCTTAATTGACTGAAGACATATATGCATTGCTACTGATACTGCATGAAAATGTGTTCTGTAATCCAAGATACACTTCTAAGTTTCTATGTTTTCTAGACCTAATTTTCATGTGTATATGAGATTAGTTGATATGTATGCATACCGGACAGAGCAAATGTTATACACGATGTCTTTGAAAGCTTGGTGCCCTTTCCTGTGTATGAGTAATTCTTGCTGTTATTTGACAGCTGTATTATGTCTGACTATGGCATAATCTTAACACATTTTTATCACCCCAGTATGTGTCCACCATCTGACACAGCCTTTTGCACGGATATCTTCATTTTGCAGTGCATACAATGGTAGACTACCCACAACTGGATTTGTGCTCTCTGGGGTTTCACTTAAGTTTTCTGTTAAAAGAACATAATCAAACAGATTGTTCACACTAGAATTCAAGGAAGCCTCCTGATAAAAAATGCATACCACTGTAAAAAGATTCCTGTATTTAATGACAGTATTACCACCTGGTATGTTTTGAGAACATATGATTGCAGAAAGGTAGAAACTCGTGGTTGTGAATGGACTTATATTCACTCAGGTAGTAAAACTTCAGATTTATACAGCCAGAAATTAATTTCCATCTGATAACAGGTAAAGTCAGCTTATAAAGAAGTTGAGCTGGACATCCAGCTCACAAACTAAAGAAATATTGTTCTTCCAGGGGCTTAAAAAAAAA
>NW_008824243.1:2708392-2718326 GCF_000699105.1 Pygoscelis adeliae
CTGGAAGGCATGTCCTAGGAGCGGCTGAGGACTTTGGGCTTGTCTAGTTTGGAGAAAAGGAGGCTGAGGGGCGACCTCATTGCTCTCTACAGCTTCCTGAGGAGGGGAAGTGGAGAGGGAGGTGCTATCTATTCTCCCTGGTATCCAGTGATAGGACATGTAGGAATGGTTCAAAGCTGCGCCAGGGGAGGTTTAGCCTGGACATTAGGAAGCATTACTTTACCGAGAGGGTGGTCAAACACTGCAACAGGCTTCCTGGAGAGGTGGTCGATGCCCTAAGCCTGTCAGTGTTTAAGAGGCATTTGGACAATGCCCTTAAAAACATGCGTTAACTTGCTCATCTCTGAACTGGTCAGGCAGTTGGACGAGATGATTGTTGTAGGTCCCTTCCAACTGAAATATTCTTTTCCACTTAGCAAGAATGGAATGAATGAGGGAACTACAAAGAAAAGTGTTGGCTAATGTATACTTTTAATCTACATGTGTGTACTTTAAAAATGTAAGTTAATTTTCTTCTTTAAAAGAGTGTATGTTGCTTAAGACTGCCTGAATGACCAATGCTATCTGAGATTTGCCCAGAGTAAAAATTCTGGCTAGCTGATCCATAGCTAGAAATTAAGAAACTCAGTCTGAATCAGTGAAGAATATAATCTTTGCTGTCAAATTGCCAAAGTAAATCATGAGGTTTTGTCTTACAAAAAATGAACAAAGCAATAGATATAAGACAATGTTGCTCAGTTAAATTACACTGACCAAACTTAGAGCAGAAATGCAGTTTTCTGGTTCTTCAGAGATAACCTTTGTGTAATCTGACTCTACTCTCCAGGTAACGTGGATGAGTCTTCTGCTCATGTACAAAAGGATTAGCCATAATCCCACTCGTCTCACTTTGTCAGTTGTGAAACAGTGCAATCATATAAACTGCCATAAATTATAAAAATGGCCACCTTTATGAAAAGTATTGTTTTTAATGAGACCAACTAAATAGCTGGAAAAACAGAAGAACTTTCAGAAATTGAAATTCTTCGCACCTAAAACAGAAACAACAAATCTCAAAGTAACACAGCTGTAATACTACTGCTGTAAGTTATAAAATCTGTTTAAAGACTGTTTTAAGGTATACCTGCCTGAGGTATAGAAGTTTACTGATGTTTGGGCAGTTAACATGCTCTATTAGGAAAATGATTTTTTTTACCCTTTTTATGTAAATAAAATTTGAGGAAACAACTGGAAAACACAGCATCAAGGGAAAAACTGCTCATGCATACTGTAAATGCCATATCAGCGTTTAATTAAGTTCTACCTATGTAGGTATAACCATAAATAAATTAGTCATTTTTTTAGATATTAAGGGATTGACTGGTAATTGCAATTTTATGTGTGTGGTTTTCTCCAGTATTTTGAAGAATTAGCAGTAGTCAGTCATGCTGCTTTTTGATTATGAAAACATTTGAGGGCAGAAGAGACAGCTTAGGCTCAGTACCTTGTTTGTAAATGATTATAGTACACAAATTGTCCAGCATTCTGCAGAAGCATCTCTTGTCCATGACAAGGCCATTTATTCGAACATCTGGGCTGTTAGACAGTGTTGTAATGTCACCAACAGCATTTTTTTTTTTTGTTATAAACATCTTAGTTCTGATTTATATGGCATTACATTTGTTATGTAGCTTAAGTTCCCAGATGCCCTACTTGGATATAATTTTCAAGATGGATTTCAAATGAATAATATAAATTTTATTTCTAATCTAACTCTAATATTTAAAGTTTAAATAAAAATGATGCTTTAAAAAAATGTGATCTCTTTTGATCTATACTGGACCTCAATTAAAAGGTCATAACTTATGGTTTAGGCTAGACTTGTTCTATAGGAATATTTTTACTACTTTAATAATGAATCTCACAGTATTCACTGTGTCACAATAGTGGATGAGAGAGTAATTTTATCACTGGTGAACATTCAAACCACTGGTGTTGTTTTTCAAAACACCAGGTAGGGAAAATAAGACAGTAGAGGGACACAGAAGTACCCATTAGGTTATCTATACTGCTTACAAGACAACAGTAGAGATCTTAAATTTCTGTACTTGCACTACGTTCTTTTTTACTTTTGGAGAAAAAGTGAATTATTTGCTGTAGTCGTATGTGGAATTTTTGGTATAAAGCACGTAACATGCAGTTAGGGCAGAATGGTGTCTGCATGCAGATGACTCACATAATCTTCTGCTGCGCACCCCCCCCCGCCCCGCCCCCGACAGATTTTCTACTGACTTAATTTTGAGAAAGTGTTTGTTGCTAGTTATTTAACCTTCCTGGAAAATTGACTCTGTCTAAATGCACTTAATTTGGAAGTAGTGCTACCAAAAGAGAATGGCTGTACTGAAATCTACTTTTTTTTTGTCACCCTTTTTTTTTTTTTTTCCTTTTTCATCAACATTATGCTGATGACCTATTATGTAAGTCTACTTTCATATGCATTGCAAATGCATCAGTCCAAAAACTTGCATGTCCCAACAGATGGATTGTTTCATCTTCACTGAAAACCAAAATTTTTGATCCTCTGCATACATGCAAATAGCTTCTGAACTATAAATATAATCAAAAGAAGGATTCCAATTGACTTCATAGGATTTCAGATACAATTTCTGCTTATGATGTGTTTGGGGATAATTTATCCATTTATGATGGAGTTAATGGTAAAGAACCTCTTCCTTTTAATATTTTTAATCAATTATTTTATTTGTTTCTCTCATACTGCATCTTTCTTCCCTACCAAAAATACAATTAAAATTGCATTGCTGAAATGTGGCTATTAAATCTCAGATGAGTCTCTCTTACTGGTGGTCATACAGAATGCTACTAGTAGTGAAATTCAGCAATTTCATGACACTTGTAAATGAAAGGAAACAACCCAACAAATGAATAGTTGTTGAACAAAGCTGTAGAGATTGTAGGCTGTTAAGGATCTTTTCTTTCTAGTTAAGTCTGCACACATTATACCGAAGAAGTATTTTTCCTTTGAATCAAGATAGGAGAACTAACATAGTCAGCCTTGGAAAAAATATACTTGTGAGTGCTACTTCTTTTAAATTAAGATATACCTAAGATGATATGCCTTGAAAAATAGGTATGAAAGGCTGAGTTTTAGACAGAATTCAGAAGTGACTTGACATATATTTCTCTCCATTTTGTATTTTTCTTTAGCGAATCATTAGACACAGAGTACTTACCTAGAGTTTCAATGAGTGCCAGATTCACTGTAAAATAACTTTAAGTTTCTTTTGTTCAATAGAACAAAATGCCCTCATGTTGCAGATAGTGAAGATCACATATTTAAGAATTTAAAGATTTGGGATTACCTTATTGCATTTTTTTTTCCTTTTTCTCCCTTCATACCTTTGATTTTCTTAGTATGCATTTTTCATGCGTTCAGGAAACCTCTGTACACAGAATACAGTTAGAAATTGCCATAACAACATTTAGTCTGACCTCCTTGTAAAAAGCTGAGTTTCTTTCACAGTGGTTAAAAACAAAATAAAAAAAAGTTGACAAGACAGGTGACTAAACTGTGACTCTAGTGAAGGATGATCATAGATCAAAGGAAATGTTTGGTGGTTCACACTGAGGAAAGAGTATGCAAAGAATAAAATTTCCAAAACACTTTTCTCCAAGAAATGCAGAGTTGAGTTGGTCAGCTGAGGTCTTCCCCTGCCCACCCCAGCCTTCTTTCTTCATTCCCAAGCCTCTCTCAGCATATGGGATGAGATACCTGTCTCTTAAGGTGAATAGAGAAATGCCTCTGTTATTTTCCTTCTTCAGATGCTATAGCATGTCTGTGTGCACTAGCAGGTGTGGCTTACCCATAAAATCTCCTCCTTTAAATCTCTCCTGTTTTCTTACTTTGAACTCTCTAAAGGTCTGTGCTTATAGACTTATTGTTGTACTTCTTGTTTTATTATTATAGAACCCAATTTTCTTCCGAAAACCGATACTTATCCTGAATCCATGTTCTCTGGGTAGACTGTGCTGCATCTGCTTAACCGAATTCATCAGTCAAAGCCTGTCACTACTGTCTGGAGAGTCACCACATCCCAGCTTATCTTTACTGTTTTCAGTCTGTTGTCAGCCCAGCTTTCAGGACCTTTTTTTCCTTTATCTTCTGTCCTGTACCTAAACAAGGACCCTGCTCACCCTTCTCCTGTGAGTGATGAGGAATATGAGTAAATGAATGTATTAAAGTGTTGATGTGAATTATTTACTGCATGTTTAATTGCACTACAGAACACCTTATGTAGGTATTGTCAGAACTGCCTTACTGTCTGCACAATAAGAAATTATGCTTGTTCCATTACTACTTCTCCCACAAAAAGCGCCCCCCCAGATTATGTTAGCTATTAAGACTAGGAACAGGTACCTTGTTTTCTTGCAATCCAATAAAACTTTGTCAGTGTTTACTGCTGACCAAATTAGTAATTTTATAATAATCCCAAAACACTCAAGGCAAAACACTTGCATATGTGTTAAACCAGCTAAGCATACATACATTTCGCTGATTAATGAAATCTGCAATAAGTGTTTAAAGTGAGATCATATGTTAAATATAATGATTCTGTTTGGATTCAACAGCAGTGTTAGGACAAATTATGATGCTTACACCAGCTAAAAGGGCAATCACTGACAATACAGATATATTTAATTCTTCATCACTTAATCTTCCTTCTTTCTCATTTTTAATTTTTTTTTTTAATTAAAAGCTGCCTGGGAAAATATGCAGATATGCTGCACTTGGACTTCTGTAAGATATTGTTTGAAAACAGCATTCTTATTTCCATTTGTCTAGAAATATACTCAGTAAAATACAGTAAACATGGGGAAAAATATACTCTGCAAAAAATAATAAGAAAGAATACAAATTCCAGTGTATTCTACTGTGTCTTTTTTGATTTTTCTTTAATTACATGGCTTAGATATTTGTTATAAAGTGGGCTTAAAAGAGCTTTAAATGCATTTTGTACAGGGACTTCTTCAACAAAGGCAAGGCAAAAGTCCAACTCTGCACCTTGTGAAGACACATACTGTGTTTAATAGTCTCTGCATGGAAATCTAAAAATAATTATAGACAGAATGACAGGAAGAGATTTCCAAAAGCCACCTGTTTCACCCTCTGGTGTAACGTAGCTTAAACTGTACATCATTCTTGAGACGTGTGTCCAAAAAGATTTTTAAAAATCTTTAAGGATGGATATTGCACAACCATGCAAAATCTTTCTGATCCAGTTCTTAGAGTCAAAACATTCTACTAATACCCACCCAATTCTCAGTTTCTTCATTTAAGTTCACTGTTCATTGTTTAATAATCAGTGGGCATGAAGAAAGTGTTTTCATACTTTAAGATTATTATTGTGTGCTTCCTTAAATTCTCTTCTCCACTCTGAATGTCACCAAGTTTAGCCCTTACATGTAGGTCTTTTTTAAATTATTATTAAATGCTTATTTGCATTGCCCATGGTTTCATTCTTATCCTGTTATTGGCTTTTTGATTGTTTTGCATCTCATTGTAGGCAGCTGGAAGATGCACATGAGATCAAATACCTTGTTTGATTATCTATCCTGGTATAGAGCTCATGGTGTTTTTGAAAGAGTTCAAAGTAAGTTGATCTTTACTGCCACTGTTTTGCCTTTTAAAAGATAAATACCGATTCTGCCTTTCTAGTTTTCACCTTTACAGTTTGCTCTCGTCCATCCTTTACAGGCTCTCATAGACTTCATGCTAATAGGCTGTGTAATTGAGAGCCACATAGCAAAAACTAACGTGGTGAAATATGAACGGATCAGTAGAAAAAAGCAATTTATACCAAGGACCCAAAAGCTCGACTATAAGTATACGTATTTATTTACTTTATGATTAATCTGGTCCCTTGGACCAAACATCCCTGTTGGACATGTTGCTCAAAGATAGCCAGAAGAAAGCTGTCCTACAAACTCTTGCTTTCAGTTGTGTAGGCTTCTCAGTGTTGCTTCAGCAAGTGCCAGAGCATCCTTTCATCCATTTAGTGGAGATGACAGGAGCACATGGGTGTTCTCATGCCCTTTTTCAGGAAAGCAAGTCTTATTTTTGTTCTTGTTCACTTATATGTGACACATAGTGCCTGCTGACTCTGAATTTGGGTATTGGCCAGACAGAGGTTCAGAATGGAAGAAATGGTGTCTTAAATCTTGTGGCAGGGGCAAATGATCAAGTGAACACCATGAAAGTAATGATTTCCACCCTCTCAGTTCTTCATTTGTATGAGGAAGAGGCAGGGTAAATAAGAGAGGATATGCAGAGCTCAGAGTTTGGACAGATGGAAATGCGAAGTTCTGGGGATGACTGGCAGTAGATGCAGAACTCAGATGCAAGGGGGCGTAGCTGAGACCCTTGACCATGGTCTGGCACTATGACTGCAATATATTGAATCTTCTGTGAGACCAAAGAAGTTGGTAGGGAAGGAAAGATGGAAAAGGGGAATTTTCGTTTTGTTTTTTTAAATTAATAAAGGCAGGTGAGACAAGCAATTCAGAAAAGCACTGAAAAGGGATACAGCAGTTGAAGGAAGAAAAAGTGTATTGAACCATAGGAAGTTTTGGTATAATATAAAGGAATACCCTTAGTTAGGAGCTTGAGGGCATCTGTGTGAGCTGGTTACTGACCTCAAGACCTTTAGCCTTTTAAGTGGCACAAGAAGCAGAACACAGGAGGCTTCTGTGGTTTGAGAGCATTCTGTCGGCGCATGCGCACTTGCTACTTGCTGTGGGACTTGCTTGTGCTGCAGATCACACATTGATTGGGACCTTTCTGTTCCTTTTAGAGACTGTTGCTGCACTTTGAACAGATCTTCTGATTTAATTTAATCCAAAAGGAATCCCCTTCACATGCAGAAAAACAGCCCCACAGTCTGAGCCAACATGGACTAAGTGGGGAAATGAGGGATTGCTGCACTCTACTGCTCTGAGCTATGTCACTGTAGTAGACACATTTTAGCTAATCTTTTATGGCTTGCAGATTTGGGGTGCCTCAGGATGAAGTTAATTTTGCTCAGCTGGCTTGAAAATACCTAGCTTATAGAAGTATTCGTCCTTTCTCTGCAGGATCTTAATCCTTTATCACTGGTGCACCAATTAAAACAGAGAACCAATTTATGTTGACCTTTTGACTAAAGGAGAAATGTAAAAAGCAAAAAAAAAGCATAAAAAATGTCAATATTCTTCAGTATCTATCAGAAGCCTTTCTTCTCCTTTGGGTAAATTGGTTCATTAAGGCGCTACCATTTCACTATAATTCCTTTTTCGCCCTAGGCAAGTCTCCCAGGAAATCTTCTCTAAGAGTCCTTTTACTGAAGTTTGCCTTCTTGAAATACTTTGCTTTTAGTATCTAACTTTCAAGAATTTTGTCCTTTTGTGACCAATCTCAACTACATTACTGCTTAATCTTCACATTCTTAGCTGTTTCCTCTCTGTTAATTAGAGGCAAATATGAAGCAGCCCCTACCCTCATTACTCTTTTCATGAAAGTGTTTCAGGAGCTTCCTCTTCAGCCTGTCTCCTGCTGTATTCACAAAGGATGTTAGTCAGTAACCTACATCATTACTGGGGTCTGTGCTCTGGTTTATTCTTTGTAAATACATCATCTACTTGATCCTTCTGGTCTGGGAGGGAAATCCCAAAGTGGCAATGACTTTTTTTTTTTTTTAATTTATAACCATCCTTTGCAGTCACTTAGCAGTTCTTTCTCCCTTTTCGTCCCAACCTCAGAACAAGTGTATTCATCCATGCTCCCTTGCTGCTTTCTCAACAAGATGTACTACATGAATTTGAATTCTTCCATCTCCTTCTCTTCCTAGATTGTTATATGATTACTGTAATTGTAAGTGAGCTGCATGAAGTAATAATCTGATGGCTGGTGAGTCTCAAATCTAGTCAGACCCATGACTCTTGGTGATAAGGATGTATAGCTTCTTTCTCGCTAGCACTGGGATGGGTTCTTCATTGGCTATTGGGGATTGGACCATTGGCTGCTTCCTTAATCAGCTGCTTCTCTGGAGGGTGTCCAATTCATCCTCCAGGTCTGGTACTCCTGCATTCCTTTCCAGCTGGTCAGCTTCTTCTTCACTGGAGGTCCTCATGCCTAGCATGTTATTGATAACCTTTTGGATCATATGGGCTTCTCTGCTTCACCACTTTGCTTATGGGTCTTCTAAGCAGTTTCCTACAGAATACTTGCAGGGATTCTTTCATTCCTGGTTCCTGCTTTTAGAAGTGTGTAGGTCTGTGTTCCCCAGTTTGAGCACAGAACCTGGATTGAAGCATACCCCTCCAGGGTTCCTGTATGGACACAACTGCAGGTAGCTACCCTGTATCCACCCTGTGTCCTCAAAGCTGTAGACTGAGAAAGATTTGATGACAGACATGACCCTGATGCTGTGCTTTTAAAGGGCTGAATTGCGGTATTAAACTGTGTTTTCTAAAACTCCCTTCTCCAATCAGTCTCTTAAATTGCCCTGTTACAAAAGTCTGTGAGATACTGAACTATTGAGTCACAAATACATAACTTTCATTGTCCTTCAGTGATCAGGAGTTTAGCCATACCATAGGAAGTTTGTGATACGTGAGAACACAGTATCATCCCTCAAAATGATGCAGTAAATTTGTTTAAGATTTCTCTTTAAATTATCCCCTTTACAATACTTCTCCATTTTCCAGCATAACTGATAACTTCTCGAAGTCTTTTGCCATGCTGAGCTATCTGCAAGGAGATTAGGTAGGTCCCTTGATCGTTGTGGTTATAACACTCCTCAAAAAAGTGGAGGTTATGATTTTTAATCCCTTTGGACTGCAGAGAAGGAACTTGAAGCTATCAGATAGGAGATGAGTGTTCTATTGAGCAGGCTGTTAGATAAAAGAGGAGTTATTTTCAAGCAACTTTGTGGCATTTCTTACACTTTCATTTCCTTTGCCCTGATAGCAAGAGATGGATCTCTGCAGCAAGCTACTTCTCTCTTAGTCCCATTTATTTTATTGAGTGTATCAACAGAGCAAGCTCTTGCTTATTGAAAGATGTGTGGTAGCTGTTTTGAAAGGCATGCGGTGTTTGTACTGGAATACTAAGTAACATGTATAAACTTAAATACTATAAAGACTGCAATGTTAGTCACACTTCTTGAAAAGTACGATTCTGCAACTACCAAGTTTGATACAACACTTTTTCCCCACATTAAAATAATCACTTTTGGTTTTGACAGTAATAGGTTCCTTAGACTGCCTTGAAAATTGATTTCTTTAATGCTTTTTACTATAGTGTGATCAAGGAAGCAGTGTAATAGCTCCTACTTAATGATATTTGTTTTGTTATAAGAAAAGCACACTTTGCTGAATATAAGTGCCAATCCAGGGAGTTACTGAAGGATGTGCTTGACTGTAGGTACTTCAGCACCTCCGTGGTATGGCTCATGAGGTTATTGTAAGTTAAGCCTTCCTCTGTAACGAATACAGAGTCACACTATAAGAAAATATTTAGGAAGGTACATTTGGGAGACAGTCCTGAAGGGCAGAGGGGTCCAGGAAGGCTGGATGATCTTCAAGAAGGAAGTCTTAAAGGCACAGGAGCAGGCTGTCCCCATATGCCGTAAGAAGAACAGGCGGGGAAGATGACCGGCTTGGCTGAATGGGGAGCTTTTGCTGGGACTCAGGGAAAAAAAAGGAGAGTTTACTGCTTGTGGAAGAAGGGGCAGGCGACTCAAGAAGAGTACAGGGATCTCGTTAGGTCATGCAGAGAGGAAATGAGAAAGGCAAAAGCCCAGCTAGAATGCAACCTGGCTGCTGTCATTAAAGACATGTTTTTACAAATACATTAATGACAAGAAGAGAGCCAAGGAGAATCTCCATCCTTTATTGGATG
>NW_008824243.1:2719951-2724512 GCF_000699105.1 Pygoscelis adeliae
TGGTTAAACATTGGAACAGGCTGTCCAGGGAAGTGGTTGAGTCACCATCCCTGGAGGTATTTAAAAGACGGGTAGATGAGGCGCTTAGGGACATGGTTTAGTGGGCATGGTGGTGTTGGGTTGACGGTTGGACTCGATGATCTTGGAGGTCTCTTCCAACCTTAATGATTCTATGATTCTGTGCTTCTATGAGTCTATGTGCCTTAATACATGAGTGTAAAATATTAAGAAAACATGGAGTAAGGAAGGACCTTCTGGGTCCTTCTTGTTATCATAAGCAACCCTGAGATGAATGAATTCTCATAAAATTGATAAATTGTATCTTAAAACTTTTTAGGTGGCTTCCCTATCTATTCTTATTCACCTTTTCTTCCAGAATCCTGTTTCTTTGGATTCTGCAATTTAAATAAGGGAATATTTTAAATCTAAGACTCAAATCCGCAGATGAGTTCTAACTTGCAAGGTTTATCTTAAAGTGGTCCTCAGTCTTTTCTGATGGAACAGCATGGATTTTCTGGTAATATTAAAGACCTCTTGAGACAAAGAATCTTAGTGTTAAGAGTACTGATGGGAAATGATTTAATTTTTTTCTCCAATAAAATTTTAATTATTTATGCAAACTGGATTGTTACTGAGAAGAGAGCAATCATTAGAGTAATGTGGTTATATCAAGCATCAATAGATTCTAGTTATCTCAGACTAAGGAGGAAAGAAAAAGTTGGCCTTATCAGGTACAGGGTAAGTACTCTGAGTACAAAAGGAGGAGCTATTTTCCAGCCAGTTTGTGGAATCCAGTCTTTAAATTCATTTGTTCTGATAACAAGTATCTGTTAAGCATATCATAAATCAGTAACAGAAAAATATTGCAAAAAAACAGATATGCTGGCATAAATAAGTGAGGTAATTTTTCTTTGCTTAGCTACGGTAAGTATCCACAAGTTGTGCTTGTTCTGTTTTTTTTTTTTTATTCCACTACTTAGAGCTGTGGATGAACTAAAGGCAGACTAAGAGCAACGGGAAACATTAAGATGTGAAATGACGTACAAGGAAAGACAATGAACTGTAATTATTTAGTCTAAGCAATAATCTATCTGAAGGACAAACAGAAGTAAAGCAATTGCATTACAGCATTGGAGGTTCAGGTTATGTGTGAAGAAAATACTTCTAACCATAAAGATAATTTGGGCAATATAATAGGTTGCCTAAAGAAGATAAAGAATCTGCCTTTAAGGAAAAGAACAAGAGAAAACCAAACCATTATGTCAGGAGTAGCTAAGGTATAGCTGATTTTGCAGTAGTGCAAGAGAATAATCTTTTGCAGGACCTCTCAACTACGCCCACCGCTCAATTCAAGACATGCTTTACCATTTTTGAATGGGAATAAATGTTGCTGGAAAGGTTGCTAATGCTTGTTTAGTGCTTGCTTTCTTTGCTGCCCTAATTTTTCCAGTCTTGTAATGCCCAGTCCTGAATTGCTTGGAAACCATAGTAGTAATGTGAGATGGCACTTGAGTTAAATATGTACTAGGGATGGGTGAATATTTTATCACAGCTTTTTCATGGAGAATGAGGTTGAAATACTTGGTAAAAAACTTATTTTCTATAATAAACCCTATTCTTTAGTGATAAACTAAAATATATGGATTTTGAGGAACTACCTAATTGTGTAAGTTAGTTGTCTTAAATGATTATTCTCTCCTTCTGATTAGCTAGTTTCTTCTGAAATGGTTTTGAAGTATTTTTAAGCAGAAATTGGCACAAGCATATAGTAGAGTTTAGTGGCAAAAGCGTTGAAATTTTGGATGTGTCAGACTCATTGAAAGGGCAAAGTGCAAACATGAAAAACACCAAACGTAATCCCACCAACACAATCGATTTTGTGTGACTGAATGAATTACAAGGCATCTCCACCCAAATCATCTTTTTACTTCTCAAAATTTAAGTAGTCTAGCATTAGTTCAGTGTGAGGACTAGAATACATGAGAAGGGTAGGCCCTAAAAATTGTTTGTAGAGATTCCTAGAGAAATGGCAGAGCCTCTGCTCTAACATTTTAATTAAGCCTTATGCATACACAACAAACAGTGGGAGTGTACAAATTTCTTATTGTTTCTTTTAGGTAAATAATTCTTACAGATTTATCAACAAAGATGACTGCTTTTGTAGATAGCATATTTCTTTATTGTCCTCCAATATCAGTATGCTAGGCAATCTGCAGGTTTTCATTGCTCTTTCTGAAGTCAGGCAACCACTTACTTGAAAAATAAAATACAAGGATAATGTGTGATTAAATTTTCAGTATGATTAAATTATCTTCAGGATGTTGTGTCAAAATTACAACCAAGCCTCAAAGACAGGGAAGCAGATTAAATAACCTGTGCAATTTATGTAGACTAAACAAATACACCCACACCCAATAATTTATTATTATTCTAATTAAAAAAATTAGCAGTCTTACCAAAATAGTGTTATTAGTCCAAGCAGTGATGCTAACACTTATTATCCAAAACATGCAATTATTACAGCTTTCTCCCAATAATGATAGAATTAAAAGCAATATACACAAACTTCTGCTATCTAGTCCTTTCTCTGGTGTTAGGTTCACCCTTTCTGTGTATGGTAACATGGGTCATTATCATGCTTTGCCAGGAGCGGTATGGAGTTGATGGTGGGGGGTTCTTCCACCTTGCTCTTGGGTCTCTCTTCAGTTATTTTTACATTTGCTTACATAATTGGATTGCTTTTTAATTTTTTTTTTTCTTCGGTGCTCAATAAATTCCATGTTATAGCCAAGTGGTGAAATATGCAGCTCATACTGAAATAGTTACATTTTAAGTTTCTTTTCCAGACTGGAAGTCAATTGAAAAAACAATTACTTGATCACCTTCTGTAATCAGTTTGATTTCATCTATGGAAAGAAAGGGGGGAAAGATGATGAGTAAAGGAATAACACTTCTGGATTTACCACTCCGTGTTTACCTTCGGATGAGGGACAGACCTTCTTTACCTCATCCACCTCATCTCTCCATGTTTTCTATTTCCAGCCTGTTTGCCTATCTTAACCTAGTTCCTGGTGTCCTGTAACTGACTCTATATAGACCAGAAACCCTTCACTAGCTCTTACTTAATAATTTTGCTGGCAATTAGAGAGAAGAAAATTTACTATTCCCTGACTCTGTTTTATACTTCTATTTGGCCTGCATGAAGTATAGAGTTGTAAGGAGTGTTCTGCATTTTCTGACTTGTTGAATATTGATTGTAAGAGGCTGTATTGGTATCGTGGTTTAACCTCAGTTGGCAACTGAGCACCACACAGCCGCTCGCTCACTTCCCCCCCGGTGGGATGGGGGAGAGAATCAGAAGGGTAGAAGTGAGAAAACGCGTGGGCTGAGATAATAACAGTTTAATAATTGAAATAAAATACTACTACTAATAATAATAGTAATAATAAGAGGAATATACAAAGCAAGTGATGTACAATGCATTAGCTCCCTGAGCAAAGGCCCCCTATCCGGCTTTCCCCCAGTTCACGTACTGAGCATGATGTCCCATGGTACGGAATACCCCTTTGGCCAGTTTGGGTCAGCTGTCCTGGCTGTGCCCCCTCCCAGCTTCTTGTGCACCCCCAGCCTTCTCAGTCGGTAGAGCATGGGAAGCTGAAAAGTCCTTGACTAGTGTAAGCACTACTTAGCAACCACTAAAACATCAGTGTGTTATCAACATTATTCTCACCCTAAATCCAAAACACAGCACTGTACCAGCTACCAGGAAGAAAATTAACTCTATCCCAGCTGAAACCAGGACAATATCCACCCCTTATTCTATACCGTCTACATCATGCCCGTTTCCAATGCATTTTCATTAATCACCACCTCTTTTCCCATTTTTTGATATATATACACACAGATATCACTCCCTTAGTCTATGGGCCATCCCTCTAAAATGTTCATTGAGTTCATTTAGTCCCTGACTTTGGGCTCCATCTGTCATAATAATCTTTCAGGGCAGGAAAGATGGAGATGGCATGCAGTGTTGGATTGTTTCATATTGAAGTCAGTTCTAGTTTCATCATCACTGTGTTTTGCTCAGTTTCATAGAAGTTCATTCTTCATTAATCTGGGTGATTCTTATTGTAATATCATTGGTATGGCATATAATATTTCATAGCAATTAACATCATATAATTCAAAACATTGGCTATTCTGACCCAAAATCAAACCCCCTTGAGGTACGCATTGGACTTCCCCATCCTTCCTCATCACCCACCAAGTGTACTCAGATCCTTGAGCAAAAGCAATCCCATGGATGGGTTTGCCTTTGCCCGACGCAGAATAACCCAGACTGTTTTCCCCAACATATTTTTTTTTTATGTGTACTATGGGGATTTTATTCCCATCTACAGTATGTAAAAGTGTTGACTGGGCAGGGCCAGCTCAATTGGCAGATCCCCGAGTGTTGACTAACCAGGTGGCTTTTGCTAAATGTGTGTCCCAATGTTTGAATGTCCCACCACCCATTGCTCTCAGTGCAGTCTTTAACAGTCCATTGTATTGTTCAATTTTC
>NW_008824243.1:2729373-2747853 GCF_000699105.1 Pygoscelis adeliae
AAAAGTGAGAAAACTCATGGGTTGAGATAAAAACAGTTTAATAATTGAAATAAAATACTAATAACAACAATAGTAATAATAATAAGAAGAATACACAAAGCAAGTGATGCACAGTACAATTGCTCACCACCCGCTGACCGATGCCCAGCCAGTCCCCGAGCAGTGGCCCCCCCGGCCAGCTTTCCCCCAGTTTATGTACTGAGCATGACGTCACATGGTGCGGAATATCCCTTTGGCCAGTTGGGGTCAGCTGTCCTGGCTGTGCCCCCTCCCAGCTTCTTGTGCACCCCCAGCCTTCTCAGTCGGTAGAGCATGAGAAGCTGAAAAGTCCTTGACTAGTGTAAGCATTACCTAGCAACACCTAAAACATCAGTGTGTTATCAACATTATTCTCATACTAAATCCAAAACACAGCACTGTACCAGCTACTAGGAAGAAAATTAACTCTATCCCGGACAAAACCAGGACAACTGGAATAGAAATTATTTTTTATTAGCCTGATCACACATTAAGCAAATCACAGAAATTTAATTTAAACAGAACATTGAATAAAATGGTAGAGCAGAGAACATGCATCCAAATAAAGAAAACAACTAGTTTCATGTCCAGAAGTTTAAGAGATGTTAGCTATAAGATTGTTCATTTCTATACTGTTTAGGCTAGACTTCTTTTTTTCATATCCTTCTCACCACATAGTTTCTGTAGGAATTTCAGGTGTTCAATGGATCTGAAAATCTTGTCTTTATTGTTTAAATTCCTGAAATGTTGGATATTTGGGAGGAGAAGAATTATATAGTTAGGTTCAATATTTTTCCTAATTTGTTAATTATGTTTGTTTTAAGAACATACAGATTATAATTTCTTGTTCAAAAAAAAAAAAAAAACCAACAACAACAAAACCCCAAAACCACTAATACTTAATATAAGAATTCTGGGAGGAACATGCCTTAATGTGGAGTAGTTTATGAGAACAGATCACATAGAATTCTGCCTTTTTCACTTGACATTAAAGCATTAAAGGATATATCTATGTATGAATGAAAAATAACATAACTACCGAGACCAGGGAATAAAAACAAACTTTTAAACAAGAAAGATGCATTTGATCTTATTATCTGATCTGGATAGGTATATATTTTCTATTAATATATGCACATGTAAACTTTAATTTTCATTTCAAGATTACTTTTATAACAGAAGAAGCCAGGCCGTGCTCCATGCATTCAAAAACCATTCTAAAGGGCAGAATATATTCAGCATATTCTAATTCCATTTCATTTGGATAGTAGTCTGACTTTTCTTTCTTTTTAACAGCTTTTTGACTTAAAATCTCATTGTCAGTACTGAATTTCCACAGGTTATCTTATCCCTTCAAACATTGCTGCACTGTACTATAGTAATTTCTTCCCCAACTTTTCCCTGATATCTACTCCTGCCTGTCGTTTGCACAGTGTCAGCTATTATTTTCAGCAGATGGATAAAGGCAGACGTTTCCATCAATCCAGATTTTTGCCATTCCAATGTGTTTTCCTGGATATCTTTCTATCATCTTACCTTTATTTTTGGTTACTGAAATTCACAGTTATCTTTCCTGGTAATTCAGGAAAACACACTCTGTTTTCATTGCTGATACCACTACCCTTTTTCTGTTTATACAGGACTGTAGCTGCCTACAGTTTTTCTTTCAATTGTACATCCATAACCATGTCCAAGCATCATTTTCCTCCAGCTGGAATTATGCTCCAGCTCTGTGTATGAAATCCAGCTTTTTTTGTGTGTGGACATAATACAAATAATTTCCCTTGTTATCTTACTCCCAACCTTTTGTGCATCTTTTCCATTTTATCAACAACATAGCTGCTAATGTCTTTCATCTTCCTAATTGTCCCCATCGCTGTCCCTCTACATTATCTGCTTTTTGTGCCATCATATCAAATTCAGTATTCTTTTTGCATTTTCAGTATAATTCACCACTGCTTCATAGCTTCAACCACCTTTCTTCTGGTATCTTACCCTATTTTCTTTTCCTTTTGCATAGCGTCTTTGTATGCTTACAGATGTTTCACCCGTGCTCTTGCATAGCACTTCAACCACATCACCCAGATTCCTTTTCCTGTTTAGTCTCTACTATGATGCTTAGATGGCAGTGAATGCTTATTAATTTATAGGACATTCTATTTAGGCACTTCGTTTAAACACTACTTTTTTTTTTTAATTATTTTTTTCCCCACCATGTTTTGTGCAATGCTTCCCTCTTCAGACTGCGAGCTTTTGGAGACAGAATCTGGGTTTAAATATACACTCAGAAAACAAACAGAATATCATCTCTAACAGCACAACTTTTGAAAAACTTCAATATTATTTATAATAATGGATTTCCTGGCCCACCAACTACTTTTTTGTTCTTGCTCTAAAGTACTGAAACAGATATTTGGTGGATTTTATTATTAAGGAAAACAGGAAAAACACTATGCAAAACTGAACTACAATAATATTTTTATTCATGTTTTAGTCAATTCAGATTAACCAACATTTCAGTTTACTTTTCACTATGCTTGTGGATGTGAGTTCAAGTATATGATCCTAAGGAAAAAGCTTGCATTTTAATTAACAGGGTCCTTTGCTGCCTTCTAACTGCCCACTTTCTGACATGCATGACAAATTATTGGAGGATCTAGCAGAACTCTATTCTCAACTTGCTTAATGAGAGTTTTAGTTCCTGAACTGCAGTATCACACTCTCCTACTTCGTCTCTCCAGACCAAGGAATTTTGAATTCTGTGATCTTGAGTAGGAATTGTAGGCATGTTCTCCACTTTCACATCTTTCACATAGCAATACTACCCATAGGTTTGCAGGCTTTTGTAATATTAAAGGTATGGATTTGATCCAAGTCTCACGCAAAGGGGTTTTATTTCATCTAGGCTGAGTGAGTTGTAAGATTTAGTTACTGTTCTCCAGAAGAAATGTTATTTCCAACTGAAACAGTCTGCAGCTTGGCTTCAAACCTGCCCTTTCTGTAGCTTAAAGATCTTCCAAGCCAGTATTGTGAATCCTGTCCTAGGTCCCCAGTTCCTGTCATGTATGGCACAGAGAGCTGGCTATAATGCAGATTGCTAAACTTGTTCTTGCATGTTTCTTGTTTATCAGCAACTTGTATAGAATTCCTTATCTACTTGTTCCTTAGAATGCCTTAGTGTTTAAATAATTCAAAACAAACAAACAAAAAAAAGCAAGCACAACACAGCATGTTTCACTATATAGCAATATGTGTGGTACAGGATTAGTTAGGATAGATTGTAGGTTTAGCCAACCTCCTGGCTTGTTGAGAAGTATTTACAGTTCTATCATATGCTTTGCTATTTGTAGTTATCATAAATATGCTGCTTTAATAGTTTATTTGGCAGAAATAGAACTTACTATGTAAGTGGTACTCCGTTGTAGAATTTTCACCACATCGTCAAGAAATAACTTTCTTTTAAAAGATCATCCTCTCTGTTTAAAGACAGTGTGAATTAACTTCAGACTTTGTTATGCACCATTTATAGGACTATCTGAGAACATTAATCTCTGCCCGTTTATATACAGGTCAAAGCTTGAAAAACTTCTGAATATCAGTATTAGTTGTTTGACTCCCAGAACTTTTTTTTTTTAATATGCTCTGATTCAAAGTTATACTCTTTTTATCAGAGGTTTATAATAAGTATATTTTGGGATTTCGTTGACTTTAATGTAGTGTTCAAATTCAGTAAAACTATTCCTAGATTGCTGCAGTTATAAGACAAGCAACAGCATAAAATAAATATTTAGTTTTCCTGTTTTAAGGTTTTAACAGTTGCTTGTTTGAATTTCTGGTGTTCGTAACTGAAATTTAATATAATCTAAGAATGCCATAAAATATTGATAGTGATGATTTTATTTTTTAATAATATCTGTAAGGTAGGCATATTTATGGGTGTAAAGATGAGAGGGTTTTTTCTTAGTGTCGTAGGTAGGGAAAAGAACAAAATAAGTGAGGCAGGGTCACTGTTTTATTTTCTGATATGGGAAAAAGGAAAAGTTATACATGGAATAAAAATCTGAGAATAATCATAAATATTAAATAATCATAAAAAGTAAATAAAGTGATGCAAAGACAATCGCTCACTACCTACCACAAACAGACTGATGCCCAGTCAGTCTCTGAGCAGTGGCCACTTTGAAAGACAATCGCCCTTCTCCCCCCCACTTCTTCCTCTACCACCACTTTTTATTGCTGAGCATAATGTTACAGGTATGGAATATCCCTTTGGCCAGTTCAGGTCAGCTGTCTTGCCTGTGTCCCCTCCCAACTCCTTGCCCATCCCCACTCTACTTGCTGGGGGGCAGAGAGGGGGAAAAAAAGAGAAAGGCTTGATGCTGTGCAAGCACAGTTCAGCCATAGCCAAAGCATCGGTGTGTTACGAGCAGTGTTTTAGCCAAAAATCCAAAACACAGCATCATAGAGGCTGCTATGAAGAAAGCTATCTCTGTCCCAGTACATGAACTTAGCATTTACTTATTGTAGAACTGGAATAGTTCCTTCAAGTGTATTTTTGAACTTGAATAAAATCAAATCACACCAAAATGATAATCTGAGTATTCATTGCCTGGAAAGCATAAAATAATTTAGGCAGTTAACTTGGAAGATTAGCAGAAAGAATGCCTAAAATGAATTATACTAATAATATCACATCAAAATCATATCTACAGGAAGATGCAAGTATGTTTTAAGACAGAATTCTTCTGTGGTTCTGTTTTAAACCCTTTAATATTAATTTTCATCTTTCTGGGGGAGCCCCAAAGTTAAATTGATCTTCATGGTCATAAGTACATTAAATGATCCAAGAAGACTGGACCTTCTTCTAATTAATCTTTTAAATCCTAATAACTTTTTGACCAACTTATGTTACTTCTGAAAACCCTTGCATTTTTCTCTGTAACAGTATAGTTCTAACTCGATGAAACAAGAAACTCTTCTTATTCCAACCCCTCTTTAAACTGGATAGGGACTTATTGATGAAGAAAGTGTACTGGGCAGTGATTCTTTGAATGGGGAGAGCCTCATTAAGCACATCGTAGTACATGTCTTACTATTTTCTTTATTTTACTCTTCAGTCTTATTTTATATCAGTCATTACACACTCCAGGAAGTTACTTTCTGGAAGATTATTGCATTTATCAAGCAATTAAGGTCACAGTCACCCTGTTTCGGTTTTATATCTTATAACACCATTTGTGGCTTACGCTCCAGAATGTAGTGTCTGTCTTCTCATTTTGAATAATATAATTTTACTGAAACTAGAGTGCTCCTGTCTGTCCAGAGTCTGTCTGCATTCAAAATGTTGGACTCCGGTAGGTGGGTAGCTCACTGCTGAAGAACTAAAGAATGAAGGCTTAGAAATGTCACTCGGGAAAGGGGAAGCCGTTATGGACACAGTAGGCTCTATCGTTAGTTTGTTTCTGAGACTCTGGCAGTTTAAACGTGCTATACAAATTAACTTCCCACTGCTGAAAATAAACAGAGAAAATATAAGTACCAAAAATCAGTGAACAAATTAATTTCTGTGCTCAGTTCCCTTTCAGTAACATAAGAACAGTATTACTTGACATAAAGCCACCGAAAGTATTTTGAAAATTAATTAATAGTTGTGAAGAACTGTGTAACTTCAGTAATAAACACTTATAAGAACAGAAGCCAAGAGGGAAACTGACAGTACTGTCTTCAAAGCAGTGTTTTAACAGAGTTTATTTACCATAAATGTGGAGCAAAGAAATTAGTGAGGCGAAGGCAAAATAGCGAGTAGCTGCCGATTTAAGAGTAGTTCCAACGTTTTGTGGAATTAGCTGGGATGCAGGAGGGTTAAATGTTACGTATATTTATAGACTTTATCATACACATACATGCAAGAGGGAACAGATGGAATTTTCCCAGGCAGCCTTAATTTCAGCATTTCCAGTTTACTGGAAGTTTGTCTTTGTATTTTTTGGCTTTTTTTTTTCAGTTTTATTGTGAATATTATTTTGTGCCTGGCAGTTACAAACATTCCACAGAAGCAGATAAAACAACATATTGAATTTGCCTTTTCAGTCAGAAAATGTGTTTATATCCAAATCAATAAATTAGTACCTAATTCTTGTTGAGTATTTATTCACTGCCAAAAATATAGCATGGTTGTTGTCTTTTTTCAGGTTATTCTTTCCTATTATGATTTTATATGCTATTACTATAGCATATATAGAAAAATAAGATTGCTGAAATTTACAATTAATGGGTATTAATGCAGATTGCACATTCAAAAGCAAAGTCTAATTTCTTTGTCTTACTTCCTTTTCAAGAATAGGCACTGTCTCATATTGCACTGTTCGCCTACAAATGCCTGAGGTCTTATATCTGAAATGATTTGCATAGACATATCACATCTTGATTTAAGAAAAATATTTTAAAATACAACTTCACCTCTTTAAGAAGCATTATTTGATAATTCAGCTGTCATGGTGTACTGGTTTTGGCTGAGATAGAGTTAATTTTCTCCATAGCAGCTAGTATGAGGCTATGTTTTGGATTTGTGCTGAAAACAGTGTTGATGATACAGGGATGTTTTTGTTACTGCTGAGCAGTGCTTACACAGAGTCAAGGCCTTTTCTGCTTCTCACACCACCCCACCAGCGAGCAGGCTGGGGGTGCACAAGAAGCTGGGAGGGGACACAGCCGGGACAGCTGACCCCAGCTGACCAAAGGGATATTCCATACCGTATGACGTCATGCTCAGCATCTAAAGCTGGGGGAAGAAGGAGGAAGGGGGGATGTTTGGAGTGATGGCGTTTGTCTTCCCAAGTAACCGTTACGCGTGATGGAGCCCTGCTTTCCTGGGGATGGCTGAACACCTGCCTGCTGATGGGAAGTAGTGAATGAATTCCTTGTTTTTCTTTGCTTGCATGCGCGGCTTTTGCTTTACCTATTAAACTGTCTTTATCTCAACCCACAAGTTTTCTCACTTCTACCCTTCTGATTCTCTCCCCCATCCCACCAGGGGGTAGTGAGTGAGCGGCTGTGTGGTGCTTAGTTGCTGGCTGGGGTTAAACCATGACACATAGTTTGAATGCAAATAGCACTTTTGCTAAAAAAAGGTGGTTCTTGGCTTTATGTAATCAGTTACAAGTTTTGCTAAACATTATATGGACTATTACAGAGTCTGTGAATTTGTCTTGGTGCCATATTACTTTAACAAGTATACTCTATATTATAGATAGCCTTAGCAGTAGCTTTAGTTATTCCATATTTTCTCGGCTTTGGAAAGGAGTTATATTTATTTTCTGATTCTGGTAATTTCTGGTTTTGTAGTCATAGGCATCTAGGCTTCTGGTCCTATAACTGACATGTGAAGGCATGATTCCCAACAGTACGTTCTTTGCAAATCTGTCATAGTGTGGAAAGCTATCTATCACTATATCCTTGTTGTGTTTGGGAAATGATACCAGCTGAATTACATTGTATAAAATGTAATTCTTTTTGTTGTCTTAAAGTTACATTTTCACAGTCTTGCTTTAGATGTGGATGCAGTGGTGTCAATCAAATATCTGCCATATTGACATCATTGTTTGTTTTAGAAAGGGAATAGCTATAGTAGTATAGTGGCTACACTGTCTTTAGATAAGAATAATGTTTAATTCAGCGTCCTCTTCCAGCTTCAGTTATAGCAGTTGGGGACACTGTTATCCAGCTGGTTACAACAGCCCAGCAAGTAGAGGTTACTTGTTTCACAATTCAGCCAACAGAGCAGAAATGCAAGTTCTCTCTGTTCTGCTGCAGTAGAGTCAGAAATAGTTTCAAAACATTTAATCAGCAATTAGGTTAAATTTGCTCATTTTGCACTTAAGTGGATCAAGTTGAATTCCATTGGCTGTACAGTGAAGAATTATCTTCTGTCAGGAATATAGTAACAAGCATCCAGGGATAAAAAGTCTTGAATTTCTATCAGTGTGCAAAATGATCCCGCCTCTTAAGTATCAAGCAGGCTTCATTGTTTTTCCTGTAAGAATACAGCTGAAGCCGTATTATGCCGCTTTTCTATGTTTATATTTTATTGAGCACTGAATCATTTGGTTTGCTTGTTTCATCCAGACTTTTATGATGGCCTTTTACCTATTTTTATTCAGATAAATTAAAACAAACAAACAAAAATAACCCTCAGCACCTTGAAGTTCTTCTTTTCACCAGCAACATGCACTTAGTAGTGATGAGCAATTACTCAATAAAAAACTCTGTCTTTCTTCCTATAGGATATTTTCCTATGTATTTTAATTGCTGGGAAAAGCAAAAACAGTTGATTTGAGACATAACAATGACATAACATTTTTCCAATATTTCACTACTTAAAAATAATAGATTGCTTTACCAAATGTTACATATATTTTTAGAGATAATTACATAATTATTTTACTTAGCAGTTGTAATTCAAGATCTAGCTTCATCTCTACAGTAAAGGAATACTTAAAATCTACACTTGTACCCTTGTATTAGGTCCAGTCAAGGAATAATGTATGCAGTTCACCATCAGGCTGCACAGTTAGATACCTCGATCATAGGTGAAGCGTTGCCTATAAATCCCCCCATCTAGCTCCTGCCCAAGATCATCATGAGAGCTGGGGATGGTGGGACAGCACTCGTTATTTTTAGATATTAGGCCAGCTACTGTGTTCTTTTTACCTTGTTCTGGATAAGGCTACATCCTAAAGTGAATATATATATATTATTGGTTGTAGGATGGAATGGGAAATTTGAGAGTCACTAAAAAAGGAATACGACTTGAAGGGATATCTGAATTTCTACTTCCACTATACGTGAAAGAAATCCATTCCCGAAAGGTAGGTGTTTTTCATCTTTTTTTCTTAATTTACAGCTAATAGAAATTAATCTCTTCAGTCTCAAACTACAAAGTTTAATTCTTACACCTCCTAAATTAGCAATCAGTAGAGGTTTGCTTTGAGAATACCTTAACAGTGAAAGCTTCCTTCATGTCAAAAATTATTTTTTTTTTTGAAACCTTGCTTTCTTCTTAAAAGAAATGTCTTATCCTAAAGAAAAGAGATTCAAAGCATGTATATTTTATACTTCAAATGACCTCAACATTAGGAATGGAATATTTGGCTCTTCATTTAATATGAACTCCAGAAAAACAAGATTGGTGATATGTTCAAAATGCAGTGAAATAAACAATGGTTTTGTATATGCTTAAGTTCTTTCTGGTATTATTAGCTAGTATGATTTCTTTTCTTTCTTTTTTTCATTCTTCCCTCCCCCCCCCCCCCCCCCCACCCCCCCAGAAGTACATTTAGGTATAGCAATCTTGCTAAACTGCATAATGTCTCTAGGATTTAATTTTTCAAAGCAAGCCATTTTCACTGTTGCTTAAATGTAACTGTTTTATCATTTAACAGCAGGTTGTTATAGAGGAAAAAAGAAAATCAAGATATGTATTCAGAAATTCAGCGTAGCTCATTTTAACTCATTCATTTTGATTCAGTCATGCTGTTTATATTAACATCGTCAATGAATTAAGAGATTTCCAGTATTGCAAAAAAATTTTTTTTAAGTTCTTTTTACCATGCTAGTGATGACCTGTGATCAGAGAGTAGTGTTACAATGGTTTTCAGTCAATCATCAGCAAAAAAATTTAATATGCATACTGCAGAAGTTGACAGGAATGAAAACTATGTTTACCCTAAATGCCTTTGTGGAAAATTCTGTCTGAAACTTGTCTTCTATGTATATAAAAAAAGTCTCAAGTACATTCATAAATGAGATCCTGACAGTTTCCCATTTCTCTTAATTAGTTCACTCATGTGTTAATAGATGTGTGAGATGAACAGGTAGTCTCTTTGTCCTCTTTTTCTGTAAAACTAAGGTCTTTCAATGTTTAACAGAGTAGCAATATTGTCCCAGGTAGTGAAAAATTCTGTAATATTCAGGTAACAGTATATTCCCCAACAATGTTGAATTTTGATCACTTTATTGAACAGATATTAGTTTACTTTTCAACTCATCATACATACAATGTTACAAAATCTTGTTCATAATGTTTCTTTTATAACAGTAACTAAAAATATTAATATCTAGCTAAGATAAATTTATAATCAAACATTTGGTAATGAATTATTTCTAAATAAATGCAAATATCATAACTTTGATCAGAATTTTGAGGGGAGGCGAAACAACGGAACAGTCAACACGTAAGTACATAAATGACCATTTAAGTACCAAACACTGCTACCAAGAGAAAATCAACAAGGCCAGATTCTGCTTTCTAAAATTGGAAAGACATCTACAAAAGGGAACTTTGGCTGTGGGTTTATTTTTTTCCTAGATCACCTTGCCGTGGAAAGGTGTGAGCAACTCTAAAGTAGTTTCTGTAATCTTCTAATATTTTCTTTACAATTTTGAAACTATAGAATTCATCAAATTAACTAGAGTACTTTGTATTTTGTCTATATCTAAATAGAAAAAATATTTCAAGGGTTCTGTTAGACCTTAATATCCAGTACAACAAATCCATTTAAAATCATGCCTAAAGCATGAACCTCTTTAGTATGAGTATTCCAATATGTAGACTTCATGAAATTGGTGTAAAATTTCCAGGCTGTATAACCTTTTAGGGAGCATACTTTTTGTTAGAGGTTGCAGAACATTAGTCGTGGTTTGTGCATTTTCCCCAGTTCCTTTCTGCGGGTGGATGGTGTCTATTATTGTTCCATGTCCTGTTACTGTACGTTAGGGTTGTGATTCGGGATATTTGCTTGCACAGGGCTTCATATTGCAGAACATAGGTTCTGTTGAAGTAAATATAGAAACTTCTGTTTCAAGTGAAAGTAATGAGAGATTCAGGTAGGGTCCTAATTTCACTTAGAGCTGCTAACCAATCTGAGAAAAAAATGCACACAAATATAACTACTGTAAAGGAACAGGATGCGAAGTCTACTAGTAGCCTATCACAAGGTCACACTAGTCCTGTGAAGCTCATGAAAAACAGATAGACCTGTCAGTAAGTGCCCTCAAACCAGCAGAAGAAAAGAGACAGAGTTGATCGTTAGCTGGACAAAGAATTTCAACTAAAGTATTTTTGGTGTTGCAGGTCTACTTATATCTATTAACATTAAAACATTTGTTACCTAGCTAAAGAAATGGTATGTATGTAGACTTGGTTCTCATCTTGCACTGCTTGTGAACTAGGTGCATGTTCCAGTCTTTTGCCAACTTGCTCAGTAGTTGTTGCGCTGAAGTGTCAGTAACTTGTGGTGTTTGCAAATGTGAATGTCATGAGGGAATGATGAAAAACCATCTGGAGTTGTATTAAGCTTTACGGTAGGGATTTGTGATGTCTCTGCATGGTGTTTCCCCAGGAGTGTAGCATCTGCATGTGATGTTAGCTGTTTTGTCACTTACAGAATTGACCTTGGTGCTGTAGAAATCTAAGAGTGAGACAGGTTTTCTGAGCTCTTATTATAGTCAGTAGGGACCTAGTCAATACAGACAGTGGATTCTGAAGAGCTATCCTGCTCACCAGCTGTTAGTGTTTACTTTGGGTGATAGAGGGGAATGCTTTTTCCCGCCTTTTCCATGAAAGCAGTAATGATTTAAGTTTGATGCATACAGGAGTTAAAATGTGCCATGGAATCAAAAAATCATTTGAAGCTGATGTCTTTACGGTCTTTTACATGAGTATGTTGCTTGCTTATTTTCTGAAAGGAGAGTTTGATTTTTAAGCAAACTTACTCATTCCCCTCTAAAAGAACACAGACATTAAAGTGACATCATTTGATTAACTCTTGAGACGACTTGTAACATATTCAATAATAACTTTGTGAAACGGGTGTATTTCCTCTGCACTGGTGAAATGGTTTGTAGAATGGCCGCTGGGGGACCTCCATGTAGGGCTCTCAGCCCTGCAGGTCAGGGTGTCACTGCTTTCCCATTACTCAGCACAAAGCAGAGCTAGGTGGGAAGGCCAGTGATATTAGCAGCAGGGTACTGCAGCAGGCTAAGAGGCACGAGCGGAGTTCTTGCGCATATGCTGGAGCTATCTTTTAGTTAGCTAGATCTGGAGCTGACAAAACATGTTCATTGATAGCGCAGGGTTCACCTCTGATTCTGATAGTGAACTACGTCTGATAAGAGCCCCAGGCAGTCTGTTGAGTAGCTAGGCTGAACTGAGCTCTCTGCTGCTGCAATTTAAATGTGAAGGGTGGCTAGGTTTGCTAGTGTAAAGTTCACATGTGCTTACAGGTGCTGAAATCACCACTTTTGCCTGCAGCATACCTGGATCTCCAAATAAGATCACTTATGGTAGGGTTAAATGCAGACCTTAAACTGCCTTTATCAGAAGAGATGTCTAGGTCGAAAAATTGCCTTTTGTCTTGTGTTTGCTTCATTAAAACCCTGAATATTAAATGTAAATGCTAAAATAATTTGAGTTAAGTTAGTTGGAGAACAAATATGCGTGAATTCTTAAAAACAAAACAAAACTTCTAGTGATATTTTCTCCTGCCAGTATACAATATTCTATGGAAAAGTAGTAATGAAAAATCCAGGTCTGGGGTAAGCTGAACATTCATTCATGTTTTGTCTGTAGGAGTTGTGTAAATGAGAAGGCTGCTCAGAGGGTGTTGTTTCCCTAACCTTGTTCCTCTTGCCTTTCCCTTTCTACTCTTTTCAGTTAGTGGTGTCCGCAGAACCAAGGGTTCCTACTCAAAATCTCATGTTTACACAAAAAAAGATACTTCTGTATTTTCATCAAATGACTTATCAGTTCAAGTTCTGACATGCAGTTACATCAGAACCTGAGCAGATAAGGGCTCATTTGGTTCTGAATTAACATCTTTATATCCCTGAAAAAAGGGTACACATACTCTATGAATTGAATTTTACTGAGAATTTCATTTTGACTATGGCTTTGTCAAAGAAACAATGCAAACTACGTTCTTTGTAGTGTATCATTAATGGATGTATGAAATCAAATAACACATAATGCGATAACCTGAATTATTACAATGTTTCAGTTCTTCTGAATTAATTTTCTTCATCATCCTACTGCATCCATGCTACTGCATTTGTGAATGGAAACAATCAAAGTGCAGTTTTATTAGTTTGTTATATAACAATAAAAGCTGTTCATGGTGTTTTCTTGAGAATGTATTCTTGGCTTTATTGATCTTTTTCATTCGCACATACAGTACTTAAGTGTTGAAGAAAATCAAGTTTTCTCTTTGTTAAATTGTTTCCATTGAAGATAAAATAAGTAACTCATTGCCCCTTAAACTAGGGGGGATTTCTTTTTTTTTTTTTTTCCTGCACAATTAACAAGGTTAAAAGTGTATTCTCTGAACTTAGAGAGCATATGTTTTCAACAGGTATCCTTAGAGAACACAGAATTTAATGATTTAGTTAAAAGCCATTAGAAAACTATCTAGAAAACAAGAAACACTGAATACATATAAACTTCTGACTGAACACAGGAAGCTCTAAAAACTTTCTGTATATCTTGTAATTTTAAATATGTGATTGTATGATAACTAAGAAATTGTAGGTAGATTTTAAAGCAGAACTTCTTTCAGGTATTCCTTCTCTCCAGATTTTCACTCTGGAGACTGAATATCCATATAAATATTTAGAGAGCTTTATTTTGTTTTATTTCCAAACCTGACTCAATCTTGACAAAAGCAATTCTACACTATGTTTCTTTCTTCACTGTCTCTCTAAGTGTGTGTAATCATTAACATAGAATTAAATTTTGTCAATTCCAGCCAGCACATTACACATATTTAGGTTTGTGTTTGGGCCTTAGATGCCTTTGCAAGAACCCCAGATTCTTTTTCTGAGAGAATGCCTTTGTTGAGCTTCTCTCACCAATAAGGTTATAAAGAAGCAGCATAGGAGATCACATCAAAAGACTTCCTGAAGTTGAGTGTCGTGGTTTAACCTCAGTCGGCAACTAAGCACCACGCAGCTGCTCGCTCACTCCCCCCCTGCCCCCGGTGGGATGGGGGAGAGAATTGGAAAAGCACAAGTGAGAAAAACTCATGGGTTGAGATAAAAACAGTTTAATAATTGAAATAAAATGATAATAATAATAATAATAATAATAATACACAAAGCAAGTGATGCACAGTACAATTGCTCACCACCTGCCGACCGATGCCCAGCCAGTCCCCAAGCAGCGGCCCCCCCAGCCAGCTTTCCCCAGTTTATGTACTGAGCATGACGTCCCATGGTACGGAATATCCCCTTGGCCAGTTTGGGTCAGCTGTCCTGGCTGTGCCCCCTCCCAGCTTCTCCCTGGCAGGGCATGAGAAGCTGAAAAGTCCTTGACTAGTGTAAGCATTACCTAGCAACAACTAAAACATCGGTGCCTTATCAATTTTGTTCCCATCCTAAATCCAAAACACAGCACTGTACCAGCTACTAGGAAGGAAATTAACTCTATCCCTGCTGAAACCAGGACATTGAGGAAGGACATCCACTGCTTTTGTCTATCGAGCCAGTCTTCTCATTATACAAGAGCACCAAATCAGGTGCTGCTTGCCCTTACTAAACACATTCTTGTTTTTTCCTAATTGCCTTCTTTTCCTTCATCTGCTTTGAAGTGATTTTCAGGGGGATGTCCTCCATAATCTTCCTAGGAACTGAAGTGAGACTGACTGGGCTATAGTTTCCAGTCTTCTCTTCTTGAAAGATGTTCATAGTCTCTTGTAGGGTCCTGCAAGTATGTCGTATTTGTCAATTTTGGGGTTGGGGAGGAGGAACATATTCCCCCACCCTCCCCTGAAACATTCTTCTAAAAATTCAAGGCCAAGTTGTTTCCTATATCCACTCTCCTTTCTTCCCCATAAGATATCCCATTGCCATGCAGTAAAACTAGTTTGGGTCCTGCAGTCCTACCACTGCTGAGGTATATAGGTATCAGCGAAACTCCAATTAGGAGATGTCATTGCTCACCTTTTTTGTACTATCAAAGAAATCAGAAAAGCACCTAAGAATCTGCCACCTTTATTGCTTATTGTGAAGTGCAATGCTTGTTTCTGCAGCTACGTGTCACAATCCTCTCAGATAAAATCTAAAATGCTCCCCAGTTCATTTTTCTGATACCTACTCTTCAGACTTGCCCAGTCACCTGTCACTGAGAATAAAGTCATTATTATGGCATAAAGGACTCCTTAAGTCATTATGGCTCTCAATATGATGTAGTTCCAATGTACTGAAAGCCCAGTGTCAGTTTATTGGCTATAAACAAGATATAAGGTTTTCTTAATCACAAGCTTTGCCAAGGGACAAGTCACTCTTAATTTGTTGGTGGTCTCTGTAGGGACTGCCACTCTGAAATTGAGTTGGCTGTACTTGCTCTTCACTGACAGCTGATAAGAACTTTCATGATTCATGGTTTTGTCCTTGATTTGCTATACTTCACAGAAACCTGTCTGGGGGTCACCCAATTGTACAACTCTATCTTTTGAAGACATCATTTTTTCATGTCAACCTGTACTTCTCTTATTATTACTGTGACTTGTTGTTCAGTCAAGGAGGATCTCTGCTTGTTATACTGAAAATTCTGAGTTAATATTACCCAAGCTTTTTACTTTGGTTGACTACAGCTCATCAATAAAGTCATGAGTGGCCTATATCCACCCAATTTTATACCAGCCTGAGGAACTGAATTTGTTTGGGAAACACTTCTTCAGAAGGATGTGGGAAAGTTGATGAAGTAGCAACTGTTTTTCTGGGATTTGTTGTTGTTGTCGGTATCAATTGCATTTTCAGTTTTCCAAGTATTTCCTTCATGTAGTACATCTGTGTTCCACTGTGTCTGATCCTAATATTCATTCAAAGTGAATTTGGTTTGATCTGTTTTAACCGTATGGGCATCTTAAGTTGAGGAATGACATTTTTTTTTCCCTGAACAACTTGAAAATAATATAGTTGCAATTTACAGAGGCTAAGCAATTACTTCCAAAGCAGGTATGTTAAAGCAGATGACTTGCAAGAGACTTGAAAAGGAGAAAAATCTGTGTCTTCCTTTATCTCTTCATGCAGGAATTTACTCATGTTTCTTCATGGAGAACAACATTTATCCTTTGAGTCCCATTTTATAAACTTAAGGTAGACCTTACTTTTTGCTCTTCTGTAGAAACCTGAGAACTATGGATGCACAGATGAAAATGAGGGGAAAAAATGAGAGTTGTTGGGGGGGGGAGGAATATCCATGTAAGCCATTAAGCACAAAGTACATAACATAATTTTATCTCCCCAAAATACAGCTAGTCTGTTAGCCCTGGCTTGAGGGCTGCTGAGATAATTTGAAATGTATTTCCTATAAGTCGGTCTGTGCAGTGCCCTCACTTGTAGGCCTTTAGTAGCCAAAGACAAATTTTCCCAAAAATCTTTGTAAACAGTGTGTTTGTTAAGTTAGGAGGAGATCTACTTCGTATCCAAAGACTCAGTGTATTAACAACAAAGAATATTCATGTAATAAAATTACACATCTAATGCTGTTGGGAGTTGTCAGCAGGGATTTCTGAAGGAGAGATCATGCCTGACAGCCTTCTACAACAAAGTGTCTAGCTTGGTGGATGAGGATAGCTAATATTGTTATCTTGCTTTTGACCCAGTCTCCCATCATATACTCTTAGACAAACTGATGATGTATGTGCTAAAAGGAGAGTGAGGTGGGCTGAAAACTGGCTAAACTTCTGGGCTCAAAGGGTTCTGACCTGTGACGTGAAGCTCAGCTGAAGGCCAGTCACTAGTGATGTACTCATGGGGTCAGTACTGAGGCCAACGTTGTTTAATTTCTTCATTAATGACCTGGACCTGCACAGTGCACCCTCAGCAAGTTTGCATATGATACAAAACTAGGAGGAGGAGTGTACAAACAAGTAATTTCTAGAAGCAAAAGACAAAAAGAAAAATAATGAAAGCATTGCTGTTTTAACTGTTCAGTTTTAATTATTTCCAACTAATTAATAATAACACTCTTTTTTCTTTTCCTGTTTCATATCAGATGAATCTCAGAAGTATTTGGGGTAATAATCAAATCAGAACTTCAAAGATAGCACTGAAAATGAATATAAAAGATTCTCAAGGTATTAATTCTGAAACAGAAACTGGTGTCCAAAGTTTGAATATGTAATTTCCAGAAGTGCAAGCTGACTTACAAAATTAGTTTTATCCATTAGATATAGAAAAATTTATTTCTTACCTTGAAATGAAACAGAATTATTACAGTCCACTTTTACTTGGTCAGCTTTGCTTTCAGTATACTTTGTGTCTTGTATGATGTTTCTCACTTTTTAAAAAACACTTGTAATCAAGTTATATAAAGCAGATAAACCATTCATAATCTGCAAAAATAAATACCAGTAAAATTCAAACCCAAAATCTGCTTGTGACTCTAAAGGAGATGTGAGCGGTCAAATAAAAGTTATTTTTGTTTTAAGGACATCTGTGGTAAAGTTATAGGAGCTTACTTCCAGAGTTTGATGAGACAGTTCAGAAAAAATAATTCTTCTACCTGTTTATGTAATTTATCAGACCTGTATTGTATTAGACTGAGGGGTGGGGTTTTTTTTCCCCTATTATTGTTCTCAGCATTTCTGTATTCTATCAGGAAGAAAAACATTCTAAGAAAGGAAAGAAAATTGCATTCTTATTGTTGAGAAATACCATCTTTTTTGAGACACTGCACACAATTTGGTGTCTTACATGATAATAGAGGAAATTAATGAATATTCTGAAGTTTAAGACAAAAAAAGTAAGAATGAATCTTACCTTGGCTACCTGCAGTGAAATTCACAAGACAAGATATAGTGTAATCAACATATCTGTTCTGACAGTCCCTGATTAGGACACAATTCCTCTCTTAAAGGGACAAATTGCCTGTTCCTTTGCAGCTTCTGATAGCTGACTACCACAAGCAAATATCATAAGGATTGCATTTATAATACTGTCCATCTCCTGTTTGAAATGAGCTTTGTATTTTCTTACTATTCAGTAAACTAAGTTGGATTTTACTGCTTCATAATCAACAACATCCATTTATTTTTCTTTTTTTTTTTTTTGCATATGAACACACATATATAACTTGCATATTTATGCACAATAATTTAAAATTACTAGTCAGTCTTAAGATTTGGAACCTTTTATTCCAGATAGCCAGCATGCTTTTTGAGTTTATACTATATAACCTTTGTTGTCATAAGAAATATATCATGCTATAAACTTCTAGTTTCAGAAACAACTTGTCACCAGCAATGAAATTTTCTGTTTTGAAAATGCTTTTACAGAGTATTTTTAGTTTATTTTTTACTATTTCCTGAAGGAGTTTCCCATCCATCTAGTACTGTGACTTAAACTTCAATCCCCTTTATATAATTCTGAAATTCCTCCTTCAGTGACTTTAAATTTTTTTAATGT
>NW_008824243.1:2747925-2780378 GCF_000699105.1 Pygoscelis adeliae
AGGAAGCAATGTGGCTGCAACATTACCTATAATGAGGAAGTATCAAGTTAAAATAAGGTAGAGAAGGCAAATAGATACAAGTGCTACAAGCATTTTATTAAAGTAGTATGAATTACTAAAATATTTGTAGGCATAACAAGTAATGTATTTTAGAATAAAAACTGTCCTTTTCCTTTTTCCTTTTTTAGGCAGTGCAAGAAATATATCAGTTATATTTTTTTCTTATAAATCTTCAATATGTGGTTAATTCAAGCTTTCCTTAAAAAAGGCAAGTGGAGTAATCATTCTCCTGTTTAGATGCAAAATAAATAAGTATTACACTTTATCTTACAGATTATGCTCTTGAATCTTTGCTAACATTGTTACTCCAAAGCAGTTTCAAATTTATTATTTGAAGAAATAAAATGGAAGCATTGATTATTCCATAACAAGGACCATGTTTTGACACTGGCCTGCATCCAAGAGTGATAAGTAACACTAACATTAGTTGAAAGCCTTGCTGACTTGAAGAGCATCCTCATAAAATAATTGCACAAAGTAAAACAATTTAAATTCTTTTCATTACCAAGTGTATGATCAATGATTTCCTTTGAACTCATTTTATTAAAATAAATTAAAATTTCAAATTAAAAATTACCTCAAAATTGTAACTTCTTGTCTGTAACAAGTAACATGAAATGCCATGCATTCTACAGATAAAAACAAAAATAGATCAAAGTTCCACCAAATTAACGTATTCTATGCTTTCTTCCTGTTTCTAACTTTGAATCTAATTATGCTGTCCTTTCTCAAGTGTAATTTCCTGTGGGTTTTGTAGAAAAGTATCAACATTTTCCATATTCTAATTTTTCCATGGAACATTTCTATGGAATTTGAAACATTATTTTCCCTTTAAGAGTCTTCTCCCTTTATGTGAAGTTAAGGAAATGAGAAACTAACAGAAGACACTAAAAGTTTATTTTTTCATACTTCTGATTTTTGACATCAACATACTCTGCTGATTTGCAGGTGACCAAAAAGTTCAATTGTACCCATTTGTTACATCAAAAGATATTATCAAAAGCTGTTTCAAAAAACCTCTGTAGTCTGCTTGAAAGTTTCCAGAACTTCCTCTATGTAAGGATCTGTCCAACTAAATTCCAGTTAATATCTTTATGGGTTACCTTCTCTTGCCAAATTAATACATGACATAAATTAGTTCAAGTGAATCAAAGACCCAGTGTCTCTTGTCTTCTTGAAAAAACAGTTCCTAACTTTTTAAAGTGGTGACCAAGTTGATTTATCCTTGTTGTTTTTGTATCTCCTCTTTGTTAGAGTTATGCAATGCTACCTACTTAAACATCTTGAGTAAACAGCGTTCTGTGGAGTCCTATTTGTATTAATCTTGGGCCTACTTCTGCTCTAGAAATGTAAGCGTAGTGATGTCTATGTTACATTTTAAAACTCAGGTACAGCAGCAATATGCACTCTAGCTTGTAGACACATGAACTGTTTCTGTATCGTTAGACTGTAAAAGCTCAGTGTTGATCAGACTGCTGATTTGCTATGAGGTGTTTTTTTTTTTTAAAGCTTAGAGTTAAACTTCAAGAAAATTTTTAAGGTGGTAACTAAGTGTGTAAGTTTTTCAAGGATAAATCTTCAAGGTATATAAAGATCTTAAAGAAAACCATAAAACAGTAAACTAGTGCATTGCTGTGCGACGTATTATTTGTGTCTCGTAGACACAAACTAAGGGTAAGATTTTATATTTTTAGAAACTCAGTTGGAAATAAACACTGGCAAGAACTTCAGACTATAGATGTTGGAATTCGTGGGTGGGACTGGGACAAAGAAAACTCACAAGGAAAGCAGAAGTCTTATAACAGGAGCAGCTGAACAAGTTAGCATCTCGTACTGGAATCGGTAATTATGGTTTCAGCATTATGATTGTACAAAAAACATCTGGGGATTTATAAAGTTAGCTCTTGGGCTTCAGCGGGAGGCTCATTTGTATCTTTAGCTGAATTCAAATCAATTGTTCTGCAAAGAAAGTGACTGTAGTTCACAAAGTTTGTTAATTTAGGGTGTCAATCTGTCATGCACAATTCTGCAACAGCTACCACAGTATATACTCTTGCTGAAGTCTTTGCAAGTGTAACTGGTAATTGCAGTAGCATGGGTGTAGGTTGGTGATGGTGAATTTCCTTTTGGTCTGGAGCCTAAGTAATTTTTAAAACTACAAAGTTATTGTACATAATTCTCAGTAATAAAAGTGAAATCTGTGTTGATACTAAACTTGGCACTCCAATAGTGATTTACATGAAAGATGCCACAATCATTTTTAGTAGAAAGGAAAAGAAGTTTACACTAAGTATAGAATGGCTAGAAAGATTTTTTTTTTTTCTCTTGCTAGATCAATATATAAATACAAGGTTTGGGCAAAGTTTATTTTTGTCTCTGAGTTTCTCCATTGGTATCCACCAGATCAGAATGTTCCTATAAATCTGTGGTTTCTCTTTCTGAGTAAACTAACTAACTACAAAATCCCAGAAGGAAAGTGCTTCATACTTGTGTTGTTATTTTAATAAAGTGTAGGCATTTTGGAATGTCAATCAACTCTCCTGACAAGCTGAGCCAAAACACTGGCACAGAAAATGCAGAAAGTGGATCAGCTTTTTGCAGGAGCAACTTTGTACATTCAACAAGCAGAAAATTTATTTTTAAAAGTATTTTAGTAAAAATATCATTATGACTATTTAGATCTGGGATACTATAGCATGTTCTTTTAAGATGCAGGTGCTGCTTCTCTTATAAGATATACTCCAATAGCATGCAGTAGTTTTTTGAAAAGCTGTAGTTCATATTGAATAGTATACTAATTTTTGGAGTAGCTTCATTGATTGTTCAGCATAAGGGCAATATAATTTTGTTCTTATGAAAGTGAGGAAAATTATATGTTAGTGTATGAATTGGTAGAACTCCTATACTGCACAGATAAGGTGCTGGGATTACCTGAAAGCAGCTGATGCAAGAATGAAGTGGTGCTTTTTTATCTTATATTAAATGATGGTGATTGAATACTAGGGAACAATTCAGGTAAGTATATGGAAAAGACAGATACGGGGTGGTGGTGGTGGGAGAACAGTGTTTATACTTAGCTGTGGCACTTACTGTTCCTTTTTATTTCCTCAAAGTTTTTCTCACATTAGTTGAAAAAGAATAGCTTGAAATGCTTCAAAAGTTTTCATACACAAAACACAGAAAATTGATAGGCATTTATCAATCTCTCTTCACAGAGTCAGAGGAGCATTAAGAAAACTGTTTTGAACTACAAATAGAGTTGGTGTTGGGATTTGTGTATTTCTGGCTATTTGTTTTGTATCTTTCTAAGGTTTGCAGTTGTTTATTGGTCTGGGGTTTTACCTGTGGATTTCAGCAATTTGGTGTAATTGCCAACCAAAATATTGGAAGAGGCACCTGGTGAGCATGGCACAGATGCTGTATGTGTGAATTCAAGTAGTATAAATCAGTATCTAATGAGGCATTGTACAAAGAACTCTGTTGCATGTGTGTATTTCTGTAACAGTAACAGGCATAAATCTGTTTTTGACCTTGAGTTTAGTACTCAGAAGATGGTATCTATGTACATCTGTATTATTTAATTTCTCCACCCAGTTTTCAGTTCAGGGACTGTATTTTGCACATGTCCCTATCTCTTAGTGCAGTGAGAATCAGATGAACACCAACCACCTCCTTATCTCCCACGTATCTCAGTTTCTACATAGGAACCACCTAAGGACATACAGACTACAGATATCTGGTATGCATGACAGATGGGCCAGGGTCAGGAGATGTGCTGCATAATTGAAAAGGAGTTGCAGATGCATCCAGCATAATATAGCCTTGCTGCTAAATTCCCTTCCATTGAATAACCCAAGTTCAAACTTGGAACATAGCAAGTAGAGTAAATAAACATAAACCAAGCCTTACTGTGGATGAGTCCAAGCTAGAATGTAACATATGCCTCAACTTTAGCCTGAAAAGACCCTTCAGGCAAAAGAGTCCATAGCCCTTCAGTTCTCCTAACAGAGTAATGAAATTATCATTTATGAGGTGCATAGACACACTTGCTTCAGACCATCTGAGATTACTAATTTCTTCTATGTGGATTTCTGTGTGAAATGATGACACACATTTAATTGTACACTTGGGTCAAATTCCACTCCATGTACAAAAAGTTTGCTGTTGCATCACTTATCCATTAAAGCAAACTACTCTTAGATCAAATAACTAAAAATATTAAGCATATCAATGTTTCCCTTAGTTGTATGACAGTCAGTAGAGACTTTTACCGTTATTTTGATGTTCTGCAGATTTGTGAATTTTAATGGTTTTGCTATAGTAATTTAATAATAATCTTAAAACAAACATTTTAATGACTTCTTTATTTATTTCTTTTTAATAGACCAATTTAACATGTGTTCTTGAAGATAAATTGCAGGTGAATGACTCACTTCCCAGTAGCTGGGCACAGTCTCTCAGAATTTCTTCTTCATCTTGCAGCCCTTTTCAAATGTGATTCTAGCTCTTTAAAACAGAATCTCCTCTGATCCATGTCATCACATTTAGCATTTCAGTTTTCATCAAGAGTGTGCTTTTGAAGTGCTTCTCCTGAGCCTCTCCAAATACTGTCCTTTGGTACACGTTATAGCATGGTCTTGCAGCATGCAAACTGGATTCCTTTTCTGCAAAACTAAGCTGGAATATGCTGAAGTATAACCTCAAAACCATATAGTATTAAAGTTCGGTCCTCAGCACCGCAAGTTTCATTGTAAAAGTCTGTTCTAATTGCATCATGCTGTTGTAGGTATAACCAATTTCTCACTTCTACTGATCAAGCTATTCCTCTTCTTTTTCTTCCCTTCCTTAAAATGAAACCAAGGGCCCTGCTAGTTTGTCAGCCCACCTGGAGGTTTAAGCAGAAGGCTTAATTAATGTCTTCAGCTGTGATCTGGAAAATGCACTCTCTCACAGGCACTTTGGATAGATGTCTATGAGTAAAATAAAGTAAAACTGATAAATCTCTAACATCTGAAATTTCCAAACCAGAAATGTAACTGAGAAATCATTATCCTAAGAATAAACAAGAATTAGTTTTGACCTCTAAAAGTTCGTTAGTTTCTTAAAGCTCTTAATTATATCAGACTTTGAATATCTATTCTTCTTGCTTGTAATCCCATTTTGCTTTCCTGTACAGATAAGAAACTATTTTAAATAAGTTTTAGTGGGCAGGGAATATTTATAGAATTAGAATCCACAGTTCTCTGTATGCATATAGTTTTTGGCAAATTTTCACAGAGATGCCTTTCCTTTGCAGTTCAGCTTTTCCTTGCTAAAGTATTTAATCCTTTTTTTTTGTTCTCTTTTTGTATTCAGCCTCATTTGAATCTTCAGGTATCGAGTGTATGTTTAAGAAATGCATTTTAGAATTTATTTTACAAATCATTTGAAGGTCTCAGGTTCATAATGTCTTGAGAATTATTATTTTTTTATTTTCAGTGTACTCATGGGAACCCTTTAATTTAATTTTTGGTGGTGAATCCTCTTTTTTGATGAACATAGTGGTTTTATTTGAGCAATTTTTTTTTTATGACTCCTCCTAAATAGTAGACTTTACATGTGCTATATGTGCTTACTTACGTGTGCTAAGCCTCTAGCTTAGCAAGCTTTAATCAATCTTCTTTCAGTATCTTGGAAGAATCTTTGGTAATTCACTGTTTTGCTTCTTTGTTTTTAACAAACAGAAGTGCCATTCTAAAGTGCATTATTGCAAATAACTGCATTACTTTGTCATAAATTCTGAATAAAAATGTGTTAAAAAAATCATTATTGTACAAAGCTGGGAAACTTAAGGCAAGAATGAAGGGTAAGGTTGGTAAGACGCTTTGACAGTAAACAAATTCGCCTTATTTAGATTGAGATAAGCCTTTAAAGGTAAAAGATTGCTCCGAAGACTATCTTGCCCCCCAACGCCTTCATGTTTCATACTGCTTTTGAGACCAGAGGGTACCATTTCTAGGAGTTATGTGAATGCTTAGAATTTATATGTTTATTATCTGTATGCCATTTGGTTTTGTACTATGATGGGTACAAAGGTCAGGAGAAGCAGAACCAGGATCATTTCTATTTCTAAAGGTCAATAGCTTTTTCCAGGATTTCAGACAAGATGGCCTCTGTGCCTCAATTTCTGGCCTGCAAAACAGGGAGAATAGCACTTTCCTATCTCACAGAAGGTTATATGGCTAGATACTTTAAAAGATTGTGTGTGCTGTTAGATAATGTAAGCAAATAAGAACATTAGGGCATGGTGGTATTAATACAAAGTACAGAACTATTGTATTTTATGGAATATTTTATATCAAGCATACTGAGATCATCCATTAATGTTCAGTGCCCTCAGTTACTATTACAATTATTATTTTGTTTCCTGTCTTGAAGATCAAGCTTATAGGCATCGTTCTAAGCTCATCCTGCTCTTAGAATTTATTTCCTGTGTGTTTTGAGACTGATGAGCTGTAAATTGCTCATGAGATGTGATGTTTTTCTAATCAGAAGCTATAAAGAGTAGAGCCTGGCATTATTTTATTGCTTTACTAAACAGTTTTGCTAATGAGGCTACCAATACAATGTCCCCATTAAAAGATGAAACTGATAATGATGTTGCTTCTGATTGGGAAAGAAGGATAAGCAGTTTTATTATGAATAGTTTCTAGCAAATGTCTTCATCCTTTGAGATACTCTGGGGGCAGGAGCACTAACACTACACATAGAGCATATGAAAGTAAGCAGCAGCTCTATCAAGGTAAGGTAGAAAAATAGGAAGATTCAGTTCCTCCTGCTTGTCTCAAATGTTTCCTTCCGCAATAGTGCAAGTAAGTTCTGACTCTCAGCAAATGCATTTATAGCATCATAATACCATATTTCTTACAAAAAAGTATTAGAAATGCAGCATCACATCCTATAGCATTTTCACAGGGCTGATGTTTCCTACAGCTTCTCTTGTTTACTCCCTTTCAAAAGTGAATAAAATTTGATCGTAAAGACAGTATGTAAAGTGTACCATGTTCTGAGCAACTTAAGGTGTCATTGACTTACTGGAGCCAGACAACTTATGAATTACCTTCCCCTCTCCATTAAATGTTATTTTTTCTCTATCGTCCATGAGAATTAATTTTTATTCTCTGCAAGAATTAATTTAAAACTTTCTGACTCTCTCTGTGCATGTACTTCTCTGCGTGTGTAAAAGAGGGAGAAAGTGATCCTCATCCCAGACATAGAGCTGTGGGAGATTAATGTTCAAGTCTCTGATCAAGATGACTTAAGTCAAGAGGACTGTGGTCACTTGAAAAAACATCACAGCTAATGTTTTTTCTGGAAAGGATTTTTTTCTGATTTTGATTTAAAAAATTCTTTCTCTTTCAAAATTTCATCTGATTTCATGTAACAATTCCTAACTAGTTTGTTTCCAGGCACCTCTTGAATTTCCACAATAAGCGAGGAAGTCCTACCTGGTTCCATGCTTTTAAAGCATGGCAAGAAATGAAAGGCACTTTCTAAGAGAGCTTGGACAGCTTAGAAATGCGGATTACAGAAAGTGTTAGAACTTTGCCCAGTTTGCCTGGCAGTAGATGCATGGTGCCAGGCTCAGGACGAAGTTCTTACAGTGACAAAGTATTTGTTCTTTTGAGTGTTATTTTGCCTTTTGGAATTGTAGAAGTTGGCAAATAGTGCTTTCTGGTGTAGCCGCAAGTCTTGGTTTGAAAGGTAAAAGACTGTGTTAAGTGAGTTAGTCTCTGTTCCTCTCACCCTTTACTGGAGGAAGCTACAGCTGGTTGTTGGCTGGCCTTTGGAACCACACTTACCTTGAGGTTGGCCATGTTTTCCTGGCTCTGAGAACCTGTGTCTGCAGTTTTAGATGTGGTTCTTTTACGTTTAATGTGGATCACCACAATTGCTTTTTTTTTTTAATTGCTGGAAAATTTTAATGTTTTTTGAAGATGATCCAATTTGTAGTGCAGGCGTGCATATTGTTCCTTAGCCAGAAGAGAAAACAGGGTCCAGGAAATTTTCTCTTCCCATTATTATTCTCAACAAAAAGAAAGCATAATGTATTGGCATACAGGCCAATGTGACGGTGAAATAACATCCATGCCATTTCAGGCAGATGCAATGTTGGACACAAAACATCCAATGTAATTTGTATTTTAAAATGTGAAGGCTCATTCAGTGCCAGAAATATCTTAAGTTTGATTCCCCAGTGTGCATACGGATACGAGTGTAAATGAAACAAAATGATCAATCTAAATTTACTTATATATTTCTGAGTGACTTCTGTGGTTCAGGTTACGAAAGTAAGTGGTTACTTCACAGAAATCTGTAAAGATGAACTTTCCATAAAGGTTCATGAGATATTTAATTACAATAGAAGTGTATTGGTTTTTTCCATGAAAAATTAATTACTTGTGCCCCACGTCTCATCTTTTTCAACAGCCACAGTACTGAGTGGTCACCTTTCAAACTTCAGGTATCTCTCACTCCTACTCTTCTTTTGTGTAAATTATATGTTATTCTCAGAATGTCTTTCCTTTACAGGAAAGTCTAGTCATCATTCTTAATGATTGCCTCCCTTACCTACCACATTAGGACACACTGAAAAGGCAATTAAAAGAAAAGGAAATCATGTGCCAACCTTGAGCTATTAGTTTTACACCAGCTGAAAGCCATTAATTGAATTGAAATAGCTTAGCAAATGGACAAAATTTAAATAACAATGATTTAGAAAAAGTATACCAAACCTGAGGTGTTACTGTCAGTGGGGCAGATAAATACATTGAAAATCTTGTCAAATGAAGACCTTGCTTTTTTCCATATTGACTACATAAAATAGCTAATCATACTTTTGTTAAAGTCTCTGGGAGCTTGGTTTTGACTTGAATAAAGGAAGGATTCAGTTTAAATATATAAAGTGAAAATATTTCTGTTGTTCAATCTCAATACAAATCCTGACAGATCTAAATACTATCAGTTTAAGACTTCAGAGAAATACATTTATTGCTAGTAAATGTATCATGTTGCTAGCAAGATCAGCTAGATTTTCTAACTTGTAAGGACTTGCAGAAGTTAGCTATGTTTATGTTTGCATGCCTAATTAGGAATGAATTAGAAAAGATTCTTATTTAGGGTTTATCTTCTAAGAATTTGAATTTTATTCAGTCATATCTGTTTTTCAGTTTGGAACTAAAAATAGCAAAATATTGGGGGAAAAAAAAAACAAATAAACCCTGGTATTTGGGGGGAATTTGTGGGGTTTTTGTTTGTGGGTTGTTTTTGTTTTTTTTTTTTTCTTTTGGTAAGTAGTAGTATATACCTACAGCATTCTTTTTCAGTAGATTTGCTAACTCTGTAGTTTCTCATGGATTTTAGAATAAGGAGACCTCTGTGGAGAAAGCAAGGAATAATGGATAAGGCTTAGATTTTGGTCAAAATACAACTGCTGTAAAGTACTGAGGTTTTGAGCTAATTCCATAATACATTAGGATTGCTTCCTCCTTTGTAAATGAAAATCAATAATTTTCCATAGCTGTAAGGTTGATGTAAGACTAGGGTAAATTAATTTTTTTTCACACTTCTTAAAATATCAGATGGAAGATGCCAAAAAAATGTTAATTATCATAATATTCACTGGTAATGCCCTTGAGCACAACAATTACTCTTGTAGTTAATGCTAGTAACTGATCTGCTGTTTTAGTTTTATTTCGCAGGAATTGTCCAATACAGAAACGTTGAGAGTGAATCATAGAAGTATGTGTGATGTTTAATTATTATGCTCTTTCAGTCTTCCCATTTCTATCATTTAATGACCGATTCAGAGCCCACAATATGAAGATTTAGATAGCTTGTTTTCTTCTTTTTTTATATGCACTATCTGTTGTAACAGTAGGTGTTCTGTTTCCTTGTGATAATCTCTAATCCTTTCTTAAACTATGTAGACTGCCGTGTATCCCTAGTAATTCTCTTAGGTCAATTATTTGTTTTGTAAAAAATCCCCAAACTTAATAGTTTTAAATTTGTTGACATTGTGCTTTATTAGCTATCTCTTGTTCATGTATTAGGACAGAAGGGCAAGAGAAGCCCTAACTTTCACTATATTATGCATTATATATAGTCTTGATTCTGTTTCTACTTAAATCAACAACAAAACTCTCAATGGTCTGTCTAATTAAGCTCCTGTCAGAAATAGGTACTTTCAAATCTCTAGTTTCATTTTAAAATGTTTTTAGTTAATATCATTATTTTCAAATCTTTAAAATGGGATTCCTGTATAAGCCAGGATTTTTATCAGAGCTTTCACACAGTGCAACTAAAACAGAAGTCAAGGTGTTAACTCTAAAGTCTGCAGACAGTAATACCAACATTTAAATTGTCAGTTATTTTTTCTGTTGATGGCTTATTTTGAATAAATGCTTCTGTTGAAGCATTCCAGATGTGTCTCCATCAGTGGAAATGAAAAACCCAGCTATAAGACAATAGCTCCAATCTCCTCCAACTTTTTGATGACTTCTGTGATGTAACTGATTTATTGACAAAAAAGTTTATAAATTGGAAGGCTGAAAGGCCACTGATACCTTGAAATACTTGTTATTCATCAGCCTAATAATTCAAAAGAACAGTTGTTCTGATTTTAATTTACATTTTCATATTTAATTCAACAAAGGTCATTCTTAATTATAAAATAAGCTGCAATGAGACTTGACCTGCTGCACCAAAGTGCAACTGTAACCAGGAGCCTTTACCTAATAATATAGGTTCATCTGATTGTGCTGGGCTCTGCCTGGGTCCTTAGCAATTTAATGTTGAATGTTATCTGAAACAAAATCAATAGCTAGCAGCTTTTAAAGATTTACTGAACTATAGAAGCAGTGCCCTTTAAACATGCTAGCCTTGTTGGGACACCGTTTGTGCGTCTTCTTTACTTACATCACAGACAAACTTTGATCTCAAAGTTCGAGATCAAAATTTAAGCTGATATTTTGAGAATGGTTGAAATATGTATCCAAACCTGTCTCTGATTTGCATAACTTAAGCCCACGGTTCCTGTTACCTTATTCAATTACTCTGCATTTATGCAAATATACTTTATTATAACACGAGCAAATTTCAGAGTCACTGTTTCCACAGCAGAGTGTGCACATTGCATACCTGGTCTTTAGAGCTGCCTCTTCCATTATTTTTTATCTGTATTTACGAAGCATGGGGGAGGCAATCAAAGAGGCAGTGAAGATAAATTAGTCTTTTGTTGACATAGAAGAAATGCTCTGAAATATTTTGTGATATTTCAAAGCTGGCACAAATAGTGTTTTTAATAGATAACTAGCTGATCATCAACATCTTGTCTCTGGTTGACTTAAATGCAATCGGAAAACATCAAATTCTGTTGTGAAAACAGTAGTCAATTAACATTAACCTGCAGGTAACTAAAGGCATGTGCCTTTGGTTTCCCTCCCAGAATTTGTAAAAGTCTTTATAGCATTTTATTAATATGACTGACATTGGTGGAGGCTGGATTTTTGTACTCTAAGATGTATTTTTGTAAGGCAAAGTTGCCCCGACATTTTAGTTTCAAATTATGTTTTTAGGTATTTTCAGCTTTTCATATCTGTAAACAACATACGGTACTGTATAACATGGGCACTTCTGTTTTCTTACCCATCTGCTAATGCTACTGTATTACCTGTCCAATAACCAATACTGATTTGAGTCTGCATAACATACTTTATGTAATAACATTTTTCCTTACTAGCTTTCCTATATAATAGTGTGGAACACATAGCGGTTTTGTAGAACAGCTGTGCCTTTGTAGTGATTTTCTGATATATCTTAGCTTGTCCTTCTGAGTTCAGTCCTATGCCATAAGTCTTGTTCTTTTTAAGTTGTCCTATATATTTATTTTAATGAATGAAAAGAAATGAAAGCAAATTAAACTTTGACCATGGTATTACACAGTATTAGTGAGAGCAACAGAACTAAGTGCTTGGTGACTATCTACATCTTGTCTTTGAGTTGTTTACTTGTTTTTAAGTTCTTCTAAAACTCATAATTAAAACACATTTTTCTTCACACTGGAAATGATCCCAATTTCTCTTTGGTTAAAATACCCTTGTTCTGAAGAGCATATAAAACCTTCCTTGCATTTTCAATCTTTCTGATTGGGAGGGTGACTGTGAAATCAGAATAACAAGATATTTAATTCGTTATGAAGCATTTTGCAGTGGCTTTCTGTCCCACTTCCCCTCTTTCTCTCTCACTCTTTCTCATGCTTCCCTCTCCCCCTGCCCCCCCCTCCCCCCCTTTTTCTCTTTCTCTCCCATTTGCTCCTTTTTTGCTCTCTCTCATTCTGTGTTTCTCTTTTTCTGGTTTGTTTGTTGTTGTTTTTTTTTTTTTTTTTTTTCTTGCTGAGTTTGTTTCATTTTGTATAAATAATTAAATATTCCTGAGGATTAGGATGAATCATGATTAAGAGCTCATTAATATGATACTATGACCAGGTGAGTGTTTGGAACACTCACCTGGAGGAGTAGCACCTCAGCTCCAGTTCATGATCCAAGTAAAATTTTGTAGATTTAACATGAACTTTGAAACGTTTTCAGCCACCTTTAAAACTTCTTAAGATGAGTTTGCCCAACTCTCACTCAACTCATTAGAGTAAATGCCTTCCCATAAATTGCATTCATCAAAATTTGATTCTTAATCCCTAGAATAGGAAGGAGGTATAAGGCTGAATCATCTTCACTCCAAACACAGTTCCCAGATAATTAAAAGTGCTTCCTCACACCATTGAAAAATATTTCCATTTTCTCATCTGCATGGTGTACTCTCTTTGTAGAACACATGCCCCACAATGATGCTAATCCTCTCCTGTCTCAGAAATTCCTACTGCTTCTGTGTTTTGGACTGGAGAGATTTGGTTTATGTTTGCTCTTCCTGATTGTAGAAAGCAGTAGTTTGTCTAGCTGACTCAGATAGTATCTCTCCATTTTTCCCAAATATGTGGAGGGAAGGGAAAGAAAATATAGGGTGGGAAAAGGCTTAAAGGAATAATTGTCCTTTTTCTCTAACAGTTCATACAAACCCTTACATGGCCATTGAAATTATCAAGTACAGTTTCCAGTCTTTCATTTTCATAAAAAGAAAGTAGGTCTAATCATAATACCAAACTAACACAATAAAAGCCCCCAAATGGGATATTCTTACCACAGGAAAATGTTGCCTCCTCTTGGTATCTTGCAAAGAGAGCCAGTCTGTCTCAAGCAGAATAGCACTGTGATTGTGTCAGTGTCTGCTCACAGTATGGTGTCCTGCGAGGTAAAGGAATTATGCTGAGAAATTTTGAACAGACTTTAAATAATCAGCAGGTTGTTATCTTTACGACTCAAATTTTGCAGAGCAGTCAGAGATTTCAAAGGAAAAAGTTAGGAAAAGTGCAGCTTTTTCAGCTGAAATATTAACTAAACAAAATCAAGACTAGGTATAAACAGAAATAGAACTGTCAGGATTTATTTGAGGGAGAGGGAACAGAAAGGAGGATATAGACGCTTGGATTCAAAAAACATTATCATATACCAACTTCTCATTCTTTTGGCAAATGTATTTAGAATCCAGACAGACTTTTCTGGTATATCAATGTAAGTGTGATTCTGGAGGAGGAAAATACATAAAACCCTGGAATATTGAAAAGGTCCAAAAAACATTGTTTAAGTTTTAACTCCAAAATGTAGATAGAAAATCTGGCAGATACATGTAGTGAATCCAGAGTTCTAAGGGTATTTTTATCCTCACCTGGTCACCTCCACCATTCTTTGTACCTTCCAGCAATTACAAGAAATTAAGCATGGGCCCTAAGCATAACAGTCTTCAAGTGTACAGTTTTCATACATAATATAGAGACTTCATAAGAATGACACTTATAGGAGAAAAAGCATGAAATCATGTAATGAATGATTGGTGTAGTAGAGTGCAAAAGTAAAAAAGATGTTGGTTTAAACTTGCACAAGCCATGATAATTTGGTGATTTCATAATTTCCTGACTTTGCTATGTTAACACTATTTCACTTCTTTCGTTTGATTTCCAAGTTAAACAAAACAAAACAAACAAAAAAAAAAAAAACCCCAAAATAAAAGCTCTGTACATTTTATCATACAAAATCATACCTACTTTAGCAAGGTCATTGTCAGGGATAGAGCTCAGATTCTCAGTTCAATTTCTGCCACTTGAGCAAAAGGATTAAATGATACGTGCAATAAGCTTTTGACCTCTCTATAGACCTGCCAGTAGACACAGATAGCAAGAGCTGTATGTCAGTGTGTCTTCTAGTAATTTGATGACAGCAGTAGTTCCACTGCTATATAAACTCTAGAATATTGGGTTCTATTTCACATTTCAGAGAGAATGTCTTTTAGAGGTCAGAGGTCCTCTGTCTTCTGTTAGCTCACATCTTCTAAACACCAACTTTCTTTACAAGTTTCGTGTACCATCCATCCTTGCAGCACAATTCATCCCCAGCCAGGGCAACCTCTCCTCTTAATGATAGTTTTGGATTCAAATTCTGTATTTCTATAATATCAAGTTCTTACACAATTTCTTTTAAAATTAGTATCTTAAGCTTCAGATATTTTCTCTCATTAAACAACTAAAGAAGAATGCTATTTTTGTTATCTTGATTCTGGCAGCTGCTTCTTCCTTTCCCTGTACTGACAATTTTTAGAAAGCCAAACATGTTTAGAGTGCTCCCTCTGTTTGTTTTATGAGCGTTTGCAAAAGACTGCAGTAGAGATTTCCTGAAGTTGCCTATCCTTTCCCAACTGCCTGCTAATACCACCAAAATACATGATCAACTCACGGGTGATTTGGACACCTTGTGTTCACATCCTTCATGGAGAACAGCTGCTAATAGGAGTGCTTCCCAAGGGTTTTAGAGTATTATCTAGTCAACACTGGCTAGATGTCTTGATGTTTTGAGCTCACAGTGAAGGTAGTATATGTTTAACCTCATAAGTTTATTTGGATGTGTGTGTATACCCTCCTTCCCCCAGAACTGGAAGTGCATGCATGTGGCTTGCTTGCAATTTTAATTATGACTCTTCAATCCGTCTGCTTCTCAAAAAGACAGGATATTCTGTGATGACCAAGAACAGTAGGGATGATACTGTTATATAACTTACATATTGATCGCAGTTTTAAAATTTGGCTGGGTAAAACATACAGTAAACTGTGATTCTCAGAAACCTATGGACATTTACACTGAGTCTTTATAGCTTGGAAAATGTGCACTGATACAGATAGAAATCTGCTGAGAATTGAAATATGCTTTCCTAGATACAGTAACTAAGAATAAATAATTATGTAGATTAAGGCTGCAGCCTTTAAATAAATATAATTCTTTTATAAAAAGAGAAAAAACTACGAGGGTTAATCATTTGAAGCTTGGAATTAGACCCAGGGAGAGATAATGATATAATGTCCATAGTTGTCTTCATTTCAGTTCCTCTTCCTCTTCAGTTTTCTTTTTCCCATTCTCTTCTGTACTTGCAAAGTATAGACTCAGAAGTCTACTAAACTGACTTCTTTTGGGGAGTTGCAGTGACCTCTGTGAGGCAAGGTTTTGTACCCTGGGGTGCTCCATCATCATTCACCACTTAAGCAGCTTTCAAGAGATCTGCTTTATTCTATAGACATGTTCCATCTGGCTGCACATAACGAAAATCTTCAGGGAAGTACTCTGAGGTAATTTTTCTGAGTATCCCAGCCCTTAAAGGATTGGACTCATCAGTATTTCAATCCTATATTATTCCAATTCTATATTTTAAACAGTGTCACAGTGGTTACTTGAGCTTGTCCTGGAAGTAAAGATAAAAACTGAACAGGCATTGCAATAACATATTTTGCAAAACCCTGTCCCTCCAGGTCATTCATTCTTTGTGATTATTTAAGATGAAATAAGAAAATATTTAAATAAATTAGTGAACCTTTTAAAATCTTTTTTCAGGTTTTTTTTTTTTTTTGGATGAGGTTAGAAAGCCAGTCTTAAGCATATGCAGCAACAATGTCTCTTGTGGAAGTTGGAAGCCATCAGTACTGCACAGCAGAGTTGGGATTGGAAAGAGAAAGGAGTTTGGTGTTTTCTTAAGTGTCTAGTGCTTAAGTACAGTTTGTCTGTATAGTATCTTTATGAGATCGTGTTGGACTTGTCATAGATGTTTCTGGCTGGAGGTTTGAGTACGTGACACAATGGAACTGAGAAGTCACTCTAATTATTAGGTTATAAAATTACAATTCCCGTCCTCCCAGAATGAAGTGTTCTTTTATTTTAGTTTTGAGTGGCACAGCACCATCATTATCTTCTTGCTCATAGCCTGGATGGCGCAGTTGATGGGAGGGTGAGAGAGAGAGACAGACAGACATTTGAATTCCCTTGGGCTAAAAATTGAATTAGACCATATCCCCTACTTCTTGGGCAAATGCTCTAGCTATTAAACAACTGTAAAAAAACCTGGGTGGCAGTACTGATGAAATCAACACATCTAGTCTCAATGCTGTATTTGTGGATTGATGTTAGGAATCACCACAAGTAGTTAAATCCCAAGTTGTTTTTGTCAGAACAGAGGCACCCAGGTAATTCAGTTCAAACAAGATAGTGTTACTTTTGTATACGGACAGGACTAAAACTTTCAACACCTAAGGTTTTTTTTTGTTTTTTTTTTTTTTTTTTAAAAGGAAAAAAACTAAAGGTTTCTGAGGTACCAGAGTGGATTAAATAATTTTTTATGGATAAGTTTGATTTCAAATTAGCCTTCATATAAGATATCTTGGTGCTTTTTTTGCACCTCACCTTTAAATCCTTAGATGTATTTGAATGCAGATTGTCAAGGATTCTATGATATTTTTTTTTTTAATGTGTTTGGTACCAGTTTAAGAACAGAACTGTATTTTATTCCCTAACCATTCCTAGAGAAACCACACTTGGCTCCTTTAGTACAAATGACTTTTCCCTCAATTTCTTTTAGTTCTTGCGTTCATGGTAATTCTTGGTGGTTTATGACTGCTTATAAATCAGCAGCTTATGAATAAATTCATGAAGAACAAACAAACAATTTCCTTGCCAGATGTAGGATAGTTGATTTGCTTTAAAAAAAAAAAAAAAAAAAATTAAAACCAAAATCTGAACATATCCAATCTTTCAGACCCTGTTATCTTTCCTCACTCTCCATGATGTCAGTTTTGGTTCCAGTCTTTCTGCCTCTGTTCCCTTTCTCTTCTCTAAAAATCAAGAGATTTCTCAACAAGAGTAAAAGCCTATATAAATCTCTCCTGCTGATTCCCTGCTGGATACATAGTTGCATCAAATCCCTGTATAAGCTTTTTTGCAATGACTCAAAGTTTATGTGATATAGCTTGGGTTTCATGTGTTCTAATAGGAGGGTATGTTTAAATAAGAACAGTGCACTTTTTATGTTTTAATCAATGTTTTGAAAAAGATATATAAGACAAAATTCTGTGCTTTGTATCTGCACTGAAAATAGATGGTAGGTACAAATACGTCCTGGAGCGACCTTAGTACCTCAGTGATTTTGGTAACAGCCTGTAGAGATCTGGCCTCTCAGTACTGATTTAAAGATGCTCTTATTTACGCAGCTTGCTGTAGGTCAGTCTGGTTCAGATATGCTACCATGACTAATTTGGCATGGATTTATCCATGGATTTTTAATTAAAAAATGTCTCTGGTTTTATGCCATACTGAAAGCAAGAAATTACTTTGTGGTTGGCCTCTGTGTAAAAGTTTCCATGCCACTGGATGACTGTTCACAGAAGTGAACAGTCCTTTGCTCCTTCTTGGTGACACACCTAGTGAGTGCAGGAATGTATCTCCTCAGTCAGTCTGCAGAGCTAAAGCATATCTGATTTGAAGCAAGACTGGAAAAGTTTTATGTAGCCTGCAGAATGAAAGGAACTAAGAGACAAAGGTATTTTGAAAATCAAAGAATTTATTTCCACTACAGGTTAGTCTCACTGTTTCCCTATACTTGAATGGGTAATATCTTTTGAATATTTGCTACTGCTGCCAAGAGATGAGTATCAGTTATTTTAGAGGAGTCTTTGGTAAATAAATCTACTTAAAATTCTTCAGGAAGAGCCAGATATAGCATTAAGGTACTGATATTTAAAAATCAGAAACTTTAGAACAGTACTTTAGGATAAATGGCTAATTTATTAGTATTAATTAATAATCATAGAATCATTTAGGTTGGAAAAGACCTTTAAGATCATTGAGTCCAACCATAAACCTAACACTGCCAAGTCCACCACTAAACCATGTCCCTGAGTGCCACGTACTCTTGTCAGTTGATTTAGATGACAGCATGAAGATATAGGTGATACAACTCAAAATTACCAGGCTGTTGTATTCTTCAGAAGAGGAGAGTTAAGTTTTGTCAGAGTACTTTTTTACTCTACAACTTTTATAAGTAAAATATGTGTGTAACTAGACCAAATAAGGTACTGCCTGTTTCTGTGAAGGTTATCAAGATTAAGAACAACCTGAATGTTCTTTTTGGGTGCAGTTGTAAATGTCAGTGTAATCCATGTCTTTTTTTTGCACCGATAAATACTGTTTGAGAGTCTCTAATGGACTGGAGGAAAACTTATCTCCATGTTTGCCACCAGGAGATCACATAAGGGATATATTTTTGAAGAACTTCTCACTGAGGTATGGTGAGATAGCAGGTTTCAAGTAAAGACAGGTCTTTATGCATGAACAAATACATGAATTCTTGATGCAGATTGATTTTTATTCTAACATTTATTAATTTACTTCTGAGGAAAGAAAATGCTGTCAGCTTTGTTGAGTGTCATGTGGGGACCTAAGGAACAAACTTACTATCACACCATACTCATTTATATTGATAGAATGACATGATCACTGCAGTTGGAACGCACCTCTGGCGGTCATCTGGTCAAACTGCCCTGCTCAAAACAAGGTCAGCTAGAGCAGGTTGTCCAGGATTAAGTCCAGTCAGGTTTTGAATATTTCCAAGGATGGAGAATCCAAAGCTCTCTGGGCAATGTGTTGCAGTGCTTGGCCCCACTCAGAGTATATATATTTTTTTTCTTATGTCTAAATGGAATTTCTTCTATTTCAGTTTGCACCAATTGCCTCTTTTTCTGTCACTGGGCACCACTAAGAAGAGTCTGGCTTAGTCTTGCTCCCTTTCATGAGGTATATATAGACATTACTAAGATCCTCCACCCTGAGGAGCCTTCTCTTCTCCAGGCTGAACAGTCCCAGCTCTCTCTCAGCATCCTTTCTTATGGCAGATGCTCCAATTCTTTCATCATCTTTGTGGCTATTTGGTGGACTTGCTTCAGTATTTTGATATCTTTCTTGTACTGGGGAGCCCAGAACTGGTCCTAGCACTCCAGACGGTTCTCACAAGGGCTGGGTAGAAAGGAAGGCTCCCCCCTTTGACCTGCTGGTGATGCTCTTCCTAATGCAGCTCAGGAAGCTGTTGACCTTCTTTACCTGTTGAGGTCCCTCTGAATGGTGGCACAACCATTTGGTGTATCAACCACTCCTCCCGGTTTTGTGTCACGTGCAAAGTTTCTGAGGATGCACTCTGTGCTATTGTCCAGGTCATTAATGAAGGGATTAAACATTGTTGGCCCCAGTGTAGATCCCTGAGGTATACCCCTCGTGGACTGGCATCCAGCTGGGCTTAGTGCCACTGATTACAACTTTTTGAACCCAGCTGGTAGCCAGTTTTAGTCCACTTAACTCTCATTTTATGTAGGCCATCAGTCTGTCTATAAGGGTGTCATGGGACACAGGATCAAAAGCCTTAGGATAAACAACATCCAATGCTCTCTCCTCATCCATCAAGTTAGTAATTTCATTGTAGAGGGCTGTCAGTTTGGTCAGACATTTCTTCTCCATAAATCCATGCTGACTACTCCCAATCACCTTCATCAACTTGGGGTTGCTAAAACTTTTGAGAGTGCAGTCCTGCAATACCATCTAAGTATTCTGGGGGGGGTGTGTGTGTGTGTATTCTAAGTGAACTAAATCGAAGAAAATAGATTAAGAAATGTTTATAAAAATACTGTTCCTCTGAAACTTTTACTTTGGTAGATTGTTGCATGTTTTGTTTTCCCTGCAGAAAGATAGAGAAATGTAGAACTTTCTTCATCAATCAAATAAGATTACATTGAACACTAATATAAAATGTATTAATGAACTCTACAACATTAGATAATATTTCAAAATAAATAAGGCAAAAATATGACTCGATGTTGACAGAATTTCCCTCCAAGCACATTTCTAATGTAACATCAGCAGGGAAGAAGGCCATCTGTCTGTGTGTTTTTATGTAAGGATATGCAGGTTTGTCTGGAAAACGACCAGACCCTGTCCTTGTAGATGTTGGCAAATCTGTGATATAAAATGGAGTCATTTAACAGATTGAAGGGTTTTATGCAATTCAAGAGACTAGAATAATAGGGAAGGCAACTGCCTCAGCAGCAAAATTCAGTCTATGCCCTGTCCTCATCAAATAATAATAATGGTAATACTTAGTGCTTGATAGCTCTTTAAATGTTAATATGTACAGTAAACCCTAAGCTAAGGCAATATCAGCTGCTGCACTTACTTTTAAAGTTCTTAGTAAGTATATTCTGAAATGCCAGGGAAGGGTACAGATTGTTTTTCTTCTCTGCATTACTTTGGTACTTTCAGTCCTTCTGTATTTCCTGAAATGTGTTCTCTTCCTAAAGACATTGAAAATGACATGCATATGTGGTACCTGTAGTTAGTATATTGAAACTTGAAGTTACAACAAGAATTAATTTGAACTGTAAAACTGATTTAGGGATCTTATGCAGTTTCTCTGAATACAGCAATCTTGTTAAATGCAAGGGGAAGATTTCCTCATTTGAGAATTTTACCATCAAGCTATTTATGGTAGAGGTATTCCACTTAACAGACATAGATTCTCTCACTTGATAGCCTCTTAAAGTTTATCATTAACTTACAAATCCTTGAAGGTGTACAAGAATGTTACACATTGCTACTAATATAACTAATGTTGCTCTTCATAAAGAAATCTTCTGGGTTTTGACTCTGCCTATATTTTGTTTTCCTATATTTGAAATTAGTTCTTTCAGAAATCTTGGCCTATATTGATATTGTAATAAATATAATTAATTTTGGTTAGTTGGGAAAGAGCATGGTGGTTTGCTTAAGGGGTGCGGGAGAGAAACCAGTGCAGAAGTTACTGGCTTAAGCCTCTGTGGTCTACGTTATACTGAAAGCCAGATTAATTAATTGTTCTGATTTGAAAATCTATGCATATAGCAATTTAATCTTTTTGTCTCTTGCCAAAGAGACGAGACATTAACTTCATAAATATCATTGAACTCAGGCATGTCTCAGACTGTTGAGAGAAACGACTTTCCTTTAGTAACTTTTGGCTTACAGATGCACTGTTTTTCTTGGTTATCCTTGGTGATGTGTACTGCTGTCGTGACATACAGGAAGAGAGACTACACTATGTAACATTTAATTTTGGTCTCCAGATTATGTAGAACTTCATAGTTTTACAACAATACCATGCCCAGATGAGAGTAAACCAATTTAAAATTAACGCAATATGTTCCTTGAGGATAAAAGGAAGGGAAGCTGTAATCTGCTGTTGTGGTTTCAGCTTCAGGACCCTGTAGATCAAATTCAATTCAGCAACGATATCATAAATGCCAAAATCATTTTGGGAAGGTCTGGGCCTAATAGAAGATCTTACAAATAATAAGCTAGGAGCAAATGAAAAAACTACCTTTAGGTATTCTAAAGGTAGCTAGTTATACTTTAGAGATTTGCGCACCAAGCACAAGCCCAAGAATATGTTTTAAAAGGAACAACCCTAGATGAAGAATGAACAAGGTTTTTGAGGGACTGAAATTTTAAGAAAATGGGATTTTTCAGATTTTTTTTTTTTTAATCTCTCTGGAACAGTCTCATACCTGATTAAAAAAAAAAGTCTGTGGACTACAAATTAGGAATCCATAACATTTCAGTTTATATATTTATTGCATAACGGAGAGAAAACCCAAAGAGGCATTCAAATTATGGTCTATACAAGATACATGAGCATTAAACCCCCTTGAGATGGTTTTGACATATTAGGCAATAATGACTTGTAAGCTCAGTGATTTGAAAATTAAGTGACAGGAGAGCCAATGTGGATTCAATATACTCGTTAGTGCAACAGAAAGTAACTGTTTGTTCACTTTAGGGGTTTTGTGGTCTTTTTTTAAGGGAAAAGAAGTGAGGCAGGAGGATCAGGAGACAACATTTAAAATAAATTTCTGAACAGATCAGACATAGAGAAAATTACTTCCATTTTTTAGCTGATAAAAGAAATTAAATTGCCACATAATCTGTTGTTTCTGATAATATTTCATGATGTAAAAATATCAATTTTGAGTCCCAAATTAGACAACCCTGTGTGTTACAGATGTGAAATGTGTAATGTTTCATTTCAGTAGGTATGGAATGAAACAAATTATTGAAAGTGAAAACAGATATGAATCATAGGAATTGAAGCATTCAGTATTGTTTTTGTGTTTTCTTTGTTGGACAGATCAACACATCTTACTCTTCTAAACGGCTCTTACACTGACAATGACATTTAGGCTTTTATACATCCAAAGTTTGTAACTTTAAAGAACAAACAATCCTTGACAGCTGGCCTTGTGACAAAACCTGGCTTTGTCTTGAGAAAGAATGTCTGAAAGTGATTTATTGGCCAAAGTAATTTTCTACTAAATTGTGGCAATTAGAATAAATATGAATTGTCATTCGGCCATATGATTTTGTCTTAACCTTTTGAAATCCATGTACAAGTGGGCATACAGAACAGCTGAAGCAATGGAAGCTCAGGGACACTGGTCTGAAATACGATTCATTATTATCTTACTCTCAGTAGTGAAATTATTTTAATAATTCAGAGATGTTTCTGCAAGCCCTGACACTTAGCAAAGTGAAAAAAATTGTAAACAATTTTTGGTACTTCAGGAATGAGACGGGGTTCCTTATACTTGACCATTATGTTTTACATGTATCCTAGGTTAGTCAGTGGCTAGAGAAATGGAAGAAGAGCTTGCCTCAGGGCCAAGGGACCCTCTGCACTGTGCTGCTCATGGGAATTGTAAGAATGAAACGCTGCCAGGCTGGATGGACACTTTTATGTGTCCTTGTTGGAATGATTCTTAAAAGCGGCATAGATCTGGCCAAAAAGGCTATAGGAGAAGTTGCCAGAAATTCTGGGATTTGTCTTGATTTCATTTAAGTCCATGTATCTGTGTCTACAGCCTTATCCACCCTGTCCCTTTTCTCAAATGCAAGATGCCTGTGGTTTTAAACACAAATATGTGTTCTCCCCCTATTGTTGCCTGAAAATTCTAAATGAGCTAAAATATGGTCATTTGTTAATTTACTAAAGTGTTGGTCATTCAATGAGTTAATATTTGGTTGCAGTTTTAACTCTTTTGCTGTTTAAAATGGGTATGAATCCAGGTTTCTGACCCCAAATCACTGCTTCACAGTTTGATTCCTAATGCCACACCAGTATTCCCTGCTGATTTTTATTTTTTATTATTATTTAAAACAAACCTGTTTGTGTTTTTAACCTCAGTAATGTACTAAAAATGATACTGCCACTTTTCTGAATTAGTGAATGAAGAAATTTAAGGTAATTTAAGGTTTTCAGCCCACAAAAGGTATAAAACACATATTTGTGTTGAAAATCCCAGCCTTTTCCAAAAATCAGTTAGTTTTTTCATTAGAAAAATACTGCTGGTTTTTCTGTTCTGCTTTACTTTGTTCCTGAAAGTTCAGAAGATTCAGCTTTTACCATCTATCTTGCAATTACAATTTTATATCAGAAATATTTCCTCAATTTAGATGGCAGTGAAGTGTAGATAGTACAGATAGATCATTGCTGCATACAGATACTGAAAGGCCATTTTGTAGTAAGCAGAGACCATCAGAAATATCTTGCATAGCGATCCCTGTGTACACACAAGACCACTTTACCTGAATCGGCATAAAGAAACCTATGTCATCTCTAGCACCAGTCTTTCTACAGTTGTTACTAACTATTTACACCTATCGGAATTGCTGTGTAATACTTGAGCACAAAATAATCTCTGGTTAGCAAAACATCTTTATGAGATTTTTGTAAGTCAGCTACTGACTGATGTGTGTGCCTTTATCCCTAACATGAACAAATCAAAGCCAGTGCTTTTTCTTCCACTTTCAGAGACAATAAAATATATTGTGATCTAAACTATGTCAAGGAATTGAATGAAAGACTTAAGAAAATATTTTAAGGTATTAGCAGTCTATCACTTGGTGACTGGACTTCTCATTCAAGCAACCTAAAATTGAAAATTAAATTAAACTTTAGTAATCCATTGTAATTAACACTATGAAATTGATTACTTACATTTTCTGAAGGGGAACCTCAAAATTCATCATGTTGTGCAGAACTTGTTTTTACTTTCAAATTCTGTGAAATTTCCATCGTATTTGTCGTTCTACTACAACACTTGAAGAAAGTTTACCCCGATCAGTCCTGCTGAGTTATGGCTTTAGAAGATCCTCCAGATATAAGGAATCACTGGTAATACAGTAGAATTGAATGACTCCAAATAAATCTCTATTAATAAAAGAATATTGGTAGACACATTATACAATACATTAGGGAAAAGAAGATATGAGACAATAAAAGACAGAGATATTTCAACCTTAAAAGGAGACTGTGGCATTTATGGTATCTTCTTATAAAATTAAAGCAAAGGCTGAAACAGTTGATGCAAGACATTTGTGCAGAAGAAGATAAACTGCCTATGTGGGTTAGATTTCAATCCTTTTCTCCTATGGAAATCCATTTTAAAATCATCTCAGATTAAGCCTCTTGCATTAATATCTAATAAAATCTGTGTTAGGTCCTGGCTACACTGGGAGTGAATTCTTTTGAGTGTAGCACCTCAGTTAGTGAAAAAACATGAAAGTGGTATCTGAAACGTGTAAGGCATGAGGAAGCAAAACCCTTCAATCTTCTGTGTTTAAAAAAAAAAAAATGTTACAACCTGGGAAGTGTATTTGTGTTGTGGATAGCATTTGAGATTGGGTACTCTGTTCTGTCTCTCTTGCAGCAAACTTCATCTGGAGCATGAATTTGGTTTTTGCTTCTTTACCTTTACTTTAGGATAACATTTCCTAAGTATTGATACTGAGCTGGCAGTAGAGAACATTGCTTTAAATGCTGAAGGAAATAGAGAAAATCACCTTAGAAAATGCACCATTTTTGGCTAAGGACAAGGGAACTTCTGTGACCATGAAGGACTTCACCTTGACAATAAAGTCCCTTGGCAAAGTCTCCATCTACCTCATGGGAATTGGTAGCTTAGTCGCCTGAAAGAATGATTAAGAGGGTAAAAATGGACAGAGTATTTGACGTATTTAGCCTTTTTTAGAACCCCCGTGCAAAAGGTGCCAAGTTGTATAAATCATATGCTTCCTTTCAAGTCAAATTGGGAAGAAATTCCATAAGAGTCTGGAACAAATTCGGGAACCTGCCCTTGAAATGTGCAGTGCAACCCTGCAGCTCAGCTTGGCAGGAGAAAAATCTGATAGAGAAATATACTGGGGGACTCAGAGTGCTTCCCAGGTCTTGGGTTTTGGTTTTCTCTGTTCTTGACTTCACACTGGCACGAAAGCCAGATGAACTGCATCTGTCCCTTCTGGCTCACCCTTCAGCAGTAGGAAATCCAGATGTCTGGGTGAGGGAAGAAGTGGCTGCCTCTATCGATTCCTTGAAAAGGAAGCCAGGGCTATGAGGCCTGCCATATAGAGCACCTACCTTATTGCGTACACATGACATTAAAAGGAACACTGAGAGATGGCAAGATTAAAAGCTGTAACTCTGTCCCTGGCTGTTTGTTCAGGATTTAGCTGGGGCATTTAAAAGGAGCATGATATCAAAGCAACTGGAGAGAGAATTATGTGGGAGAGCATTTAATTTCTTTTTATTTTGACTGCTGGGAAATTTTTATTTGGGCAACCTTTTGTTGGCAGGATGTTGTTTTGAAAATACAGCCTTCCTGGTTTTGAAATGAGATATTCATTATCCTTTATCAATATAGCATATAAAAAGAAACCTAGATAAAGATAATGAAATTGAATGTCTCCTTCCTGATTTTGTGTCAAAATGAAACCGGTATGGAATTCTGTCTCACGTGACACAGTGGGAATATCGTAGGTTTTGAAAATCTCCTTTTCCCTCTATATAAACTTTGACTAGTGTTCTTGTACTTCCACTGCTAGAACTCATTTTGTATAATTTATGAGGCATGAAAATATGGATGATAATGTAGGTGATGGTTACATTTTTCCTTGCCTTTTGCATTCTATTTTAAAAAAAATTGCCTGAGCTGTTCTCACAATAAGCTACATGAATGCTGACTCAGGGTAGAATTGTTCCCAGCTAGAATTCTTCCTTTTCCCTCAGGACGTTTGATACTTCAGAAGCGCTGACCTAGAAGGAGCACACTGTTAAAATACAGTTTTATGATAGACCCTCAAAAGAGAAACTAATAGACGACTAGCATTCAAAGTCTTCGGCTGAGGTAGGACTATTTGCTGATGGCTGTACAGGAAACAAATTAGATGAAATTCAAGCTCAGGAAATTGGGAAATGCAACTGTGTTTTATCATGGCTTTTGTAATTGTATTGGTTGGGGGAAAAAAAAAAAATCAACTAGCTAATATTAGCCAGATGGAGCCAAACAAATTATGGTGTGGCTTTCCTACATCTGATGAATAGTTCTACGTTTTTTGCAATTTTTAATTATAGATGAAAGCATTGCATTTCAAAATTGTTGCACAGTTACTGAAGTTATTGAATAAGAGATAAGAAGAGAACATAATTTTTTCAAGGTATCAAGATCATATTGGAGTATATGGTGTAGAATTATTGCCAGGCTATTAGAGGAATCAAAATAATTTTCAAGATATATCCATGATTATATATGTTTTCATTCAAAGGTCTCCTGGTGCAAGCTGATAGATCCATTATATCATTTCTATATAGAAGGATATCTTCCACCACTCACTGAAATGTTATCACCCTGGTTAAAAGATTAATAAATTCAAAATATAATACAAATATAGCATTTTCAGAGGATGAAAATTCAACAATTCAGACTTTCTTATGTAAAGGTTATAGGTTATAGGCAGAAATACAGCTATTTTTACCCTGACATTTAAGCAGAGAACATTTTCTTGTATTCTTGAAATAATGCACTTAACCTTCCTCCCCCACCCCCATGGCATTCACACAATACAACAAGGATTATTAAAAGAAAAAATTGAAATACTATATATGTGTCAGCAAGGATTCTCTTTAAAAGAGTTAAACTTTGCCAGTAATGGTAAACCAGTTGTTCCAAAGACATGTTTCCTAAAAAACTTACCAGGCCATTTTTTGCAAGAAACAATATTTAACTGTAGAGTGAGAATCAGTTACAAAATTTGACTTTAAATGGCTTTCTACTTTATTGCCTGGCAATCTCATGTACTCAGGGTGCTAACCATCTGCATAATCCCCCATGGCAAAATGGATAAAGTAAAAACAAAAGAAATGTGCTCTTCAGGGGAGGAATTATCACGCAGCCGGTTGCCAATTAAGAGGTAGTTACAAACATATTAGAATCCAACAGGACTGAGTTTGACTGACAGGACAGTTTGCCTTATAAAGACTGTGCTGCAGTTCAGCCTGAAAGTCTTTGAGGTTCACTAGTTAAAATTTATTTTCGCACAAAATTTATTTTATAGGGTCTATAAGGACTTAACTATGAATGTCACCTTGAAATAAAACCACAGAATTATCACTGATTTAAATTAATGTTGTATGTTTTTATCTGAAGGGAAACTGGAACCCTTTAAATCAATTCTTGTTGATGTCTGCTACTTTGAATGCTTACTATCTGCAGTTGGTTTAAATCTTTAATGAATGTGACGAATGCACGGTCACATTCTGAACAAAGAAAGGTTCTGATCTAGTTTCTCCCACTTTGCCATAAGTCATTTGGACAGAAACAATGTAAATATTGGAAGATGTAAGCGTGATTTCACGTTAGATCCTTTGGCAGAGAAATATTTCTCTATTCTCAAACATAGTTTAAGAAGTCTCTGCTCTTTGCTAGCCCTAGTTCGTCAACCCTATCCTCTACTGCAGGACTTCCTTCTTTCTTGTATCAGTTCAATGGTTTTAGTCAAGCTGCATTTTAGAAAACAATGAAATTGTATAGGTAAACAATTTAAACTCTATTTTTTTTGCTATTGACTGTTTTTTTTGTTCGGTAAGTCAGATCACCTGAGCGATGGGATGAAGGCTAGAGGTAGAACCAATGTAAGCTTTTCCTTTGCTGAGAAGGAAAACAATGCAAAACTGCATTCTGAGAGAAGATAAAACACTATTCCTTTCATTGTTGTTAGTTGGGCTTGGAGAAGCTGAAAATGCAGTCTTACGTCATTGAAACCAGTGCTAAGAAATGTTCAATGTATGACTTTTATTTTAGTTCTGAGGCCATGTCTTTCTGGTTTTGTTTCCTTTTTTATTTTTGCAGCTGAATAAATAAAAAAACTCCGAAACATTTTCAGTACAATTTTTTAATGTTTTTAATTATCTTTAAGCTTCTGAGGACTACTTCCATCTTTATTATTATCTCTATAGCACGTTTCTTTGAGTCTGTTTTGTCCTTAAAATACTTGAGACTTGTAATTCCCATCAGTAATCTTTGTTAAAAAGAGTCACAAAGCCACTTCCCTACATGAAATAGTCTATGAAAGTCTGTTAATGAGAGGAAAGGTTTTGTCTGCGGAGGCTTGGTGTAATTAGCTCTGAGAATGTAGGTCAGCTGATAGATTTGTTTGTTTGTTTGTTTCAGTGTTAAAAGCAGCTTAACAAAATTAAAATTTAATATATGACAATCTAGTAAATTCTTTTCATTGCCTTTTAGAATCAAATAGGAAGATACATTGATTTAATTGCAATACTGAGTATTATATTATTAATTTAAATATTTATTAAAATGTGAATTAGTAGACTGAAAAATATCTTTGCTTAGTTCAATATCAGCTACTATCTCATGACAAATTTTCTTGATTTTATTTCAATTGTAAGATTGAGTTTAAGGATAAAATGTTTAAAGTCACATTGGTTTTTAATGAGCATAAAGCTCTGGAATGTTTGAAGGGCTGATGAGATTCAAGGAAGAAAGAAGTTATTAGACAGGCTTCTTAGGGTCCTGAAGAACTTCATGAAAAAGTTCACTGTTAAATATTTTAATTTATTATAATATTACATATACAGCTTTTAGAGTACATTTGGACAACTTTGGCATAATTTTCATAGAATCATAGAATCATGAAGGCTGGAAGAGACCTCTAAGATCATTGAGTCCAACCGTCAACCCAACACCACCATGCCCACTAAACCATGTCCCTAAGTGCCGCATCTACCCGTCTTTTAAATACCTCCAGGGATGGTGACTCCACCACTTCCCTGGGCAGCCTGTTCCAATGTTTAACCACTCTTTCAGTAAAGAAATTTTTCCTCACGTCCAATCTAAACCTCCCCTGGTGCAACTTGAGGCCATTTCCTCTCGTCCTATCGCTTGTTACTTGGGAGAAGAGACCAACACCCACCTCACTACAACCTCCTTTCAGGGAGTTGTAGAGAGCGATGAGGTCTCCCCTCAGCCTCCTTTTTTCCAGGCTAAAATATTCATATATTCAATCACTTTGACAGTTCTGAGCTAGAGACTTTATTCTTTAGAGGAAGCATTCTGTGACAAGCATGAACCAAGTCTAAATTTTGTTAATTACCATTGCTCAAAAATCAGACCTCAAAACACAAACCAGAAAGTTTTTCACTGCTTTCTAGGGTAAATGTGGGGGAAAAAAATAGAGTCTTAAGTTTCACTGAAAATAACTAAGGTGCACTAGAAATATTTTACAGAGATTTTGATAAGGTTATAAAGGAATAGTAATAAGATTATAATGAAAACGTAAGTATAATTTTTTTCCTGACAATTACTGTAATATTCTGATACAGAATTACCTGGAACTGTTTGATCATCCCTTTACATTTAGTAGAACTTGACTAGTTGCCAGAAACACAACATCAAATATTAAAACCGCTGTCATGCCAGTAATGAAGGAAAAAAATGCAGAAGGAATTCTTAATTTTTTGGTATACCTGCACGTGCATTTTTTTCCTTATGCAGAAGTATGAGAAGTACTCAAACACTAATGCAAGCCTGAATTAGATCTTTTTGGAAGTTTAACACTGTTGCTAAGGAAATACAACCATTTTTAATTTTCCATATTGCTCTATGATCTTGAATTTAAAAGAAATTCAGTCTTTAGAACTTTACTGATTAATTCTGCAGGTTGCACAAGTGATCCAGGTCCATGGCATTTCTCATGCTGTTTTAATCTAAATGTCATCTGTGGAAAACTGCAAAGTCACAGAACTACATTTGTTGTAGTCTCTGTCAGTGGAGGCAAATTTTCTTCAATATTTTAATATCTGCAGTGGAAAAGTATTTGGTATGGAAAACTTAGCCAGTTACTGAAACAGAAATAAATTCTGAATGGCTAGAGAGTAGAAAAGAAAGACAAATTGTAAATTATATCCTTTGGAAAAGATCTGTGTTATTAAAAGATGGCAATTATCTACAACTGCAAAGTTGACACTAGTGCTGTTCCCACTGGAAAATAATATGCTTCCCTGAAGGGGCATGTGCTGTCTCTTTCCCGGAACCATAATCCTCTCTACAGAATTTTATTTCCTTAATTTTGACCTTCAGAACAGCGCTGGTGATTTTTTTTTAGTCTATGACTGGCAAGTCTCAAAGCAAATTTTCTAACAGAAAGGCAATTTATTGAACCACCAAGTCATGTCCTACAGTAAAGGTGGGGATGAATATCTCCTTTCCACAGATGACAAGTTTTAGAGGAGACATGAAACAAATTCTGAGCTCAGATATTGGCCAAGTTTGTGTCATACTAATGGCAAAGCTTCTTATTAAACGTTTTGCAAGGTTAAAGAATGTACAACAGCAAAACCTGAGGTAATACTTTTCAAGGTCACTTTCTAGCTGTTGGTATGTCAGAATTAAAGGTGAATGCATGATGTGTAAGTGGTTTGTTTTTTTTAATCTTGAAATACTCTCTTTCACCTGTTGTGTTCAAGATAATGTAGTTTTTGTATTGATTCTTTGTAACTTATGGTGATAAAAGATATACTTTATTAAAAAATAATAATTCAAATAATTGTAGTGGTTCTGCCTGGACAACTGGAATGCAAAGACTGTTTGGTCTTACTTAGTAGCTGTTTGCATACCTATTCAAAAATTGAGGAGACTGTACCAACTAAATAGGTATGAGGCACCTTAATTCCTTTTTATGTGAGCAATGTTTGTTAATAGAGGATTTTATTGTTGTCTCTCAATATGAGACAACCACACTCCTCCCTTGGGTGGGAAGAAGAGTTGCCAGCAGATGTCATTTTCCCTGGGAAATTCAGAGCAGCTCTAATCATAGAATCAGGAATGGTGTGCAGTAGAGAAAGGAGGAAGAAGGGGAGGTTTTACAGGTGCAATGTCACCTAGGGAAGCCTAGTCACCAAGAAGAGAAAAGGATAAGAAATAATGAGACTGACCCTTTCTTATGAGAAGATAGGAGACTTCCTGGACCCAAATACTTTTGGTCCTGAAAAGAAGACTGGGACTGACTGCAGGGAGTTTGGAAGGGTGGAAGTCATGGATCCGTAATTAAAACAGAAGAGTTAAAAATTAGCTTCTCCTGCTCTCTTAAAGCGAGAGTATGTGGAAAGTTATCTGACTCTTCTAGCTAGACAGCCAAAAGTGAATTTTCTCAATAACACCACAGATGTTACTTTCATGAAAGAAATGCTGCAGAGACATTTTTGGACTGAATTCCTGTGCTTAACAGCTGATAAAATACGTGCTGAGACCTTTGCCATAAATGCTGAAGTCCTCAGCCCTGGACTAACATGATCAAGATGTTTTCTGAAAATTTAGAGAAGTATACTTTTCATAATAGGCATTACTAAAGATTATCAGTGGATAATTGCCATTCTTATTCTCATTCTTTTTGATGCCTTGATCAAAGCCTCATTATACCTCATGCTAAACATCCATAGAATTGATAGTGCTTGCATCAAGCGAGTGCAATAATGTAGCCTGAAAGCATCTAACAACTGCTATAATAAGCAGC
>NW_008824243.1:2780412-2796014 GCF_000699105.1 Pygoscelis adeliae
AACAATAATAATATCCCTTCTTTTCAGTGGGGTGTTTCAGAGTTCATTTGAGATATGTGTGCTTCTGGTTATTTAATACAGGAACAGTAGAGAGAACTAGAAATGCAGAAAGTTTTGCCAATGTAATTAGGATCCAGCAGTGAGTGATTCTTCTTGAAGGAAGGCTAGGAGGAAATATCGGCATTGTAAAAACTAAGATAGCTACATGAAGAAACAAAAAATACAGATAACCATTTCTGACTTTTGCTATTGAAGCTGCTGCTAATACTAGTGGAATTACATAATCATATAGGTTGCCACCATCTTAGCTTTCTGTAAAAGAATAAGTTTAATATTCACCTAAAATAAACCTTCTAACTAAACATGTTTAATGACTAGTCTTGCCTTACTTTTGTGTCTTATATTTTTAACATATTAATTTTAATATGCACTAAATAGACTTTTTAATATTTTTTATTAATAGCAAGTATTTCTTTGCTGCTTTGTCTAAGTTACACTATTAATTCCAGATTTCTGCTGCAACTTATGTATTTCTGAAATTCTATTTTGTACCCTAACCTTCCTTTAGAATTTCTTTATCCTTCTTCAGCTTTAGAATTTGAAAAGTTTTGTCATAGAAATCATAGTGAAATAAAAACTGCTGATGTAAACATTATTTCCATATAGTCCTTTGCTGGATGTCTGCAAGACGCCACAAAAGTGGAACCCAGAACCTACTGATACTCTGGAGAGTTCACATTTTTCAGAACTTTTATGTCAGATTTTCCATAGCGTTAGGTAAATATAATAGAATAAGTTTATTTTTGCTATGTTTTCATTTTATCTTTTTTTCATTTCTCAGCATGTAAAACTGATGTATATTTCCTGTTATGCATCAAGTGAACAGGGGTTGACACACTTTTCTCTGTCATAGACATCTCAGGAACTAGGAATCTGGTAAAAGATTTACATGCATACAGGTTATCAGGTCACTGACTATAGCATGTTGTGGTTTTTGTTTTGTTTTTTTTTTTCTCTCAGATAGTGAGTCTAAGGTAAATGCAATTCAAATTCTGTAGAGAAATGCTCCCTCAATGGGGAATGGTGGGAAAATACTTTTGAATATGTGAATATACTTTGATTTGTATAAATTTTCCTGTAATGTCTTCAACCTCTTCCTGGAGTTAATTGCTGCTATCTTTCAAGTTTTAGCACTTTAAGTTAAAAAGGCATGAGAAACACACTCTTGTTTCACTGTAATGATATATCATGGTTAACACTTGCACACAAACAGGAACTGAAAGACTGCTTTCTAAGATTTTAAATAGCATAATGGACTGTTAGATTACTGTCGGGCTTAACTTGAATGGCAAAAATCCAGTCAGTAACTGTTATACCCACACCGCAAGAAATGATGGTTTGAAAGGAGTGAAGCACGGTGATTCCACCCTTAATGTTTTGGCTTCACATTTTAAGACTTGAATTGGTTTTCTGTATTTGTCCTAATTAAAGTTCTCTGGAGGCTTTGCAGCTCAGTAATATACAATTTTACTTGCTGTGTCTCAAGCTTAATGACTAAGGAGTAAGCTTTGGGCGTTTAACAAGCTTCCTCCAAGTACATTTGTAGTCTTGTTTTATTTTTAGTTGGGATGCTTATATCTAAAATCCATTTGAAATTTTGTTGGATGTTTAAATCAATTCCAGAAAAGTCATATCTTTTGTCTGCTATTTAAATATCTGCTTCTGTTTTATCACAAAGTTTTTCTATGCATGACTCAATTCTGCCATAATAAAAATTTCATGGTGCATTATACGAGGAAGTAAAACAAGGAGGTTATTTCTATCTGGAGGTTATAGCCATGATCACTGTGCAGCTTTACCAGTGCATGTGGCTCTCTGGAGTGCTGTGTATGATTCTCGTTGGCTACACCTATATTGCTTTGGTAGGTATAACCAAGCTTGGATTGAGATTTGCTGTGTCATGAAGCTGGATGATATCTGTGATTGCCTTTAGCGTATAAGAAGGCTTACATGGAAGCAGAGCAGAGGTTGGGAACTGAGATAACATCCTTTGATGAACAAGAATACCTAGAAAGTACGTTTCTTGAACCTTGTCAATACCCTCAAGTATGATATTTCTTTCAGTATCAACTAGAGTGTATTTTTTTTTCCTCAAACAATTTCCTTGTGCTTTGTTTACCTGTCTTCCACAGCTTTTCACTTCTTTGGTGAGTCAACTAAATGAGGTATTTGTCCCTCCTTAATTTGGAAAAATAGAGTTTGTATCTCACTGAAAATGTGGCTCTGCATCAATATTTGGGGTATTTTTACCAAAACAGTTTTGACATAAAGTCAAGTCTGCTATTGGTTTTACCAGTGTGATATACAAAAAAATTGATTGATTATTTTTTCTGCTTGCATTTGATGATTATTATATGTAAATCAATCTTGCCATGGATGAATGAAGTGCATTGACCTAACAGTTTACTTCAATACTTTTCCAAACCTCCCTAATGTGCAAAACTGGTGTGAAAAAAATACTGATTTTCAATAACATTTGGTCAAACTTTTAAGATATCTGGAATATTTCCTTAAAGCAAAAGTCCAAAGATGTTTATTGTGATTTTGCAGTCAGCTTCCTGATTCTGAGGGTAATTATTAGGGTTTAAATTGTGACTCTCAGGTTAGAAAGGACAATTGGGCAGGGACAAAGAACACTAAAATCTAATGTGAAACTATTATATATATATTTTGGGAATGCAGGAATATAGAAAATAGGTAAAATATCTAATTTAATTGGATCAATACTTATATTAATTCCTCATCTCGGAATTGTCCAGGAATAACTTGGACAATAAATTATTCACTTCTCCCTATTTGAACTACCCCTATGTTGGGGACCCTACTGTCCTGACACCTCAGGAAGGTTCTTGGGAATATTCTTGACAATATTGAATATTGGTAAATAATGATAAATATTGGAAATATTATTGGAAAGAATATCTTGGGAATATTGTGATGAAGAATATTTTTCTTTAATTTGTATTTTGACAGTCCCATGCTCCTCCAAGCTTCCTACAGTTTTAACTGACTTCAACCTTTTTAAGTACTCAAGAGCTCAGCAATTGCTGGCATTTGTAGGTCTGTTTTTTCTAAATCTTTTCTTATTCAAGTTCCTTCATGTTAGTTTAGTGCTAATAATAAAGTTAATGATAGTAAGTTTGGCTCTGAGACCCTAGCCTTACAGATGTGTGTTTTCTTAGTCCCTAGAGCTTTTTCTTCCACCTCCATTGTTACCTCCCCATTTTCAAGGAAGGTTGCTAAGAAACATGCTGATGTTCTGGTTCTGGACAATGGGTAAACAGCTAAGGAATGCTCTCTCCATCCCCTCACAGCTTCTTTGCTCTGCTTTCTACCCTTCTTGACTGACACTGTGTCCTTCATATTCTCCTTCCAAACTTTTTGCACTTAATTCCTCCAAGGCAGTCTTCACGCTTGTTATCCTTCATTTGCCTGAGCTGTAGTTGTCCGTGTAGTTATTGCAAAACTACTCAGTTGCTCTTTGACTTCCCTGGGCTGCTGGACTGACCAGAGGGCTGAGTAGTTTCTATTTCTTTCGGTTCCCATTTTGTTGCTATGGGGTGGTCAAATAACTCTTGCACTGTTGGTGCTTCTGCCTGGGTCATTGACCAGACACAGTTGATCAACTTGTTCACTGCCACCCACAGTATGAGCCTCTAAAGCAGTAGAGAAACTGTGGTGCTATGCAGCAGTAGGGAAACATGTTCCCTGTCTTTGTTAAAGTCTTGCAATGCACAGCCACTGTGTGGCTGGATATGGGGAATGCCATGGTGGGTTTCTCAGCAAACTGAAGTCTAACACCGATTTACTTTTTTTTTTTTTTTTAATGCAAAAGTACCTTGGAAACACAATGGTCATTCTGAGTCACTAGTTAAGAAATATTAGTCACTTTATCAGGGTAGGTTTGTTAAGAGCCCTGTAAGGAAATGTCCTGACATAACTATATTAGCTGCCCATGCTGGGGATGGGCTCAAACAACAGAGTAGTATATATCCTTACATCCTCTTACAAACTGCCAACAGATAGAGTTGGCAGCTCTAGAATCCTGCCTACTTATTGCATTACTTTTTACATCTATGTAACACTGTGTGGAGGTCCAGAAACCTGAAGTGGTGTGCTTGCCAAAGCACAGGAATCAAATCATAAGAGAGCTAGTGCTTGCACTATAAGCTCTGATATACATATTGCTACTATTCCTGAGTGTCAAAGTGGATGGTGTTATCATAATTAACTGTGTTCTGAGCATAAATCTGGGATTATATTTAATTATACAGTGTACCATCTTACCTAGAGTAAACTAATGTTGTATTAAACTAACTGAAATTAAATTGCTCTATCTAAACTGTTTCTAATTTAAAGAGTGCATTTTGGAAATACTCTTCAAAATTGAACTAATTAGCTGGGATTGCCTATTTGAATGGTATACAAAAGACATGAAATTTGTCCAAAATATGTTAAAAATAATTGAACCATCTGTAAAAAATGAGTTTTGCTATGATTGCTCATGCAGATTTTTCAGTAAAATGACTTTATAAAGCAATCTATCGGTCTTTCATATACTTAATCTGCTCATCTAATTTTAAGAATAAAAGTTGATATCTATTAGTACTGCACTGTGATGCTTACTAAAAAGAAAAACAAACCCAACCCTTTTTCCCCAAGATTTCTATTGTATTTATAAATGGATTCAGATTCAAGAAAGCTTTTTGAAAATATCCCTTAAATTAATTTGTTTATTTTTCCTTTTATGAATCCCAGCTGCAAACCTGTTTCAGATAAGAAGTGACTATAGTAACACCATGTTCATCTGGTTTGCCTTTAATACACTACCGAAAATCTTGAAGTTGTAACATTTTGGGGCTTAGAACAGGAGTCATCTCATTCAGTATCATGAGCATCAGCTAGTTCTTGAGGTCCTCATATCTATCAGGGAGCAGTGAGGGCTGACTGTTCCCTAAGGGGTGGGGGGAGCCAAGTAGGACAGCCCTGCCAGGAGGGGTTCAAATGGGGCTGGACTCAATGAAATGGGCAACCCCAAGGGTGTGGGAAAGGTCCCGGGGAGGTTGGGCAGGGCCAGTAAGGGCTGGTGGTGGTCTCATGGCCCTGAGAGCATCCCTCTACAATATTTTAGTTATTAGCATATTGTTATTATTAAAAGCTCTATGTAACTGTAAGAATGTTCTTATTGTGTTGCTTTTTGTTATCTACAGTATAATTTTTGAAATAGCATCAAAAATCATTTACTACCTCTTTTCTGAAGACCACGTTTACATAGCAGAGCAGAAATAGAAAGTTCAAGTGTTCTGTTAATGAAAAGGTGTATGTATAGTCTACTATGCTTCATATAAAATTATATCTGTGGGGTTTTTTTTAAGAAATTATTAATGAATTAGTAGCATCAAAGATATTTCTGTGTCAATGTGTCATGCATCAGATATAAAGGATTATACTTCAGTACAGACTTTAAATCAGGAGAAATTATATTTGAGGTGAAAATTTCCTACTCTGATACATGTGATTCATTAAGGATTGGGGAAAACCACAGAAAGTTGCGTTCCCCAAATAAAATCTTTTGCCTTAGATGTTTTCAGTTAAAAGGTTTAGCTTAAAAAAAAAAAAAAACAGACTTTTTCAATATATGAGATTCAGTATTTTATTTTGCACAGCCGAAAAATGTTCCCTATTAAGATAACTGAGTTCAGAAATCATTTCCAGAAAAAATAAAACTGACATAATCTCACTATCTGAAATTCTTTGTTCTTTTTGTTTTTTCATGTGTTTGCAAACCAAGCTTTTCATTGTCCTGTAAACGGGCAGTATAGCTGAAGGAAAGCAACTTTCCACTAAGGAACTAGCTTCCATTGGTATGCACGAATACTTACAAAATCATCACATGAAGAGTATGACTTGTTCCACTTAAAGATTTTTTTTTGCTGGCTTTGCAGTATATGTGAAACAATTCCTGTAAATTCTTAACAAATACAGGTAATCTCAGAGCAAATTTATATAGCACACTAACTGTTATGCTTAATTCATCACACATTCTTGCAGTTCAAGTTAGAATTATAAGGAGTGGGAAAGAAGCCATGGTTGTGTGTATGCTATGCAAAATGAAGAAACAGGAGGACAAGAATCTGAATTTCCATGCCAGAAAGGGGGAGGAAAAAGGTCAAGTCTCCAGTTACAATTTTTTTGCATGTGCTTTTTATGGAGGAAGATTTCATAATATAGATTTCAGATTGTAGTATTGGATTTTAGGAACTACTTTGCTCCAAGATCAAATAATACTGGTAATCCAAAAGCGGTCTAAGTTTTCTGTACCTTAGGAAACTCCCTGTTCAAGTGTCCCATACTACAAGTTCAGGCAGCAAGAACAGCTTCTGAACTCAGAGGACTGGGGCTGTAAGTATGGCATGGCCTTTTCCAGGGGTAGAAAGTTTGGGATGGGCAAGAGAGATCTGCCTTTTTATTTCTTTTTCTCATGCATTCAAATTAACTCAGTGTCAAGAAATAATATCAGGTGATGAAGAACTTCTTCAAGGATGTTCCTTGGAGCTGCTCATGATAACTTTTACCCTGCATGTATATGATTATACTCTAAATATGAAGCATGTCTGTTCCTGATATTCATAACACTGAGCTACAGAGATACATGGAACTCATTTTATAGCACTACATTACTTTATTACATGTAAGGGAATATGTTCTTTATGTTAATCTCTAAATGGAAGAGCTGATATACAGCTGTATAATGTCAGCAACAGAAGTAATTGATCTTTGCCCCTTTTTTGTGTGTGTGTTTTTCTTTTTTTTTGGTCAGGTATAACCTAAAACTTTTTTCATTATGTAAATATACAAAAATTATTTACTAATATAGCAATCCATTTTTTTATAATTTATCAGCTGTTGGCTGACATCAGCCTAGAAGATTATATCAAGAAAGTAACTATGCATGTTCGTAGGCTTCTCTGACTTCAGAACAAATCTTCTTTACTTCCAAATACTTCCACGGTATTTGGAGAGCTTAATCATCCAATTTTTTTTTCTATTCTTTGTGTTTATATATTCATCAAAACTTTTTTTTTAATTTCCAATTTCCAGGAAAACAGTGTGATGACATATTTCTAACTCTCTTCTGACATCTGAATGTAAAGTATTCTTTGGATCACCAAGTGTATTAAATTACAAGTTGAAGTTCACATCAAAAGAACAGTAGATCTGGTGACCCAGAGATAAAATTATCCAACATTTTTATGCTGTAGATATATGTTAATTCATATTCATATGACTGACATTCATCTCACTTTATATTCATCTTTAAGATCTATAATTCCACTGATTTCATCTGTCTTCTCCGAGTTGCTAACTCCTCTGAGTAGACTACCTTTGAATACATTGAACCTCTGTCTTTAGGCACTTCCCATGGAAAACAGAGGTGCAGGTAAACAGTGTAGACAAAATACTGGACTGCTTAAACTGATAGGAGTTTTGCCACTGGGTTTTCTTTTGTCCAGAATTTAAGTTCGCAGCTCTATACTTGACATCTAGGAACTAAGGAATATAGATTTAAGTTCTTAACTTCTTCATCCCACTTTTTATCTTTTAAATAAGACAAGGAAAGGAGAAGAAAGGAGGTTTGGCTCATCTAATCTTTCATTATCCTGTACCTGGGAATTTGATACCCAAGGTCTTCATTTACAATTAGAGCGTGAGCACAAGAAACCTGAGAGGCAGATTTTAGCCTGAGAAACTTGTTAAGTATTTTGCTAAGGTGAAAGGAAAGAAACCTTCAGATCAGACTATGAACAGTATTTGGAAGTATAAGTTACCAAACCCTTAGCTGAGCAGGCAAAAATAGGCATGGGGGTACCCTCCCTTGCTAAGGGTGAGATTATTCTAACTGAGAAGACTCTTCTCCAAATACTGACTGAGCAAAAGTGAAAAGGGCTCCTTAAAATATGCTTTGGCCATGCAGCTGTCTATCAGGACAACCTCCTTTCCCAGAGCAGCGGTTGCCTGGACTAATGATCTTCAAAGGACCATAAGGAAAGTGGAAATTAAATCAAGTGTTGAGAAAAAGGTCCTTAGCAGCTGCTTTTGTTGCCAGAAGCTCCCTTGATTGCATCACTTGTTTAGCTCAAACCAGTCACATTGAACACAATGTCTCACTGGTAATTATAGCTTTTTATCTGGAAAGATGGACAAGCCAAACAGCAACTTTCATCTGCCAGATTCTGTGATGCAGAGCTAATTGGCAGGATGTTAGAAAGGTCATAGCATGGTCCAGTGAGAGATTAAGCACACCTGAACTCTTAGAAATTAGCTCAAAATAATTTCAGACTTTCCAGGGTGCTGAGTGTCATTTAAAGTTAATAATCACAGTGAAAACAACTGGGAAGAATGTTTCTTGCAGAGGAAAGCCCTGGATTCAAAGGAAAGGAGTGTAAGGTATAGAAAATTTAAGTGCAAACCTAATGCATCATTCAAGTAAAAATAAATCTTTATATATGGCTCCTTAACTCCTTTCAAGCTTTTCTTAAAAAACTTTCAAGAATAGGAAGAACCAATATGTTAAATGACACACGCGCACACACACACACACACACACAAGAAGTCTGTCTAACCTAATATGCTCAATCCAGGAATGACCAATAATGGATGCCCAGAATCTAAGAATAAAACGAGTATATAATAATTGTCAGAAATATTTTCCTAGCCCTTAGTCGTTCCTACTTAAGACACTTCCCCAGCTGTTTCTGTGAGGTGTCGTTCTGGTGTTGGATAAGCTTACCTAAGCATGGGTAAGCGCTAACAAACTGCCAGAAGCATTAATGTACCCATGGTTTCACTGCAAGCTTCAGGGGAAGAACAGTGTGGTAGCAGGTGATTCCAGGGAGGAAAGTGCCTCTCGGCACCATCCTAATTTTCTCTCCCCTCATGCACTCACCCTCCTCCAATGAGAGCATGATCAGTAAGCTCTTTTTTTTTTTTTTTTTTTTTTTTAGGCTGGGTTTCTCTTGGCTCTCTGTTGAAGCTCTTCCCCTTTTCTGTGCATCTGTCCTTCCCCGGAGGAGTGGATCTAGCTCCTCCTTCTTCAAGAAACAAAATTTGATTCTGTCTTCATTTCTGAGATTCCTTAAGCTGGCTTTGGACACAGGATATGCCTACACATATATATGTAAAAGTTCCTCAAAAGCTTAAACTTAGTAGGATGCTGATAGCAATGTAGTCATGCTGCAAACTGACTCCAAAAATGTTGACAGGGTACTTAACATCATACAGTGTTTGTCTTTGTGCTACATCAGCTTAATCACTAATAGGACCTGTGGGGTACTATTGGTGGTGGGTCAGGGTTGTCTGTTATATGACCTCACCTTCCAGTGCTCTCTTTCTTTGCTTTTTGAGAATAATGATAGCTTCTACCTTCAGAGAAATGCGTGGCTGTGTTTGTAAGGTTTTAGTAAGTGCAATCCAAATACTATAGGTTTTACAGATTAATAGAATAATGTAGAATACTGTTGCTTAGGTAGTTAGAAAAGTATATGTTAGCAATATATGGAAAAGGCTAATGAAACAGGTTTGTGTTAAGGTTTTTTGAATTTGTGACTTTGTAATATCCTCAGGAAATAAAGTCCAATTTATAAAAATTAAGTTCCACTCTGATTTCTAAAGCAGGAATTCTATACACAAAGGTTTTAAGCTTAAAATAATATTCTTGTTATATTTTTAGATTAAAATTTCACTTGTAAAATGCTTTATGAAATTATTAAAAAAACCTATTGTATTTGACACAACTCCCCTCTCAGCATGCATGTTTATATTTAGTTCTAGCTTAATTCTACCTCAATTTTTTGTTCTCTCATTTATTGTCTTATACATGTTTCCCAGGATAGCCCACTGGTCTTACAGTCTGACAGAAATGTAACAGTGAATGCAAGAAATCACATGGGACAGTTAACTGGACAACTGACAGTAGGTGAGTGTTCTTTATTGACTGTTATGCATATCAGTTTAGCTTTATGAGTAGGTTTCATTAATTAACACTGAAGATAAAATATTGCTGAACAGTCAGAAAAAAATCTTATCACCATACTCAAACAAAAAACAATGCATACGATGGATCATAAGAGGTGATTCAGCATTAGCTGAAGGCAGAGAAAATGGAAATGCCTCAAAATAGTTAAAACATAGCTTAATGAAAAATGATTATTTTTGAGACAGCTGTAACAAAACAAAAGAATAAAAAAAAAACTTCAGCAAAACTTGTTTCAACAACAATTTCAGTGGCAAAATAACCCTCATTTTCTTACAAGTTCTCTCAGTCTTCCATTACTTCAGTGGGAATTGGTTTGTCCCCATTATTACAATATTCATTGCTTTTTAATAATATTGGCCAAAAAAATCAGTACAAAGTAATGTTCTAGATCTGTTAGAAAACAATATATATTGACTGGGAATGGGATGAAAAATATAGAAACAGATATGTGTAAGACACTAATGCACATAAAAATTTGAGGAGACACCCCTTAGACTCCATGTCTTTTCATTTTTTTCACTTTACTTCTGGATTAAGCTGTGTTTTATCCACTCTTTTTCCTCATGTGCCGAGGATATGCTCACAAATAGTTTTAAGTTAAACTCTAGTTGTAATCTACACTGAGCTTTCATACTGGCTGGAGACAGTGGCTTCACGTTGTAAAAAAATTTTGGCAAGTGCATATAGAGTGACACACCATCTGCACTGATTTCCCTGAATGACCACATCAAATGAGTGTGCAAAGGTAACCAGGCTCGCTAGCAGATACAGATGAGGAAAATTAAACTGACACCTGTTCTAACCATATTGTACTTGCATGTGTTTATGGAACGCAGCTCTGCTTCATCTAGTAGCTGTATTATTAAAACCTTCCACTTCAGCTAGTAATTGCTAAAAGGTGATATTCTGGTTGCTGACACTGTTCCTGCTAAGTGAATCCAGCACTGAAAATGTATGTGAGTGTATCGAGACTGACCTACTTAAAGGCATCACACTAGAGGTCAATATTCTAAAATATATTCTAAAAAAGGCCTGAAGAAAACACGTGTTCTTACGTTACTATCATTACAGTGAACACCTGTAAGCTTCTTGGTGTGCAGCTGGTGCAGAGTGTCTGGAGAGTGGAAGTTTGCTAAATTGCAATATTGTATTTACATTATTTCTTATTCTTTATCTTCTTCTTTTTCATAATGGCCATATGGCCTTTATTCTTTCCTGTATTCATATAAAAATTTGCTTCTTTATTTTTTAGAAATTTCTCATATGGTATTGAATACATATTAAAATATTCCTTATTTTCTTATTTATTATTTAGTATTTCTTACTCAGTATAGGTACTCATAACTACCAGTACAATCAGTAAAAGCATGAACATTCTACTGTTGGAAATCAAAGAAATTAACAGGCACATAAAAGTCAAAATGTACTATACCTGCCCTCCCTTCCAAAAATTTTGTATAAGGTAGAGCAGATAAAGACAAATTTGATTTTTGTGTAGGTAAAAGCATGGAAACATCTGCTGAGAGAAGGGAGGGGGACTTTCCTATACCAGGTTTGCTGGCATCAGGAAATATTTTTTCCTGTTAGCTGTAAATATGCTCTGGAAAGTCCCTGCCTTCTTCAAAAATATTCTTTGTCCCTTGACTGGTGCTGCATGCTGAAGCAGCTGTATGTGTGGCTGCCCGGTGAAAGGGATGAAAATAAACAATGGAGGAAGCATTGAGGAGAAATATTTTTAAACTACAGAAAAGGTAAATTATTATGACTTGGGGAAAAAATTATCTAGTTAACGACTTTGAAATGTTCTTATCTGTTAACTTCTTTAAAAAGTTGAATAATAATAAAAAAAAGACTACACATTTATGTGCACAGCAGGAGCATTCTGAAAAGAAAGAAGGATGCCCGTGCATTCAGGTGGATGATAATGCACTTCCTATACATGTGCTATCATTGACATTTTATTTGTACTTCACAGGACATAAGTGATGTTACAAGGCGATAAATAGGCTGGTCCCTTCGCTGAAATTCAAATTGCTGTCATTGGTCATGTCAAATTTTAGGACAACTAAAAGTTTTCTCTGTGATGTCTGGAATTGTGCTATGCAAGACTAAGACAGCCTTAAGAACATCTAATTAAAACTGTTAACGGAATATAGATTAGTGTAAAGAAGTGGGGGTGGGGCTCGGAGGAAGAAGACTATATGGTCACCCAGGGAGAGGGAAAAACTCCAGTGAAACTCTTGGTAACCAGTACTCAGTTCTGTGAGTGACTATGGAAGACAAAATATTTCTGCAAGTGCATTATTAAGACATCTTGGAGCACATCCTAATCTAGAAGGAGTGAAGGAAAGTATATTAAAAAAACCCAAACATATCTAAGAATATTGGATGATTCAGTGGTTACATGTTTAAGTAGTGTAAAGTCAAGTCGTGGCTCCAGGTCTTACAATACCAAGGGTGCATCTGTTATTAGAGTACAATGTATTTATACTGACACTGAAACCTGGAAGGAGAGAAAGTCACAGGTGTAGCAATGCTTTCTGTTGGCATCTATACCAACTGAGGTAGAAATGTTGTGTGCTTTGCTCTATTTGTGACATATGGTCAGGACACTGCAAAGTTTGTATCTGGATCTCCAAAAGGACTCCACAGCCTTCAGTTTTTAGACATTTAAGACCAACAGAGCAGATGTAGCACAGACATAAAGGATATCTACAGAATAAAGATGTATAGATGATCATTCATTGATTTTTGTATCTAAGCTAGATAAGGAAAAGTAATCATATCTCTCCCCTCCCAACCCTTACTTAGCAATACCCTTTGCATTATGCATTCTACTGAATTACCTTGACACAACCTTTTCTCTCTGTTTAGTCAATGTTTGCATAGTTTAAAGCTATGTGAAGAAAGATCTTCTAATTTTCTGTCAATCTTAGAAATACACAACAGTTGCTCACCTCAAGCCAGAAGTCTGTTGTCTCCACGCTGTCTGCACCGATCATATATACCCCTGCCTGTTTTTGTGGAGGACATAAGGCTGACAAGTGCTAAAAGGATCAAAATTAAATATGGCTGAAAGGAGACATTTGAAGCCCACGTGTGTGCTTACCATAACATCATCTTCAGATTTGATTATTACTTTGGTAACTTTCTCATTTTTTCATGAGGTAGTTTTGTTTTGTTTTTGGTTTTTTTTTTTTTTCCTTGCTGCAATAATATCTTCTGACAGGTATTTCTTCTATTGTTTGACCCTTTTCCATTCATGAAGATCCCTGGGGATATCTGAAACCTTTATAGAATATGATGTACACATAAAGGTGCATTTCATTTTTTGCTAAGCTTTGGATTCTTTAAAGCAGAATCATAACTCTCATAGAGGTCCAGAGCTGTACTAGTCACAACTCTAGAGAGCTCCTGAACCTGTAGCTCTGCTCATTGAGATCTCTACAGCCATGTGAACTGAGAAAAATTATTTGAATACCAATGAAAGTTATATCACACTTTTGCAATTACATTTTCAAAATAGCAGGCAGATGTATAATTTTCAATTACAGCACTGGTAAAGGCTGATAACAGTACTAAAAGATATAGCTATTCAAATAACTTGTCAAACTCGATGACGCTTTCCATCCATTTACCACAAAATTTTCTAATGTATTCAAGATTTTCTTTTTCCTTAAAAATGTACTTGCTTACTTGTTGTGTTCCACCAAGAGTACATACGGTATTGTGCAGAAATTACTGGACATTAGAAACTATAGGTATGTAACCTTGTGGGAGTGGAAATAGTCCCCTTCATCATTCTTAACTAGATCACATATGCCAATTGCCTGTGCCTATATCTACTAATACCTTACCAGGTAACACATCCTGCTGCCTCTTCACTTCCAACATGATCAAGGTAACTCGTTACCTAAAAGTTGCTTGTGATATTCCTGTTGCGAATACCTCAATTCATTGTATTGTGTAGTTTGGTCTAGACAAAAGATCTGAAGCAAGAGACAACATTTCAACGATTCTTGCTTTTAGAATTACTTGTGGTAGAACTTGTAATAATATGTGGGCACATGTAGCTCTAAAGCTTTGATATCTATTGTCAGACATTTACTTATTTAAGATTATTATGAACTTGAACTAAGTGTCTCTTAAGGCAACGGAAGTAAAAACAGGCTTAAGTAACAATGGACGAAAAATGCTTCTGTATTTTTTAATCTAGTTTGCCTACATAGTAACCTTAAATATAAGGTCTTTTCTCCTAAGTGTTGCAGTAAGAGGGTAGTTTCAGAGCGGTCATACACATATACCCTTTCCTCACAGTAGGAAAAGGGAACAAAAGGGCTCAACTTCTCTCTCTCTTATCTGTATGGTTGTTCTTGTATTGTCAATAGTAGGGTGCTGGGGAGAGAAGGGATGGTGTTGTTTTACAATCCCCCATTAGCTGCTTCTACCCTTCAACTGGGCAAATATGGATTAGAACTTAATTGTCAGGAAAATATAAAATAAATCCTTTCTCCTTTCCCTTACAGGGAGGTTTGCCTACCAGTAGTCCCAAACTGAAATTTCAAAAATCTAAAATATATCAAACATTCTGCTAGTCTAATTTTCATATTAAAGCAATTCCTCTTGTAAGCACTGTGGTGCAGTAGGATTATGCACCACAGGAGGAGGGATTATGCACCTCAGGGGAGGTTTAGATTGGATGTGAGGAAAAATTTCTTTACTGAAAGAGTAGTTAAACATTGGAACAGGCTGCCCAGGGAAGTGGTTGAGTCACCATCCCTGGAAGTATTTAAAAGACAGGTAGATGAGGCGCTTAGGGACATGGTTTAGTGAGCATGGTGGTGTTGGGTTGACGGTTGGACTCGATGATCTTGGAGGTCTCTTCCAACCTTAATGATTCTATGATTCTATGAATATTGTTAAGAAGACATGTTGCAAAAACAAAGTCAGATGAATGAGTTATCCATTTCTCAGCATTCTCTGAATTTGTATTCCTTAACTTAAATACAGACTGAAAAAACACCAGTTTTGGTCCTTAAAACCACTTTAATGTGTGGAAATCAGAAATGCAGGCAATTCACTTCTACCATATCTAGTTGAATTAGTAGTCCAGCTTTTGTAGTGATGTACAAACAGGAATATTTCATATTAAATTTCAGACTGAATATGTAATAGCTTAAAATCTTCTTTCGGGGTATTTTGTCATTAATAAGGCTCTTCTCATTGTAGCAAAGGTTTTTAACTTATAGTTAAATCACTCCCTCTTCATTTTCTAATCCAAAAAAATGAACACAGAATCTGTAATTTCAGTGCTAAATTACTTGCATTGCTTACATTTTTTCAGATGTTTTTGCACCTTAAATGGAATTTTCTGTTGAAAATTGTTTTAAGTCAGTTACTTGTCAATTCAGATAATATTTAGATAACTTACACAGCAAAATATTATACATTCTAAGTATATAAATTTTACAGTATAATGTTTCTTACCAAAGTTTTATAGCCAGCT
>NW_008824243.1:2796026-2797599 GCF_000699105.1 Pygoscelis adeliae
TATAGGAATATAAACAATTTATCAGGAGGTGAAAATACAGCTCGTCTGCTAGTCTGTGGTACAAATCCATTGTCACATCTTTTAAACAGAGGTAAATGTGAGATAACTTGCCCTTTCTAAGTACAGGTTAGCTACCTTGTACTTAACTACAGAGTTAAAGGACCTCTTTCAGCTTCAGGAATCACTGCAGAAGGTACGATGGAGCAGTGCCTGAGAGGCCATATGGCTTTATGTCTCCTCCTGGCAAAGCTCATGAGATGAGCCAAGAGACAGTCAGAAAGTGAGCCATGTTGCTCATAACAGTTGAAATGTCCAGCTGGAATCTGAGTCTCATCCCTTCTCATAATTTACAGTGCAATGTGATGTTGCCTCTGTTTCTGTCTGTCTAGTCCCTGGAAAAGTCTTTTTACAAACCATCTGCACTATAACAGGTTTTGTAACAGGAGCTGACATAAAATACATTCAGATATACTCTTAATGACTTTGGCTAAGCTATCATGAGAATCTACTCCCATTAATTAATTATCTTGAAGTGTGGTATTAGGAAAATATGAAGCTCTGAAAACTGGTCAAAACTTCAACCTCTGCCAGCACTTTGATGGGTATGCCAAAGTAGCCTTTTAAAAATTATTATTTATTTCAAATTAATCTATATTTCTCCTGCAATTCTCTGTTTAAGTCATCTTCCAATACTAGAAAGCCTCTCAACTTGTTTGTCTTGATTCAGCATCGAGAGGCAGTAATAGTTAATGGACTAATAAAGAACAGTTGCAAACAACTCTTTTCTAGTTTTTACTTTTATTTCACTTGTAAATTAGTTGCATCATTCTCTGTGTTAATCTGCATACATGCATTTGACATTCAGCAGTGGTGAACTTAGACGCTTGTGACTAACCCTTGTATTGACTGGATTGAAAACCAATACTTTTTTATACATCCATTTCATAATTAACTTATAAAACTATTAAATATACTTGGTATCATCAACAATTTGCCATCTCCATGTGCCAAAAGAAGAGCCAGCAGGGAAGAAGACTGGCCTGGCTGAACAGAGAGCTTTGGCTGGAACTCAGGAAAAAAAGGAGAGTTTATGACCTTTGGAAGAAGGGCAGGCAAATCAGGAGGACTACAAAGATGTCATGAGGTTATGCAGGGAGAAAATTGGAAGAGCCAAAGCCCAACTAGAACTTCATCTGGCTACTGCCATAAAAGACAATAAAAAATGTTTCTATAAATACATCAGCAACAAAAGGAGGTCTAAGGAGAATCTCCATCCTTTATTGGATGCGGAGGGAAACATAGTGGCCAAGGATGAGGAAAAGGCTGAGGCACCTAATGCCTTCTTTGCCTCAGTCTTTAATAATAAGACCAGTTGTTCTCTGGGTATCCAGCCCCCTGAGCTGGAAGACAAGGACAGGGAGCAGAATGAAGCCCCCGTAATCCAAGGGCAAACGGTTAGTGACCTGCTACACCACTTAGACACACGCAAGTCTATGGGGATGGATGGGATCCACCCAAGCGTACTGAGGGAGCTGGCGGAAGTGCTCACCAAGCCACTTTCAATCCTTTATCA
>NW_008824243.1:2798511-2832113 GCF_000699105.1 Pygoscelis adeliae
TTTTGGGCCCCTCACTACAAGAAGGACGTTGAGATGTTGGAGCATGTCCAGAGAAGGGCAACGAGGCTGGTGAGGGGTCTGGAGAACAAGTCTTTTGAGGAGCAGCTAAGGGAGCTAGGGTTGTTTAGCCTGGAGAAAAGGAGGCTGAGGGGAGACCTCGTCGCTCTCTACAACTCCCTGAAAGGAGGTTGTAGCGAGGTGGGTGTCAGTCTCTTTTCCCAAGTAACAAGCGGTAGGACGAGAGGAAATGGCCTCAAGTTGCGCCATGGGAGGTTTACATTGGATATTAGCAAAAACGTCTTCACCGAAAGGATTGTCAGGCATTGGAACAGGCTGCCCAGGGAAGTGGTTTAGTCACTGTCCCTGGAGATATTTAAAAGGCATGTAAACGTGGCATTTAGAGATGTGGTTTAGTGGTGGACTTGGCAGTGCTAGGTTACTGGTTGGACTTGATGATCTTAAAAGTCTTTTCCAACCTAAATGATTCTATGATTCTAAGGGAGTGGTTCAAATCACAGATAAAAACACAGAATTTAAGTGTCAGCAGGGTAGGAATCTGAGGTAGATGTCTTCATCTGTGAATTGAATTACATTTTCTGTGTTACAAGTCAACAATGAACTCCATTGAGAACCTTAATCAGAAGAGATACTTCCAGAAGCTAAGAGCCCAAATCCGCTTTTATCCTGCTTCTGCAGCTTTCCTGGCCCTTGTCCTGCTGTCAAGGGCAACGAGACAAGTAATTTCCTAAATGAATACGGTAAAAATCCTGAGAGCTGGGCTAAGTCATCATCATCTTTTGCTGTCATCATAGTGGATGCTAGTTGTTCGGAAATCTGCAAATGCAGTTCACTGATCTACCAAGTAGAAGGAGGGTTTAAAATTATCATTTTCTGGTCACTAGGCTATAATTTTTTACTCTTGTTTTACTACCCAGTAGTACCCAGTGGTAGCCTTTTTGTAGATGAATCCTGTGTATCTTTTAATATCTTGTACGTTCTTTCATTAAATCTTTCTCAGATAAAGCGTGATTATATGAAATGCTAACACCTTTTGCATAGATAACTTCACCATATTTGTACTCTCTAGCTAAAGCAGATAATCTCAGAAACAGTCACTTTTGAAAAAATAGATTTTTTTTAGTCCTCCCTATGCTATATCTATCAGTGTTGAATTCATTTTATAAAAATGTAAAACTTTTTTTTTTAACATACCTTTTCCAAGAAAGCTTCTAAGTACTCTGGTAGCTCACATCCTTTGTTTCAGTCTTCGTCTTTCAAAATGTGATTAATTTAGTTATTTATCTCAAAAAGTTTGATTTGCATTCAGAAACATTTTAACAGTCTAATTCAGTACATTGTGAATAATATTATACAATATTTTCTAGTCACAACAGGTTACACTTGAAGTCCATGGAAGACTGCCAAAAGCATCTGGAAAAATAATTTGTATCTTTTTAATAAAATCAGGGGGTGGAGGGAGGGAGGGGAAAAAAAAAAAAAGAAGATTGAAAACTAACCTCTGAATAATAAGTATGTATAGAGAATAGAAGTAAAAATATTTGTTAGCTTTTAATTTATATTAATAAACCACCAAAAATGTTCAAAATACCTACAGAGTAGAAACAAATTTCAGAATGACTGTGTCTAATGCCTACAGAGAATATTACCAGTAAGAAAGACAAAACTGAAATGTTTTTCTTTTTAAATCTTCACAAAGCAAGATACATAACAGTTAGTAGAAAAGGTCACAGGGTAAAATCAGGAAGAGAAAAGGTAAGGAACCGTTAGGTGATATGAATGTATTTCACTTCTTTCAATTTCATTTTCAGTCCAGTTCACCTCGGAATGATAAAGCAGGCAGCAGAAAGGTACTTGCACTATTAGCAGTTATTTTAGAGAGTATGCAGATGAGAGAAAAGGTCTCAAAGGATGCAAACAGGTCAAATATCAGATCTGTTTTTAAGAAAAAAAAAAAGGTTGTAGAGATTTACAGATAAGTGATTTTTCAGTAGAATTTCTGGGAAATTTTCAGAACATTCAATAGAAAAGCCAGACTAAAAGTCTGTCCTAAAGGAAATATATAATGATAAATAGAAACAGGTTTAGAGAGGAATGAATGACCTTATGATCTGCAAGATGTTACATTTCCCAAGGAGAAATGCAACATTCCTATTTTGTCTTTGAGTTTCACCTATGTAATGAAGAATTTTAATACTCCCGTTACTGTCTTTTGCGTGCTCTTGCTATTTGATTTGAATGTGCTGTTCATTAAGCACAGTGTAGTCTGGAATCTCATACTATGTTTTATTCTGTCTTTTTTTAACTCTCATTTCTTTTCAGTGGAATACGCTGTAAATAGTATATTATACTTCTGTTACTTAGTAGGCAACTTTGGATTTTCATAAAAAATGTAGTGGCCAAACAACATAACAGTAACCTTATAGCCTAACTCAGCTAACAAAGACAGTGGAAACTTTCCCACTGATTTTGTATGGAAATGTAATGCACAGGCTGCTTCAGTAAGCCTCAGCTTCTGAAGGGTATATGATCAGCTTTGTAAATTATTTCAGTTGTAAAAACCAATCGCATCACAGAAAGCTAAAAATTCCAAGGTTGAGGATAATGCTGAAAACTTGGAAAATTCTCTTAGGATTGCATTCATCATGAGGAAGAAAAATTGATAAACTTTCTATTCCCATTCACACTTTGGAGTACTCCAAAATACATTAGAAAATTATAATTAATTCATTTGCATGAGCTGGATATTTGAGTTTGTCAGTGAAAACTAAGTTGATAAAGGCAACTATAAGAAGAATTTAACATAGTGTGGCTATTTACTGATGTCACAAAGAAAGATTCCTGGACAATAGAGGAAAACATCCATGGGAAAGATAATGCAATAAGGCTGGTAATAATAAATAATATATATTTATTTATAATTTAATCTCTTTATTATTTACTTTATATTTAAATATATTTCATTTAATAATTTAATTAGAAATGTAGCCATTTCTAGGTATTGTTATTTATTTTAAATATATTTATATTATTTATATATGTTTATAATATATTTATAGTATTATGAGAAAAATCAGTCAGATAGGAAACTCATTATACTCACCACAAGCCTCAATTCAACTACCTAGCTCATGTTTTGAATAAACTAAACTTAATGAGATTATAAATACGGCAAAACATACAGTCTGAAGTCTTACACACACAATTGGGTGCCTGGCATATCTTCCTCTGGCTTACTTAGTGTTTTTATCTAAGGACCTATATAAGTGACTAAGATGCTATAGCTAAAGTTACAACCTGTCAGCTGAGACACAGGAGCAGACAATGCAATTCACATGCTTTTAGCCATTACAGAAGCAAAATAAATGTGTTAATTTAAAGCTCAAGCAACCTTCAAGAAGCACATTTTACTTTCATCCATTTGTAATTCTCATAGCTGATGAAACCTGTGGATAGCTGTATCAGATCAGACCAAAGGTCTGTTTAGCCATGTAATTTCTGAAAGTCTCTAGTAGAAAATAGCACGTGATAGGGATAGTAGGAGGAAAAGCACAGGTTTGCTCTTGTGCAGTTGTGGCCTGATATAGAAATAGCATGGAAAGTGCTGTCTGCTGCAACTTTTATACAACTTTCATATATATTTTCATATGTGGGGTTCCACCATCAAGATGCACCAGGAAGGCAGACTGAGGGAAGGATGTATTCTATCCATTGCAAAGGTGACAGGCAATATTTTAGGTGTGTCTTTTCATGAAGTTCCTAGAAGTAAAATCTGCCCTGGAGGGCAGAATTTTCCTGTGAGCTTCCATTTGACCAAGTCCTAAACATGTAATATCACTAATCTTTTATGGATATGAGTGGGTCTGTAGATTATGAAGAAGGAAAAGCCGTGCTACCACCATACCTGTTGTCTGGTTCAGACAGTTCTACTTAATTTTCTTTGTTCATAATATATTTCTCTTATATAAATGTGTGGCTTATCCCTATACTAAGAATTTATTTTGACAGCTGGTATTATTCACTGTAGTCTGATGCTAAAAAGGGTAAAAATATGTGCACTGCTTCTTCTGGCCTAGAACTTGCTCCAGTTTCCCTTGTCTGAGTATGTAATCATTCAGACCAGGAAACCTCGAAGGTCAACCTCTCCTAAAAGTAATAACTTTCTGACATTACCATAGCATGGCCATCAACTATTGACAGACCCAGCTAAGGTGTTTTTTTAACTGTTACTTTCACCCTTTTTTGATATAACAAAGATGGTCCCTTCCCTTCCTCAGCAAACAGAACACAAAATATGTTCTGATTGCCATGAATGTTTGCTTGTGTAGATGTCTTGCTCTCAGCTGAAAGCTCTCTTTATTCAAATTTCTCAATGAATAAAATACCAACTATTCAGCTGGTATGAGTCCTTCATTTGCATTATTGCATTTGCATTCACCAAAAAATTTCTGAGACCTCTGGTGGCCAAAATAATAGAATACATTTCTATGAATATTAACAAAATTTTATCTAGGTGTATATTTCACAAATATTGATTTTAGACCCAGCTGGGGGTTGAATCTTTATTAAAAATGCTTTATCTCCTTTATCTCCAATCTCAGAAGCATCAACACCTTCTCATAAAAGTAACTTTCTTTGTCATCCCAAAATACCCTGCATTTAATAAAAGTTTAAATAACCCATTTTTCATTGAAGAATCAGAAGACAGTACACTGAATTTCACTATGTTTTGCATTTACCAAGATCATAAATTCATGGTAATTCCCTTTGAATTCTAGGCCCTATATTTAATTTTTAAAGTGGTTGATTTCTTATCTATTTCTATGCCTGAATTTGTTGTCTGCCAGGTGGACACGGAAGGTGATTTAGAAACCAGAGACAACTGCTAGCATTCATCTACATCCGATATAAGCACACAAAATGTCTTTATCAACGGAAGAGAAAAAATGTAACTTCTTGTGTATTTAGTATTGTTGATAGTTACTATTCCTCATGCATCTCAGTTTCAACTTATGTTTCAGTAAGTTGAGAATGAATGGAAATGCATTGTAGATGGCTGGAAACAGACCAGAAGACAAAGGGAAGAAAATGTTAGCTTCACCATATTTTTAATGTTTGTGTTACTTTCATTGTTGTTGATAGGAGCGGGAGTGGAGCGCTTTACTGCTGAGAAAGAAAGAACATACGAACCTCTTTAATATATAGGGTTAAAGTCCCAAACATATTTTGTGTACTAAATGAGTAATGAGCAGTATTAGATATTCTTCAAAATCTAAAAACTAAGTCTAAAGTAATGTTTGGGTGGAAACTGTTGCAATTAGGGAAATTATGAATTTTAGTTTGCCTATCTTGTCTCCACAGTAATGACTTTCTACATCACTTCTTATGTTTACAGTTATCATACAAGCTTTATTACCTCTATTATATAATTCTATGGAAAATTGGAAGGGAGATGAACTTTGTAGAAAATACGCAGGAAAGAAACTGACCTCAAACCTGAATATCCTTTCCCACTGCAAAAAAACATGATACACTGCACTATAAAGCAAAATATGCATAACCACAGAATTACTTGAGAAGGGGTTCAATCTGCTGGTAGGGGAAATCTGAACTGGCCGGCAAACTGTAATGACTGTACATCCTCTCCAAACAGTGGAAAAACCCACTATATGCTACCCAGGATGAGCAGCGTTTTCCACAGCAATAAGCTTTGTAGTAGCGTCAAAAAAAACCCCACCCAAACTACCTATGCACACTTGTCACATACAGAAAATTTGATCTCATCTCTTAATAACAACCATCAACAGTTTACACTTCTATCATGTGATTATGGTATTATACAAATCAAGATTTTTACCTGATAAGCATTAAGTCATGTTTGGTAAATGGAGTGTTTATCCCTCCATCTTTAAAATTGTAACTTTATAATCATATCTAAACCTTGGAAGACTGGTGATTTCTTGGTAGTATTTATTATAATTCCAAGTAGTGGTTGTAATTTTTTTTCCTGAATAATAATAAAGTAGTACAAGACATCATTGACTTTGAAAAGCAAATGTTAAAAGCATGCATTCTTCATCATTGTTATTATGGTATTACTTAATAAGTAAGTCAAGCTAGACACTGTACAGATTCAAAATAGACACAGTTCTTGTCTTGAAATGTAATCTCTATTAGTGTTAATCTGGGTTACAGTACTATAATTTTCTGTATCCATATTTTATGTACTACCCAACATTTCCATTTAACACATCTTCACTATAGCTAAAATGAATAATTTTATGCTCTGTACCATTTTTAACATAGCTGGTTTAATGATAGTTTTGATTATGCAACTGCTGTACAACAAGCATGTGCTATAAACCATCATTATATACGATGTATGGATGAATACGAAATGTACATTTTTCATCTATATACTTTAAATTAATGGAATTTCACAGAAACTTAATAATTTAATTCAATATTATACAACTGAATTTACAAGTAAATGATTTTCCTGGACACAAGATGATAAGAGCGTTTGCCATGGACATCCCTTGATCCTGATTAAAGCTATTAAGAAGCTGACTGCACCTCTAGTATGAAGTAAGTTAGTAGTATAGTATAAAGTAGCACAGCTAGAAAGCTTTTCAGATAGCCATGTGTTTGGTAGAAATTACCTTTCCAAACAGAATTTGGAAGATAGATTTTCTTGCACGTTTCTCTGGACTGACGTATGCATTATTCAAGCAGATCTGATTTGCTGAAAATAAGCATAGTGGATAGTGTGATTACTCTACAAGTTTGACCTAAAAATTTCAAAAGATTTGCTTTGTCCATGCACGACATTATAAGAGGTAGTTCTCTCATCATTTTTGTTAGAAGGACTATTAAAGATTCAGACATTTTATGAGATGTGTATGTTTGTAGAGTGTTTTTGGAACACAGCAATTTGCATTGCGGCTAATAAGGTAATACACTAATACATTGCACATGCAACTGCTTATTTCAATTGGGAAATGAAAATGTAATGAAACAGAATTCCATTTTGATAGCATTGATTACTCTGCAGGCAGTTTAACTTTTCAAAACCACTTTCATAACAGTCACATCTGGTTCTACGTCAAAGAGACAATTTAACATGTATTATGTTTCATTAGTAATCTCTCAAGTGGCTTGAATACACTAACCACTGTTTCAGCAATAGGTGAGTAATACTAGGTGATGCATTGTTAAGTCCTGAGTGCAACGTAAGTAAAAGACCATTTCTTTTAGCATACAAAAGCAGAGTTATATCCTGTAATGATATTTTGGACTGGCTGAATTCTAGGTGTACTTTTATACAATATGATGCTGAAGAAAGACAAATGCTGAGCATCTAAAATACATGCATTTCTTTGTAGAAGCTACAGATCGTCCTTCTGAGTCATTCTTCATGAAAAGCTATATTATCCTAAATACATCACAAGTTTTAAAAGGCAGTTATTGAAACACGGGCTGTCAATTTGCAGTGATATATAATGAGTAAGAATGTGGCAGGTCTTTCTTCTCTTTGATTTCTCTCACGTTTTCTGTTAGTCCCTTTTCTTTGAAGAGCTAACAACTTTCATGTGTGTAAATTAACAGCATCACAGTACTTATAATGCCACTTTTAGGTAGCTAAACGCTCATCAGCTCTTAAATAAAGATGAAACTAGTTAGTAATAAGTTATTTGTGATTATCCTTTGGTTTCCTGACCCGTAACTATGGTTGCAGGACAAGGACAGGTCCAACCTTCCATCCTTTTTCAGCTTTGCTTTCCTGTCCCTGCAGGATGTTGCTGCTGTCAGGCAGGCAGCACATTGTGGTGGACTCCTCACTTTGCAAACCATCACTGTTAAAAAACAAGTCTCCTGGGCCATGACAATATACACTGGTTGTATTGTATTATTTTTTTTCTAATCAGTTGAGTGGAGTGTTTTGTTTGTCATAGAATCATAGAACAGTTTGGGTTGGAAGGGACCTTTAAAGGTCATCTAGTCCAACCCCCCCTGCAATGAGCAGGGATGTCTTTCACTAGGTCAGGTTGCTCAGAGCCCCGTCCAACCTGACCTTGAATGTTTCCAGGGATGGGGCATCCACCACCTCTCTGGGAAACCTGTGCCAGTGTTTCACCACCCTCAACGTAAAAAATTTCTTCCTTATATCTAGTCTAAATCTACACTCTTTTAGTTTAAAACCATTACCCCTTGTCATATCACAACAGGCCCTACTAAAAATTTTGTCCCCTTTGCTATGTTTTCATTACCTGTCTCCATAAATGAGCATGGTATTTTTACAAACAGCTCTCCAGACAATGCTTCACGTAAAGCAGAATGTACTCAGTCTACCTGGGTTTATTATCTGTTACAGCACAAATATCCTGACTGACCTTTATCTAGATGTTGGAGGAGAGATTTTCAGCTTTTTGTCCTCAGATTGTTTCCCCAAAACTTGACTGAAGCATGCTCTCTGAATGTTGAAGTGAGACTCAAGGGCTCTTCCTCCTACTCCTTGCTGCAGTTTCTCTCTAAAAGAAATGCAAGCACTCAGGCAGGGTGCCCAGCAGGCACACCAGTCCGGCACGTGCAGGGGGACCAGATACTGAGCACCATGAATGCACTTACTGGTAGGAAGTGCGGAATACTGTCTGCATTTTAGAGACTGGTGGTACCCTTATGTCTCATGCAACGTCTTTTCCTTCTGCAAAATGGGGGAAATAAGGATACCATGCTTTGTATATAGTGGTGTTTAAAGACATTAAAATGTGTGATTATTGTGATAGTCTATCAAGTGCTATATTTGATAATATGTTCTGGTGCGCAAGAGTTTCACATAGAACATTATGGTAGTTGTTAAGCAACCTGAAACCATGAGCTTATTGTTTTAAAATACAACTCATATTTCTTGTTATCTGAAATTTACTTCTACAACAGAATTCTTACTTCTGCTTTCCAATAATGATTCAAAATGCAGCCCTCATGAAGTGTAATACATTCCATCTTAGAATAGAATGAAATTTAAAAAATTATTGAAAAATAGACTTGTGCAGAAAAATAAGTATACAATTCCAGAAGGGCTTTGAGGTTTTGAAATCAAACTTGTTACTAAAACAGGAAAAATTGTTGCCTCCAGGTTTTCCTCAAAGGAATATATTTTAGGTCAATTTTAATATAGCTTTCATAAATTTTGCATTAAATTAATGCTTTTTAATTGTATGCCTTTTAAATATTTCAAAATGAAGAACAAACATTTCCAAACCAAAAGTCAACACTATTCCAAAAGTGCATCAAAATGGAATGTTTCAATAGCATCAGAATTTTTTTCAATTCTGAAGAAAATTTCAACAGAAACAGTAAGAAAATATGTATCGATGAATAAAAGCTAGACATTGTAAAAGGCTTATGTAAAATGTAAATGGTTTCTCTGTTTACCATAGTAAGGCTGATTGATTTTGAACCTTTCAGCGTACGATTTTATTAGGGCAACCTAAACAACTTAGTAACAGGCCTGTTTTTTTCCCCTCCAGAGAAAACAGTGGGAAAATATCAGTGGTACACAGAGAGGGCACAACTGTTCTTCCAACAATAATAAAATGGCCAAACAGCAGCATGCGTTCTTATTTCAAATATGAAGCTACCACTTATTTTGTCATCAATAATTTTAGTAACAACTTTGATGTTATCTCAGACATCTTCCTTCAAACCACAAGGTTTCTGTGAAGCACTTATATTCAACAAGAAAGCATTGATCTTTTTAGCCTCTGCAGGTCTTCTCATTCTGAACCATGAGAAGCATTCTAGAATAAACATTTTTGTGTAGTACTATCTAAAGGGCATTACACCTTGGTTTTACTATTGTGAACAGTGTTTGCTCATGACTATTATGAATCATTTTGAACATTGAATCATGGCTGTGTGTAAATTCTCAGTGGATCATACAATCTTCAGAAGTCATCTATAAAAGGTCATCTATAATTTCTGCAAGTATTTTAAACCAGTCTATAATTTATTATTTTTTCTCCCTCTTCTAAATGAATTAAATAGTATTATCATCTGTTTTATTACAGTTCTTACAGTAATCTGAGTTATGTGGTTATTCCAATTTCACAGAGTAACTGGGTATAGTCAACAACAGTATGATTTATTTTGCAGTGGATTTGTTTTGCAAAACAACATGTAAGCTTAACATATTTGCAAACTAATCAGTAAAACTGAAAAAATTGATAAATTGACCTAATTTCCTCTTGTGTTTCTGGCACTGGACAGATACACAACAGTCTGTTGAACTCTAATGCCTAGATTTCACTGGGTTTCATAAAATAAGCATTCATATAACAAATAAATATGCATTAACAGCTTTTTAAAAAGATATCTTTACCTGTGATGGTGCAAAAGAATGGAGTATCCTTCCCAACTGTATTGCTAGCATGCATCGCTAGCTAAATGCTACCGTTTTAAACAAATAATTCAGATGTGCCTGGGGGCAACACTGTCAGGGATACCATCACTGACCTTTGGAAAGTATTTAAGAATAATGGATGAATTTGGTAAGACAGCTATGTGTGAATATATATTGTTATTACATTTGTGCTGATGGACAATTAGATTTTGTTATACCTTTTATTAGTGAGCATCCTGGCATGTTTGTGAGATGTAGCATTTATCCCATGGCTAACATTAGGTTATCTGAAATCTGTTCCTGTCTGTCTTTACAAAAACTTAGTACTTTTTCAAAACAAAACCAACCACCTGATTATCACATTTAAAATAAAGTTCAATTGCAGAGAGAGAGGGAGAATTTTAGTCTTTTATAACAGAATAAACATGCCTAACTTCAAGAAAATGGGGCATCACAAGTATTTTTACAATTCCTTTTAATTTTCTTTTTACATTCATGAATTAAAAATAACCTGAAATTTTTCACAGTACAAATGTAAGTTCATCTGAAAGCAAGAGGAATTGATGTTTTGATTTTATAGCTTATTCTGCAAATTAAGGGCTGCTATGGCAATTCTTTATCCAAAATTAGTTATCACAGCTTTTATATTTGTTATTACATATTTTGATAATGTGCATTTGCATATTAAACTGAAAACTTCCACATTATGGAAGCAGGTGGTTTTTTACAAACCTATAAGCCAGACTGATAAACTGAAATGACATACATGGATTTCTTTGCCCATAATGCCTTCCCCATAATTTTTACCCATATAGATTGATGGGTCATTCCAGGTGTACATGAGAAATCTAATTAGGGATCAATGAGAAAATTGTCAGATAATTATTCCCTGAAATCTTGTAATTTGTCTTACAGCTGGTTGTGCTATATGCAATTCATTGCTTTTCAACACCATTTTCAGAACTAAGGTTTTGCTTTCACTTATTAATAAAATAAAATAAAATAAAAATTTTCAGTAACATTTTAGCAGACAAAACACTGAAGAATAAGAATAAGACTGTAAATTAAAAAGCATAGTAAATTAATGTTAAATGTTAAATTTATTATGCTTTTCAATTTCTGCATCTGTAACCTTTTTTATTGCATTGTTAGATGCAATTCCATAGGTCTGTTTGATTTCAGAATTATTTTAGGGTTTTAGAGCTTTAAGGCATTTGGGAGTTTTGTTTCATAGAATATGAGATAAATTGTGATATCTCAGTTCATCTTTTTTATTTGTTTTGGTGGTTTTTTTTGTTTTGTTATCCTGATGTTCAAGTTTGCAGTAGAACTGAATGAAAAATACCCTTTTCTGCTGTGTTGATTTGTTGGTCTTTATGGAATAGGCTCATATGTTATCTTTTTTTCCATTGGCAAGAAACTGCAATTTAAGCTGAGCAAACCCCAGAAAGCTCTGTCTGAATTGGCATTTCAAGATCTGAGAGTTTAAGTGCATTCTAAATTCTTGTGTTGACTTCCACACATGACACTGAAATAAATGTTTTCCATAGTTACTTTAAATTCTGTCCTGATATGCAATAGTGAAGTAGTTACTCTGTAAATTAATTTAACAATATTTTATAATACAAATTATCTACCAGGCTTACAGAAAGTCAAATATTCTATAAAACCCTCATGTATTCGATATGTTTTAGATATTCCATCTATGCTGATGATTACTTTTATTCTTACAACGTATCTTAGATGAAACATTCACTTCCTTGATTTCAGGAGCTGATGCTGTGGAGGCCCAGTGTAAGAGATTTGAAGTGAGGGCAAGTGAAGGTGGAAAAGTGTTGTTTTCTGCAGATGAAGATGAGATTGTCATTGGAGCTGACAGACTGAAAGTAACAGGTACGGTAATAATAAGGTTTCTAAATGGATGTAAACTTTTTTTTTTTTTTTAAGTACTCTCAGTAATAATCTATCCGTCTTTACAAAATTTTCATCTGCTAGAGAGGAAAAAGTCTTCTCATCAACAGTGATAGCTTGAGCAACCAAAAGATACTGCATAATCTAAAAATCAATTCCTCTAAAGGCAGATTTGAATTTAAACTCTGCAGGACCAAGTATGGTACAAATCACTCTTACCACAGTGATTTGGCCTTTATATGTTACCATTAAGCATTGTTTTGTGATACCTATACCATTTGTTCAGGTAATGCCCCTTTACAATGATAAAAACTCTTGTTATATACTATGACCTTTGTTTTTTCTGTATGTGAAGTATCAAATCTAACTTCTGTGTAAATTAAGGGCATGTACTCTGCTTTACTTTAGGAGGCTCAGCTGAAGTGTAGTAAGTAGAAACCTTGTCTTGACTTGAACATTTGTTCAATAAAAAAAGAAAAATAATTTTAATTGGTATGTTACTGTCATCATTACATACATATATATCTCAGTAACTCATTTGGTATTAGAAATGTGTTAGCTTATAAAAAAACAAATCAGTTACCTAAGTTCGTTTTAGATAAATGCTTTAACTTTGCTTAATAAAATCCCATCTGAACTTAGGCTGGACTTGAGCTATCCACTCATAATCTAGAATAAGATGCAAAGCTTGAATTGTTTCACCAGTCAGGGGTGTTTAGCTTTAGGTAAGTCTGTATCTGGGGATGCCTGCCTTACAGAGTTTGAAATCAACCTACTAGTTTGAAAGTTCAGCTGTGTAGAAAGTATAAGACGGTTCTGGTTTATGATGATTATGGTAAGTTATCCCTTTCTGGTCTGTAAAACTAAGAAATGCATTACTAGCAACTTTAAGCCTTTTAAAAAATATATTAGGTAGTTCTACTTCCATGTAATGCCAGATATAGCATTAAAATAGATTCAGGAAGTTGAGAGTCAAGCTATGACTGAACTTTGTTCATAAGCCTCAAGATTGTTGCTTGCCAGTATATGTGGGATAACTTTTCTTCCCCTTTCATTCCTATCTGACCTCTGTCTATCTTCTCTAGCCAAGCAACCTGTTTTAATACTGCTAAACCAAAAGAAAAGGCTTTTACAAGCAAGCAGTTTAGTGATGTTGCAGTATCCAATATAATACACTAAATTGTACCGGTTTACCAAATTTGGGGTTAGGAGAGGGAGACATCAGTGTTCTGTTGAGTCAGCAGCAATTCTTCATAGATAGTAGTTGTACAAGAATTTTGCCATAGTGAAACCTAAGACAATAACTGGAATAACACAAGAAGAAAAAAGAGAACCATACTTAATCCTGCTAAGGTTCAAACTTGATCAGAATATTAAATGCTGAGAAAGTTAATCTTAAACATACAATAGACACGGGAGATTTCAAAGCATCTATCATAAGTTAAAAAATAAAACATCTTACAAATGGCACTGAGGATTAGATTTCCTGCCATTAAGAAATGTAATAATAAGTTGTAGATGTCATGGTAATTTTTTTCATCAGACTTCAAAAGCAAAGCACTGCCTAGCTGTCTTTAACTTCAAAGTGGCTTGAGTTCCTACAGCACCTGTTGACATCAGTGGTATAGAAAGCAGGAAAACTAATGAAAATCTATTCAGTGATGCTTAGCATGGGATATAAGATTGTTCCTTGTGAAAAGAATAGGATTTTCCCCTTAATTGTAGAAATACACCTAACTGTATGTGTATTTACATTAAGCTCCCCTGCCCAAATTAAAAAAAAAAAAAAAAAGTAAAGGCTAGGAAAACCTAAGTTAATGCTGCTTTGATATATTCATCTGAGTTTCAGGGATTACTGTATACCTGTTGAGTCCTACCAGAAAATCTCACTACTAGAGTTGTTTATACAAGTAATTGATTTTCCTTCTGTGGCTAAAGTGAAAAATAAACAAGAGTTAGGATTGAATTTTCAAAGAAATTCTTTCATTGAACTAGAAAAATTATTTTAGGGTAAAAACAATAAAAACATTGACTTGAATTACTTGCATGTGCGTGCAGACACACACACACACACAAAAAAGAAAGATTTAGCCAGCATTTAAATATATTTAAAAAAAAAAAAAGCATATTGGAGTATTTATCAAGTTCTAAGTGTTGTTATTTAGGTCATGAAGTTAAATACAAGTTATGTTCCATTAAATAGCCTAATGTCCAACATTTTGGGCAGTTTCTTTAGAAAAACATGTTAAGGTCTTTTGTAATTGTAATATGAAAGAGTAATTTACTTCTTAAAATCACTTGAAAGTTATTGTCTTCTTTTGTGTTTATTCAAAAGTAATTTAATGAGGTTGGGATCATTCTTTCTAATCTCTGGATAGTCGTCTTGAAATCACATTTCATTAGTAAACTATCTTACAATGAGGCTACAAAAGGCTAGTTTCAAAATTTTATGCTTTAAATCCCTAGGGTCCACTTTAGGTTAACCCTTCCATTACCTTGTTAGAGAAGAAAAATATTACCCTGCAGAATGAAGGGGAGAGTATTAGATTTCTAAACGAATTAGTATTTCTGAAAGGCTTAGACAGAATAACCTCATATCCCAATTTCTGTATCCCTAAAAGGCTTTTTGCAGTGTAAGTACTAATCTGCAGCCAAATAATAAAGCTATAATGAGACATCTATGCTTTACTGTTGACTTCAGTCTAAAGCTGAAATTATTTAACATAGATTTCCCAATGGAGACTAAAAGTTGTATGATGCATGCAATCTCAAGAAAAGTATTTAAAAAAAGAAATCTCCCAAAGGGTAAAAAAAAAAAACACCCACCCACCCCCCATCTTCATGGAAAAATAAAATAACAAAATCTTTCTTTCATATAGTAGCTCTTTGAATTCTGTCCAAACGTTGTGTGATACCTTTAAATTCTTCGGCAAACACATGAAAGGTGATGAGTCCCTGTGAGTTCCATCAATCAGACTGCATTACTCTATATTACATGATATGACTGATGAAACCTGGTAAGGCATCATAATGTCAAACATAAACATTTAGTGTATTTATCTCAAGCCTGTGTTTTGATAATCATGGTGCCTTGGGGTGAATATAGGAAAGAAGTAATGGATGAACAGAGGAAAAAAAAAATATCAAAAAGCAAAAATAAGCTGTGCTTATTTGGAGATGAAACTCTCACGTGTAGTTATTTAAGTGTGGTACTACAATGGAAACATGATTTTCTTTTCTTGCTTAGCTGTGAATAGTGTCTCTTTGGAAACACCTCACTGTGAATGGGTCCAATAAATGATCCATTTTGGTAATTAATTTTCTAAAGCATGCCCATTTCATGGGCATTTATAAATCACTATAGCAACATGGCATTTATTTTATGTGATTTTTTTTCTCAATTCAGAAGAATGCTTTTGTAATGCACAGCTTGAAAAAGCAATGTATCATAAGGCAGTATAAGAAATTCTTGATTAATAAAAATTTGAAAGATTAAGTTTACAGCTTCTCATTGATTATTTTTGTAGCATTTTTATTTGTAAATTTTTATATAGGCAGCCTATTCCAGGGGGAAAGGTATAGCAGAAACAGGCTAGTAATCCAGATATCAATAGATTTCCCAGATAAGAAAAATATGGAGTCAAAAGTAGTACTTTTTGTTTTAGAGATACTGCAGCTATATATTTCCCTATTAAGAGTCTCTCACTTTAAAATTAGGCTGTCGGCTGATTTAATTTAGGCTTCTTATTCTTCTTTCCATTATTACTTTTGCTTTTTCTTCTAACTGTGTTAGCTCTTTTCTACTTTATCATTCAAGGAAAGAAGAAAAAAGATTCAACCTTTGCTTTGTTAGACAGAGCTGTTGGAATTGCAGCTGACTATTGCCCCTTTGTGCAGGGATGCCTCCTACTGCCAGGTTTAACATGAATCTTAGAGCTTTGTAGGGAGGGAAGAGAAAGGCATGCTGAAGTAAACATACTGCCAAAGAGCGGGAAACAAGCAGGAATAAGGAGCTGAGTTTCTGGTGGGCTCACAGGTTCCTTTCTGCACATGGTTAAACCTTTCTCCCTCCCTTATATTCACCCTGTCCTAGTGAATGGAAAACATCTATAGCATCGTGGAGCCTTCTTCACTCCCTCTGCAGTTACAGAGCAAGAGTACCTGTTTGACTTTTACTCCTGTTATTTAAATCTTAATACAAAGTTTTCTGCCCTATGCTTTTATTTCATATTTCTTTTAATTGCAATACGATCTCTGTAAGATATTCTTGCAGCAGAACTTGAAAATACTGTACTGGTCACACTCGTCGGTGAGAGTACAACCATATATTGCGACTCAGCTTTATCCTGCCGGAGTATTTTTGAGAAAACAGATTAAGAAGGCCTAGCTCAATATACATTTTTCTGAGACACTGCTACGAAAGAAGATTGTAATTCTTTCTATAAAAATTTTCACTCTATGACTCTGTTAGTACAGTTTGTCTTCCTCTTTTTTCTTAAACCAAACTTGTAGTTAGCAGCTGTATAAAAAGTACTAAGCAAAGTGGAGGTCATCTACTTATATTCTAAGCAAAACAACTACTTTTTTGGACAACATAAATGAGGCGGTTTTTTTCTCTGACTTTTGAGGTGGTTTGCTCAGTTAAGGCTAAAAGCACATTATCAGAAACTTTTTTTTCCATTAAACTTACAATGTTTTATCCAATTTATAAAAACATTTTGCTTTTTTGAAAAGAGCATTTCTCTTTTGAGAAATCTCTTTTGATATTTTTGAAGGAGAAGAGACTGCAATTTAATTCTCACATTGTGTTCTACACATTCTTCTGATCTATGTACTTCATTCAGACTTGGCTATAGTGTTCTTTATTTAACCATGATTTTATCTCTGACCCTTCTTCCAAGACCCATAAAAACAATAGCATAACTTGATTTGTTACAGGTTTAGGTACCTTCTTCTAAATCAGTTGCACTTGCACATGTGGCTTTTTTATTAATTATGTTTAAAAAAAGGCAAGGCAAAAATGGATTTGCAAATTAGACCACATAGGTCTTCCATCAGAAGCCATTGCTGTTCTGCAGTCAAATCCAATTATGTTTTCTAGATGCAGCCAATAAGCTCTATCATTTTTTCTAAATAACTCAGTCTAGATTGCTTGGAAAATATTACCTTTGTGGAGAACTAATTTATTTTGTTTCCTATTACTTTCTTAACTGCTGGCTTGTTGTCTTTCATCCCTTATTGCTGCATGTCTGAGTGGTATAATCTGTTTTAGCACAGGACCTGAAGTCCTTTCTGGATAAAACTGAATTCTGTTATAATGATAATTAATATGTCAACAGTAATGTTTTTCCTCTAAATATAAATAAGAAGCTAATTAAAAACTTGTCAGTTAATGTTTTACCAAGATTTCAGTAATAGTTCTATAGAGTTCAACTGCTTCCATAATTTACTGAAACACAAAACTTTTCAGATATATGGAGCTCCATGTCTGTATTGTGTGAGCTGATATAATTAGCGGAAGATCACTTTGTTTCCATATTTCAAACATAATAACAGATGTCATCGTGGGAATTGCAATTGTAATAAGGCTTGTGCATGGTTCCTAGCAGTACTGGGACAAACAAAAAGAAGAGGCATAAAAACTTTGCAGACCATTATGACCTCCTATGAGCCTTCTTCCTTGTCAAATAGCAAAGTTATGTAGAAAGACGGAAGTCAGAGAAGGACAGGAGATCTCATACTTCAGTTTTAATGGAAACTTTCTCAGAGTAATAGCAGGATATGTGTAGGTCAAATCTACTTTGACACCAGAACAGTGTCAGGGAAAAATCTGTGACAGGCTGCAAGTATCTTTTTCATTACACTAAAGTATATGCTTATAGTGGATTCAGTATGGCTTTGATCAAAGCCATTTGCTTCACTAGATGAAAGATGAGAGCCCTGATGTATCAAGGAAATTTCAGAAGACACCTACATACTTATATTCTAATAATATCCAGACTTAACATGCAGAGAAGTGCATCAGTACCTCAGTTTTGATTTTAAGATTATGCTGTAGGACTGTGAGTCTGCAGGTAATTGAAATATAGAAAGGTCTTCCAGAGTAGTTAAAAAGAAATGATAAAGTAGAAATATGGCTTATGGCTATAAAAAGGAAACATGACAGAAAAATGAGGAAATATATGTGAATTGCAAATTAGGTTGGAAAAGTAGAAATAAAATATTTATAACAAGTACTGAAATGTAGAAAAATAAATGATTTGATGTGTGTTGTTATTACAGTAGGCATATATCTAGTGCCTTCAGAGACTGAATAGGAATTTCAGTATGAATGGGAAAGAAGACCTTGGATTTGCCACGTTCAGTTGGTGGATTGTCATTCAGGACAGATGGAGTTTGGAGAGTGAAGTGGCACAAGATGAAGGGAAGCACTTAATCACTTTAAGCTGGTTTACGCAGCCAAACTATGTGACCACAGTAAAACTACTGTATTTGATGTTGTAGTAAAAAGTTAAACCTTTAAGTAGATATGCCAGACTCTCAGTACCCTGAACACTGAATGAACAAGAATTCTTTTATCATCATCTGTCAGTAACAAAAATGCATTACATATATAAAATTTCTGTGTTTTCTCAGTAATGACTACATTAATATGTACCCCAAAATGTACTGGATGAATAAGATTTCTGATAAGCTTATTTAGATCTCAAGGAAGCACTTAATGTCCAGACTTGTCTGTATGGCAGCTCTGATTGAAAGACAATATTATTGCAGGAGTCTAACCACTTGGCAACAAAGCAAGCTGTCAGAGCATTACTCTTGAGGCACAACTATAGAGCTGATTACAGGCATATATATGTGTGAGCTCCAAGCTGTCTATGAACTGGAAGTTTTATAGGCAGGCTAAAAGTGGTGAGACTAAATAAATAAATTTCTCATTCACGACACTGCACAAATAGGTTTATATCTTTTAGTTAAGGGTAGAATGCATCCAGCCAGCTGACATTACAAGCAGTGTGCACCTACATCAGCCTGCAGGTAACTATGTAGATTGTTGGAGGACTACATTGACCTAAGGATAATAACAGCTTGTTTGCGAAAGAAAGATTTTGATTTTTGGCACTTGACAAAAACATGCCAAGGAACAGAATGATTGGTTTCAGGAATGTATGTAAAGAGGAAGAAGCCTTGATAAAAGTAGTTTTTCTGAAAAGGGGATAGACCCAAAAGCACACAAATGTGCAAACATTTCTGCAAATATGTTCAATTTCTTACAGCCGTTCCGCTGAAAAATACTCAACACGGCTGTTCTATAGACAGAGACATAGAAGGAGTCAGCCTGTAGTCAGGCAGGAGAAAGGAAAAGGAAGGAAAAAGAAACCAGCAAAATTACACTCTTGATGTTTAGGTAGAGGAAAATCATCCTCTACCTAGAGAGTCAAACTTTCTATAATCCATGCTTTCTGAATGCCTCTCCTTCCATATTCAACTTTTTTTCCTTTTTTCGTGATAATATCAGTTATAAGAGAAGATAGATTTTAATCCTTTCCTCTCCTTCTAGGCTGTAATCTATTTAATTCTACTAAATAGGGCTTATGTTTTTGAGCTGATTCTGTACTTGTCTGAGCTGTTCTGTTGCGGAACACAGCCAGCAGCTTCCCAAAGTTAGCGGAGAGCCTATTTGCTCTGTTCTGGTACAGGGCAGTATTGATCCAGAATTAGTTCTAATTTCCAGATTGAATCTGGTTTTCAGGTTAAACATTTGACACCAAGATTAAGATATTGTATGTTTGTGACCAATGTAAGAATGAATATTTTTACAAAAAACTGCCAATATCTGCATCATATTCCCAATCATATTCCACATTCTCTGTTGGAGGACTGTGCAGAGTCCAGAGATGCAATTTAAAGTAGTTCTAGTTTTGAAGGGTCTGAATTGCATACCAGGCAAATCCACATGGCCTATGTAAGGGTCAAACCCCAGAGGAAAATTGCCCCATTATTAGTAAGCTGAGGTAACTCTTAAATCAGACCAAACCAGCTTGTTTGGAAAACACACACTAAACATTCAGAAGGTTTTGATACAGGAACTGGATATGAATTGGGTTCTGATTTTATAGTAAAATTCTAACTCTTAAAATCTGAACTAAGCCTGACACTCACATGCCCTCAGGCTTTGGTAGCTTTGAAAATGCACATTTAAATTACAGCAGTCAGACTCATCTCTACTTTTAAGATATAGCTACTCACAGGAGGGAAAGGTGAATCATAAAGGAGCTCCAGCATTCCCATTTTCTTTTTTTTGCCTTAAAGTACTTGCTTGTGATTTATTTCTGCCTGGAAACAAAATTCTGTTGTTGGAGATAAGGGTCAGGCTGCAAAGCACTATAGGATTTAGGTTCAATGAAAAGAGGATTTGGTTCCAAATACTCGTCCTATAATGATGATGCTACAAGCCAAAAATATCTTGCTTTGTCCTGGAACAGTATTCTCATTAGATGCTAGAAGATGAGATCATTTGGATTTCAATTTGTAAAGCCTTCAGAATAGAAGGAATACTATTACATTTTTAGGAAATATTGCAGGCATCTGACTTTTCCCAAACAATATACAGATGTACCTCTTACTGTGAGCCATGTAATACATGTCAAAACTGCACTTTGTTTTCTGTGAATCCTATCTGAAAGCACTACAAAGTGGCTTTTTTATGTTTATCCAATCTTAAGGCAAATTTTTACCCAACTTTCAGTACAAGCTAATGTATTTAGTAGCTGTAAACTGCATGGTGAGATTATACAAGAATATGTCATGACATACATCATACTTTCAAAACTTATGTGAGTGAACAGGAAGATCTTGACTCTAAATTTAGGTAGAAAGTAGCAGAAGGAATAAATACAGAAATCCTCACAGGGAGGTACTGATTGAGTCCATGGCAGTCACAGTTTGAAACAAAGCTTTACTCAGAGGAAAAGTTAGCAGATTTCCATGAGTAACATCTTGGACTTTACTGTTATCCGTAGATCTATTTATAAAGCAGGTATACAGTCAAAGCTGTGAAAAACATAGATTCAAATAATTTCTGCTCTGCAATATATCTCAAAGCTTATTCATAGCAGACTCCTATAAGCTAGGAATAATTTCACCCACAGGAAGCAACTCCAGAAAAAAAACTATATCATGCCTGAAAATATAGCCTGCAGCCTTCAGCCTGTGTTGTGAATTAAAATTCCTATCCTCATTGTGGGTAATGACAAGTTTACATTTCACAGTGTCTGACAGCATTAAATTCAGCACACCAAGACACAAGCATAATAAGCCACCATTTTGGCTCTAGAAAAATATCATCAATGTATATAGGCCTTTGTATTTGAATTAAAAGTACGTAACAATGTGGCTTTGCTCAAGGTTCAGAAACTACAGAAGTGTGTATGTGTGTATGAAGATTAAGAAGTCTAGATAGAAATGTATAAGAATTCAGAATGGGTAATGTAAATTCCAGAAGGAAGAGTGGCAAAAATCACATATACTATATAAAAGAAATGAAATTATATGTGGTAAGAATCTTCTCATAAGAAGAGAATGAAGCAAAAAACCCTCAATATCCAGGCGGAAATGGATGCATCTGGTCTGAGATTCAAAATGCAAATGGATCTATACTTCATGGGGACTGATGAAAGGGCAAAGAACCTATGTGGTAATGTTGACCACCAAACCAAAAAGATTATACAGATGAAGATTTTTATAAACAAAAAGAATCATCTAATGCACAGGGCCTGGTGACAGCATTTTTTGAATGTTTGGGGGCCTCTTGTTTCTTTTAGCTACAGAGACAGACATCTGTCAGGAAAAAAAAAGATCAAGATGCAGACTGTACAAAAGATGTATAGATTGTTAAGGATGACACAGTGTTCAAAAGGTAACATAAGGGGTGTTGCTGATCAGTGGGGAGGAACTGAGAATGTGAAGGTGGAAGGAAATCTGAGAGGGCAACCACCATGTAATGAGAACATCCCCTGTTTGAAAGTTACAGGGAAAGACAACAGCAAAACAAAATCAAATTGACTTCCAGAGGTCAATTTTAAAACCTCAGAGAATTCATAAGACTCACAGGAGTCTTCAGAAGAGTTAGGAAGGATTTTGGATCACAAGTGCATCATGTGATGCAAGAAAGTCAAATATGGAGCTAGAATGTGTAAACAGGAGTAGAGCCTGCAGATCTTCAGCTCTATTCAACACTGGCAAGGTCCTCTCCAAAGTGCTTAGTCCAGTTTGGTGTACCATTGTTCAGTAAACAACTGGATAGAATCCATAGCCGTGAGATTGATTAGTTGTCCAGAAGCATGATCTCTGAGGGAAGAGAGAAAAAGATGGTGCTTTTTAGCTTGAAGAAAATAATATCCAAGGGAATATGTTATCAGTCTTGAGGCCTTGAGAAACAGCCTGTTGAAAAATAAGGGATGCTCTCTATCAGTTAAAAAAAAAAAAAAAAAAGAAAACCAAGAATGTTTAACAGAAAGAATAGTGAAACACTGGAATAGTTTGGCTGTAGAGAATGTAGAATTTCCTTCATTTTCTTCTACAGAACAAATTATACCAGCATCTGTTGAAGATGAGCTGGTTGATCCTGATTTGGTTTTGAACTTAATGATCACAGCAAGGAATGAGCCTTAGAGGAGATTAGATATTTTCTTTTTGTCTCTAGTCACAAGCCAACTAATGTAAATTCAATAAAATTTGTTCTTTCTATCCTTAGGAGTAATGTCCTACTCTTTGCAGCTGTCACTATTATAGGCAAGCACATGTCTCATAAGTTTCTGCTTGTTTAAAAGAAGTGTTCTCTGTATTGATTTTATTTTAAATGTCACAGGTAGCTGTATTATTCACATAGAATTTTTATGATTTTAAATAATTTTAAATGTTTCATGTTATTTATTATTGCATTTTAATACTTTGTGACTAACTAATATTTAGGGCTTTTTTGAGCTTTTATTTATCAGAACAATCAGTCACTAAAAGAACCCTACCTCACACTTGAATTTATACCAGAAATTATAAAAAGTTTCTTTCCACAAAAAAACATTTAAATCATTTAAAGTTGATAAATGTAATATGCATATTATTTACTAAGACTTATAGAAAATGTGAAATTAGTAGATTATATGAGGCTTTAATGTAAAACACTTAGCAAGACTAGATGGAGATTGCAGCAATTTGACAAGGTCAGTCAGCTTTCAGTAATGTTTAGAAGGTGCCAGTATAACAATATACTGTTGTTGTTCTATATGCAACACTGATAGAAGAGTCAGAATACTGGCAGAAATTTACACTAGAATAATTCTACTAACGTGTTACATACAGTCCTCTTCATTGTAGTTTTATTTATATTCTTTAAGGGGTTTTTTAGCTTTAATACAGTGTTTAGTTGAAAAAACAGGTGGGTAGCATGACCAAAAAAAAGAGATCAGTATATGCATTGCCACCTAGCTCTCCATCTGTATCTCTAACTAACTACCCATGAAACCTATCAATTACAAAACTCTCATTTTGACTTTTGTGTAAAAGTGTTTCTGTTCAAGCTAAGTGTAAACATCCTTTTTTCTCTTTCACAAAGTAAAAGAAAAACAATAGCAAATAATTTTATTCCTTTCTCAAGATTTTCCTTTTCATTAAGTAGAGGAAAACTGAAGTCTCTGTAAATCCTGAGCAAGTCACAGCACAATGGGGCATTATGAGAGAGGTGGAATATCCCTCTGCTATAGCAGGAAGGGCATGCATCCCCAACCAAGGTCCAGCAAGTAGTGTTTGTACAGCCATAGAACCAGCACCTACTTTCTTGGGTTTCTCTGCTGCCTTTCAGCATGTGCTTTCAGAGACAGGCAAGCCATTTACCAGCTCTGCTGTCTGCACTTCTTCACATACGCTTAACACCTTTGCTCTGGCTTGTTCCAGGGAAGAGTTCTCATCCCTTTCACATGGCTGTTGACCAGTCACAGGTTGACCATTTCTGTCAACCAGTGACTGGTCAACAGTTTTATTTCTTTACCCCATGAATACTTTTGTTTCTTGGGAGACCTGTCGTTAAGATGGGCAGAAGTCTTTCAGATGGAGTAGAACTTCATTAAGTACTACCACTCCTATTCAAAATTCTTCCACCTACCAGCCAAACCAGTTTTTCCCAGCAGGCACTTCTCCAGAGGGAAGCCTCCTTTTTCTAAGATCTGATCATCAGACAAGAATCTCAAGGTAAGTCTAAATAGTATATTGTATGTGGATGCAAACAAGTTTTCCCCTTACTCGAAATCTAACTATACACAGTCTAACACAAATGGTCTTGAAACTGCTGATTGCATTGGTGTAGACCCTAGTCTGACTGAATTTGCCTTGACTCTCAGCAGCTATGTGATACTGTGTTTATGCCTGGTCAGATATTCCTGGCTTAGAAATGTATCCTCCATAGACCTTCTTCTCCTACTTTGTCCTCTGTTGTAAGCAATCCCTGAAGCTTTTCCAATGGGCTTCCCAGATCAGAGTGAGCATCCTTCTTGGTGAATCCCTCTCAATTTCTTCATACCTCAGCTAGTCTCTTTCTTTAAGGAATTCATTTCTTTCTTCCTCTTACCTCTTTCTTAAACTTTAATTCCTAAATTTGGGTGTCACCTGGTTATTTAGGTCCAGATAAATTGAACATGACAGGGACGGTAATTTTATAGTCATAGGACAGATCTAAGGGCCCCTGACAGCCTAGCCTCTCCCAATGTATGAATATCACCAGGCTCAGACAAGTTTCTAAAAACAGAATTAATATATTCTTTAAAAGTTGTGTTAAGCAGTTCCACTGCAGAAATGGGTGACTTTCCAGTTGTGAAATATCTGTGAACAAATTGCAATTCTCTTGTATTTAATTGTTTGAATTTCAGTAAATAATTTGTGGTGGTGATTTGATCATGATTACTTTTTTGTGACTTGTTAGGATTTGAAATACAAGCTTTTTTGACATATATCAGAAGAATGTTTGTTTCATTATTGGATAAGCTTAATCCTTGGAATTTAGTTGCCTGTGCAAAACTTGTAATTAAAATGCCAAGATTTATTTTGCCATACTCATTTTCAAAACATTGTGATAGCAAACATACTTGTCAGCAAATTCATTCTATAGAAAATTTACTGAAAGCAAATATAAAACAGATGATGCTTCTTCTCCATCCTTGCCAGCCCCTTGCTTTTCAATCAATCAACTGGAACTCCCAGTAGCCTGGAGGTTGAAATCAGTGTAAGGTTTGCCTTTTAATTATATAGGAGCAAGAATGAGCCCTGAATGAATAAACTAAATTGATGCTTCAGTTCACCAAAGTTTTTTTAAAAACAGCTATGAATTATATAGATTGTTAAAATATACATCTTTCTCACCCATGGTTTGTCATTTTAGTTGTCTCATTGGTTTGAGCACTTTAACATTTTTCAGAGCTACATTGCCCATCCTTTGGGTTTGAATTTGCAAGGCCAATAGCTAAGCATTCTGGCAGTAATCCTACAAAGCATTTAAATGTGTGCTTGAATTTTGGTCCTGTGAGTTGTACCACTGAAGCTAAAATGTACAATGACAAACCTTGCAAGACTGGAGTAATAAATAGTTCTTAGGAACTTGGACTGTGGCTGAGATTTTATTGAGTCGCTTGGTTTTCCTTCTGCACTAATTAGCATCCCCATTTATTAATTTATAAATAATTTAGCAAGGACCTCTTCCTATTTTGTATTTAAATTCCTTGAGGAAAATTTATCTTTTCACTTTCCTTCTCTGCTTTTCAATTAATCTCCTTTCACTAACATATACTTTATGCTTGATACATTTGCAGAAGTAATTCTCATTAGTTTCATTGACTGCCATTTCTAATTTTTATTATTTTTTCCAAAAGTTAGATCTTTATTCTTTTTTTACATTATTATTTCATACTATACAATTGTGCATAACACAGTATGCAATTAATATTATATATTTTTTCTTTGAGTGATCTCCTGTCAGGTCTTATTAACTATTTTCGTTTTACTTGAACTGAGGTACAGAGTTTTGGGATATTCCATTCCAAACCTAGGAGATCAGTGCTAACCTAGGAATGCAGAGTTTTTGGTTCCTGTTTGAATAAATACTGTCACAATCAAGTATACTGGTCCAAACTGTATGCTTTGATGAGGCGGGCATTCCTAGGTATGATACTGAGCAAAGTTAGTGCCAAACTGCAGTGTTTTGAAACATACTTCTGTTTTAGAAGTTAGTTACTTTTGGTATGTATTTTCAACTTCACTTTTAAGTAAGATTCTGCACAGTGAGGGGAAGATGAGAAAGCTATATGAAAAAGCACACTTCACTACAAGAAGGGATAGAATGAGTGAGCTTAGCAAGGTAAAGCAACTAGAGACCTCTCCTTTCAGAAATCATCACATGGTAGTTGGTAGCCCGCACTAAAACCTACATGTTTCCTGATGGTATATGTTACATTCGTAGATAAACTGAAGTGAATATCCAAACCATAAATTTTACTGTTTTAATATATGAAGAACACTTGTATTGATCCTGTCAACACCAACATCAGTAATGGGTATAGTGGGATATGTATATCTAGCTGTTCCTACTTAGAAAGCATTAGAATTCAGGTTTATGGTAACTGCTTTAGCAAATATCTTGGTTTTCATTGAAGCTATTATATAGCAGGTTTGTAAAGCATCTGAAACATATTTTGTGAGCATGCTAGAAAATGACTGCTAGAACATAGATCTAAGCACACACATACACTCACACACAATCATGCACACACAAATGCCTTTCAGTTCTTCCAGGCAGCCTTATTCCTTTACAAATGCCAAAATGTCATCTAGCTCAAGTGGAGACTTTGCCCTTAAGTCATAATCTTTCTAAACCAATCTGATACATAAAGCGTGATAGAAGTGACAGCAAGTGCTATAGGTTACACCACTTACAGTGTAACTAGGAATAGTGCTTTTTCATGTCCTTTTTCTGCATCACTTTCTGCAAAGCAAGTATGTTACGGTGGTCAAAGGTCTAGATACAGCAGCACGTAAAGCTTTCAAAGTACCTGGATATCACACTAAGACACAGGATGTATCCAAGATCAACAAAGCAAAATACTGGCAGTAGCCAAATGCTAGGTTCACTTGAAAAATTCCTTTCCCAATTTATGGTCGAAAGCATGAGGTGGGATTGGTAGTTAGATCTGAAAGTCTTTTCTCATTAAACAAAACCAGCTTTTTAAAAAATATTTATTTTCATATCAAGCAAACAAGTTATATTATTTTTGCTACTTTTATCTTAGCAGTATTAGCAAAGGATGGACTACTTTTTTAATCTGTTTTTACACTCTGTGTGGAACAGAGAAAATGCAGTAGATAAAGCATACTGTGCAGAAAGATTATTTATCAAGTTTGTTTCAAGTTTTAGCTGTCAGGACTGTTTTCAGGCTTTTTATAGTTGCAATTTCTTTTCTTCTCTCTGTCATTCTTGGCCTTACGTCCCTGGTTTATATTTAGATTTAGTATGAAAGCAAAAGACCAATTAGAGTTTCTGAATTTGAAGTTTTAATGAAATTTTGGGTTTTTTATGACAGCAAAACTAACAGTAACTCAAAACAATTTCATTTTGGCAAAGTATTAATGTGAAAAATTAATATAGATATTAAAAGAAACTTTTAATACAAAACAAGGAAAGGAGCAGAGAGAGTATGCTGCTGAAAAAAACAGAACACATTACTTACAGTGTATAAGATGTCTGGAGGCCAGAAGGAGACTAAAGGACAAGGAAGATTGAATCTAAAAGAAATAAATTCCTTCGGAATGTTTAAGAATATAAGAATAGAGGTCTTTGCAAGTAAGGTTCTCTTCAGTGAAAGCTGAAAGGCTGGATTGGTAAACATCATGACTGCTAGCTGGATAATATAGAGAAATGCTTTTTAGGGTTGATCTGAAGAAAATGCAAAATAAGAAAGGTTTTCTTTTTTGTCTCTTAAACTATCTCTGAACCTGGTAAGGTCTTTTGTTGATAGCTGGACATAGGAAATATATTCTTGCTGTAATTTTAATTTAAAAGTGGTAAAGCAAAAGAATTGATTTGACGATGACTGTCAAATTGTATAGCATCTGTTCTCTAGACATGACAATCCTGGTGCCAGGTGTTCAGTATTCTGTCAGAAAGTGCCTGAACATAATGTAGTTTAATGTTTAAGAGGACGTGAACAACAGGTTTCTCTGGCAGCTGACCACACCAAATTTTCATGCAGAAGTAAAGCATACTTTGCTAATTTTAGCCAGATATGCCTTGGTATGTAGCAAGGCAATGAAAAGTGCTTAAACCTTAAAAGTCTTATGGTGAATTTATGATAGGTGTATTGCAGCAGTGACGAGAGTGTGATTTTTGATTCTCTCCTGACTCACAAACAGTGAAAGAGCAAAGACTAGACTAGGGTTATGCCACATGACTCACAGCAGACCTGGGCTGTTACAGGGTTTGCCAGGTAATCTGAATTGCGGTTGTAGTCTGAGTCCTGATACTGCTCCTTGGTGACGTAGAAGGGAGTACTGAGACCGGCACTGATAAATTACTCTGCGACCAGCTCAGTCCCATCTTGAAAATGGAGTGGTAGATCTAGCAGTAAATTACTGCCATAAACCCTCTTCCCACAGCCTCTGCAAGGTATGTGGCTACTCCTTTGTGGTTCTTGCCTGCAAAAACATCTGAGTCTTTGGCAAAAGATGTGTTTTTCAGCCAACTTTAACATATTGCAGTATGCTTTAGTATGTTGTCCTTCTCTGCAGAAAATATGTGGTCTTTCCCGTGATTAATACAGATCACACATAGGCATGCGTTTACTAACATGACCATTGGTGGTTTACAGTCATTGCAGTTAACTGATTTGAAATACACCTGCTTCCATTTTGTTGCTAAATTAAAAGGCTTGCTTCACTGCTGTGCTGACTTGAAGGTGAGAATATTAAGTGACAAAATTACTGTTGCACATTCACTCTCTTTCTCACAGCTGCAGAATTTCCATTTAAAACTGCAGTAATGACTTAATCTAAGTTAAGTCATTTGCCCTTTTGCATTGCGGTAATGCCAGGTTTGAATGTGCTGTATTCATCTGTGTAATTTACTTCTAGAGAGAAAACCAGGACATTAATAAAGAGCAGGAATAAAAAGACAGTCATAATAGGTCATAATCAAGATAACTAGTGGTAGTATCAAATAGAAACTTTTTAACAGCCTTGTGAGGAAGTGATGTTATAGCTTCATTTTATTTCTCATATCTGAAAGAAAAATTATGTCTTTCAACAGTTGGAGATACTTAAATTTTTGTTTCATTTTGGTCTAATAGGTATCAAAATGCATTATATCAACATCTCTATTTCAGCACTGTAGAAATACATGTGGGGATTCTCACTTTTTCATTTTTTCATGAATTCAAAAGTTTTTGAAGGCATTTTTACGGTGACTTTTTAAATACATACTGTATTCTTGCATATGATGGACTTTTTATATGTGTATTAGTGCCCTCTACAGGGTACACAAATGCACTTCTCTACATATTTGTTTATAATTTATCAATGGCATGCTAATTCCTCTACAGTAAAAATGCTATAGTAGAGCTATTTCAAAAATCTGGATAATAGTCCTGCTGCTTTGTGGCTTCCTTTTGTGTAAATAAAACAATTTATTAAATTGTAAGAATGCAGCAGTAATTATCACATAACCATAACAATTTCTCAGTATGTTGCAGTAATGGCAAAGTAGAGAACAGAAATAAATGCACATTTACATATGGCATAAAGAACTGGCCACTAAAACCTACATAAGGCACCCTATGAATCAGTTTTAATGCTAATGGTAAATTAGATAACTTCTGATATAGTTAAAGTGAGATTTCCAAACAAGCTTTCCCAATTTAGATAAAACTCTGATGTGTCAACTGCTGACCAGATGTTGAAAGCAAAACCTTCAAGGTGCTTAGCTTGTGTGCGTTGTTGCTCTAGTCTCAGTCCAGTATCAGTAGTTAACTAACCTCTAGAGATGCCAATTTCTCTTTTTTGGCTATAGATAAAACATAAATAACCTGTACTCCTAACTTAGACAACTAATGAGATGTCTAGACTTAATGGAGAAACTCCTGATAAATTCCTCTGAGCTTTTGACTTTTCAAAATCAAACTATTTATTTATGGAATATCTTAAGTGAAGGGCAAATGCCTTTTTATCAAAAGCTAATAATTAATTCTTTTGTTTTAGAGCTTTTTGAAGCAAATTGGATAGACATTCCTGTCTAGGTTTTGTAGGTAGGCAGCAGTACATTATAGAATTTTCAGAAAGCTTTGAAATGGGAAATTATTGCTGACTGTTCTTGAAACTAGGTGAGAAACAATTTTCTCATTCTCACATTTTTCACCCTTCAGATTCTAACATTTTTCCATAGTATTCTGTACAAGTACACGACACTTTGCTTTTAGTAAAAATCAAGATAAAATTATAAGGTAATTTAATTAGCCTTGAAGTTAAAGCCTTCATTTTGTACTCGGGATATACAAGTTCACGTCCCATTCTTTTACATCCCAGGTGAGTCCCTTGGTTATGAAGCTATTGACTGCTGTTTGATAGTCCTCTCATTCATCGATTCATTCATTTTTCATCAAGGAAACAGCAGTTCTGTTTTGTAATTGATTAACTATTCATTAGAGCATAAGCCTGAGCATTCCAAATCCTAGGGTTATCTTCTACAACAAAGTGAAATTACAGTCTTTTTGATCTATAAAATACAAAAATAATCCCATTAAAATTCAAGCTTTTGAATGTAGACAAGGACAATTTTTGCTGTGTTCCACTATTGTGAACCCAGAATCATTTACACCATTTCAAGAAAAATGCAAATCCAGACTATCATATATATCTGGGAAAAGAAGAAGATTTTTTGTTTTTTAGAAATTATTTACTGTGAAATCTAACTGTAAGCTTTAAATCTATTCATATATCTAGCTGTTGTAAATTTTCAAGGATACTATCAATTCAAGCAGAAATGGTTGTAGTTAATAATTTTTATTGTCATGTGTATCTCCATCTGTCATATATCACAGGGGAAAAAAGTAAAAGATGTTATGAAAATTATTATTTTTAAAACTTGTTCTTTGTAAACCCCTTATATATTTTTCAATTTCATTCATGTTTTGAAGAAATATTAAATTTTAATGTGACTTCTCAGCAGTTTCATTTAAATGTATTGACTTTTTTTATCCCAGAAGTAGCATTTAGAATAAGCCATTTACAATTATTAATTGAATTATGTTACTACTACACTCAGTCAAAATTTTATTCAAATAGATGCACTTTTCCAGTAGAGTAAACCACGTGGTGGCCGAACATAGATTTTGGATGTGAGCCTTCAAACAAGTATGTGGATGAGCAACAGAACACATAGGCATAATCCAGTTTCATCCAGGTGTCTTAACTGCCTGCCTTTAGGAAGCAATGTTTCAAATGTTTGTACTCAATAGATGATATTTAAGAAGATAAATACTGACTGTTGCAATTTTGCAAGTACTTCCTAGAGTTGCTATTTGCTTTGATCAAAATTTATCACACTGAAGATGCTGAATTTTAATTTATTGGAGAACTCATTCTTCTTATCTAAATGAAAGGCTTAGTAGAAATCTTGCTTTAGTAAGGTTGCCATAGAGAAAATACGCATCAAACATTAGTCATGTTCAAGGTCCTTTAGTAATGAATCTAAATCATTCATTTTAGAATTTACTTTTTAATAATGGCTTACCTCTGAAGACTTCGATGCTCATGCTTTAGTTTACAGGCGAACAGCTGCATCTAGTCAGGCCATACTACAGCTTCCTACCTATAATATACCTCCAATATGCCACATTAGTATCATACCTGAAACCTTCACTATTTAACACTGGTCAGTTTTGCTACTGAGGGACTCTGCAAGATTGAAATCCCAGCAATCATGCCAGTTGTGTTTTCATAAAATAACCTACTTTCATTTTAGTTATGTACCCCTCCAAAACAAAAATTCAGTTGCATCATGCTTTTTTAATACAAGGACCTAGCTAAATTACATTTCAAACCATTTATTAACATTGAAAGTCTTAAAGAGCTGCACAATCAACATGTGGTCCAGAAGCTGCATTCTGACTCCTTTGGGTTTCTAATCAGCCCAAGATAAATTATAATAACTGGGCTTTTAAAAAAGAAAGAACGAGCATTTTCTGCAGTCTTTTTATGATCATTAATCTGCCTAGTTGAATATTTCTGTTTTTTTCAGTCTGGCAGTGATCAGCTCTTCCAAGGACTTAGTGTTGAACAACAGCTAGCTAATCTTACAAAGGCACTTTTAACTTTTATGTACGTATATTTTTATTGTGTACTATGTACACATGGTAAAAGAATTAAGATTTTTTTTTTATTGCAATTAAACTTTTAGAACATATAGTCTATGTTTTCAAGGTCTCTTCAATGGTAAAGCAATCCTGATTAATTACTCATATTTGTCTGTGAAACCTGTGTATGCTTTAACTTAATAATGAGTTTGCAACAAGTAAAATTGCAAGCTTCAAAAACGATAAATATTTTACAAACTCTTCTTTAAACTACCTAACTCAGAGGGCAAATTGACATTGCAGTCTAATGCTTGCATAATCTTAGTACTTCATCATATCGTTACTTGATGTTTCTGAAAAACCTAGAGAAAGATCAAGGCAGTAAGATTCACCTGTGCCTGTGATGCTGCAATGCCATATAATTTGTACACATCAGAATGCTACACAATTCCATTGTCAGTACATTTGAGGTGATTTGCTTACAAGAATGATGTGAAGGAGTGGGATAATGCTAATGTATGGCTCATTTTTCACAGCAAAATAATTTATTAGTTTTTGATTCTTGGCTTATCAACTCTTCAGCCAGCATTCTTCTCACAAAAAAATTAGCTCTGCTAATCAATATGCTCAGGTGCTGCTCTTTCCATGCTAGTTGGTTGTTAAGTCACTGAAAGGTACCAGTGCTGTTGTGTGAGCTAAGTCATAAATTACGAAAGGATTATTTGCTGGTTAAATAAATGACAAATTTTCCTCAGCATGCACATACATAAGCAAATATAATCTGGCACCAAATACCAGCGTTGTACTTCCATTGTTTTTATGAAACTTGTCATTTCCCAAAGGCTGAATTTCAGGAACCAGTAAATTGAGCAGAAATTAGTAGTTTACAC
>NW_008824243.1:2832141-2885948 GCF_000699105.1 Pygoscelis adeliae
CAGGAATGTGTAACTAGTTTTGCTTGTAGCAAAAGGGTCGCTTTGGTTTGCTCTGTGTCAGAAAAGTATGTTTTAAAGGTCTGGTGTTTATAAATCTGCTATGCATAAAGAGGTTTTTCTATAAATACAGAATTGGACTTTTGGCCTTTTTGCCTGACTCGTGCTATTTACTGAGTTTTCTCCAGCAACCTCTGTAGCGACTGGTATTCTTTGACCAGTATTTTGCCTTCACAGATTCTTCTTTCCTAGTGAAGTCTTTACTTAGCTCATTCTCTTCCACTGGAAGCTGGAGGTGGGAGTAATTTTATTCAGTTACACTTACAGTTTTGATTTTACATCCTTTGCACATACTCCGTGCCCTTGCTATTTTATTTCCTCTGAAAGTTCACTTTTTATAGCTATCCATTCTAACTCATGTTCCTTTGAATTCAGTTCCCTAACTACTTCCTTTTGAGCTGTATTTGAAAGGGCTTGAAGGTTCAAGCCTTTTCTTTTTATTCTTTTTTTGTATTAATTCATCTCTCTCTAGAATTTCACTCGTCTCAAAGTAGGTCTTGGTTATGATTCTGTAAGTCAGGGGATACAGTTAATAGAGCCTTGTCTTATTTCTGTAAAAAATATAAGTGTTTTAACATTGTAAATTATTAAATACTTAAAGTATATTTCTTTCTGTTGTGGTTTAACTCAACAGGCAGCTAAATACCACACAGCTGTTCGCTCACCGCCCCCCCGCCCAGTGGGATGGGGGAGAGAATCAGGAGGAAAAAAAAAAGTAAAATTCGTGGGTTGAGATAAAGACAGTTTAATAGGACAGAAAAGGAAAGGAAAATAATAATAATAATAATAATGATAAAAGAATATACAAAATAAGTGATGCACAATGCAGTTGCTCACCACCCGCTGACTGATGCACAGCCAGTTCTCAAGCAGTGGTCACCCCTCCCCCGGCCAACTCCCCCCAGTTTATGTACTGAGCATGACGTCCCATGGTATGGAATATCTCTTTCGCCAGTTCGGGTCAGCTGTCCTGGCTGTGCCCCCTCCCAGCTTCTCGCTGGCAGGGCATGAGAAGCTGAAAAGTCCTTGACTAGTGTAAGCACTGCTTAGCAACAACTAAAACATCAGTGTGTTACCAACATTATTTCCATCCTAAATTCAAAACACAGCACTACACCAGCTACTAGGAAGAAAATTAACTCTATCCCAGCCAAAACCAGGACACTTTCATTAAAAATATCATGCTATTCACTTTGAATCCTGATTTATATTGTTATATTTATTATTCATAGAAAGGTATGTTTGTAGCACCGTTTCCTATGCAGTACTGAACTACATGATCTAACTTCCCATCAAAGCACTACAGATTTACACATAGTAAATTAAAAAATAAATAATAGCTTTCTATAGTTTCTCTTCTATTCTGTATTTTTAAGTAATGTTGATCCATGTCTTTTATTTACTGTACAATCCCTTTCCATTTTTCTTGATTCTGCTGTTCAACTGCTGGTAACACATCAGTAAATTCTGGCTGGCTGATCTTTTTCACCTTTCTTACTAAAAACAGGATAATCGTAAGTGCCTGCTTTCCTTCCAGTATAAATTAAAAGGAATTGGAGATATTCTTGAACTTGTTGATAGCATATTTTCTGAGGATAAAACATTTACCACAAGAACTGTTATACTTTCACTTTAGAGGCCATGTGAGAAGAAAAAAACGTATGTGGGATTATATCTTCAAATAACAAAAGGAGTACATTTGGTTTGAGTTTTAACTATATTTTATTTAATTATATCAGTTTATCCTTAATTCCACCTGCCTGGATTTTCAGCCTCCTTGGACAAACTTGGTCTTTCTTTCCAAATTTCTATTTTGTTAGGAGAGAAAGGCCTTCTTATCTTTTAAACAAATGCTGCTGAAAGTGAGGAAATACTAATGCTGGCTTAGAACGATCTGTCATTTATCTTTTGTCATCAGTCTTTGCCTAATATTATCTTTGGCATTTCTGATTGATTTAGTGTCTGACCCATACCACAGTAATGTTTTATACATGTTTGCATTAATTCTGGTCTTTCAAATATTACAGCTGTGGTCTCCTCATAAGTAAAGACTGGCAATTCTGCATCCTGCTCGGTTATTTACATCTTCATATCCTATTGCCACCTTCAAAAATACAAAAAGCTCTTGGCCTTGAAAGTATTTAATTTTGCTGATGAAAAAGGTGAATGGGATCTGGAAGCATATTCTTTAACTTCTGATATTCAGCTCCTGTAGAATTTCTTGCATGCCGTTATAGATGGGAGTGAGATTTCTTTTGAGTGAGAGAAAGCCTGACTATGCAGACATGCTATTCCTGTCTCTTAAAGGTAGCAGAATTGCAAGGCAATGTCAGGTTTAAAAAGCAGATTCTGCACAGCACCTCTGTGAATACCTTTTAGGTAAAAAGATATGCTGTTTTTTCCCGCCTGTGGTTCTCCATAACACTCAGAAAAGTTTGGTTATAGAAAGTGGGTTTGGTTGTTTTCTTGTGAGATCTTCAAAGCAGCAGTTGTAATGAAAATGTTTACAGTATGCTTTGCCAAGATATTTGTAAAGCTTATAGATTTCTGGAGATAAAAACCTAGGACTTGACTTCATTACTCTCAGAAATCATAGAATCATAGAATAGTTTGGGTTGGAAGGGACCTTTAAAGGTCAAAAATCCCCTCTTCTTCATCTCTTGGATACTCCATAGCAGTAGAGTATTTTACAATGAAGGGGTTTTTTTTTCTGTTTGTTTTTCTTTTTTTTTAAATGGAAGTGGTGTTTAGAAGATGACGAACAATGATGATTTTCTGACAATAATTTAGTTTAATTAGATTTTTTTAGCTTCTTGCTCAGGACATTTTCTCTTTAACACTGTAAAATGGTATTATCAATTAAACATTCTATAGCCTCATTCTGCTTTCAAATCCTGGTAAGATCAGTTTTCTAAATGTTATTGGTTAACTGCAAAAATATCTAAATATTTATCTCCATTAACAGTAAAACTTTCTGAAAATACTTGTGAAATATTTAAATAAAATATTTAAATAATTGAAAATACCTTATTGTTTTTAAAATATTGTAACAATTAGAGTGGTGCCTCTGTTCTGTTGAACACTTCTTACACAGCTACTGTGAGATACTGTTGGTATATTTTTAAGTTTACTCAGAATTCAAGGCTCAGAAAACAAGAAAACTTCTGTTGTTGAAATACAGCAATTAATCCCAGAATAGTTAGTAATCAACTATATCCCAGACAGTTTCCTCGATCTTCTTTCCAGTGGTAGAAGGTAAACGCATTACCTGTTTTAGATGTGTTTTTATTCAGTTCTTTCATCTTTACTGGTGGTTCTCTGTTGGAAAGACTTTCACACAGTAGGTCTAGGCTATTTTCATTACATGGTGCCCAGTACACATCTTCGGAGAAGGAAAGTAAAAGCTTACAGGCACATGGATAACCCCACAAATCTAAGTTTATATAAGTGGAAGACAAAAATAATGGCATTGGACAACTCAGTAAACAAAAATAGACATGACGATAGGGTATAGGGTTCAGGGGAAAAAAAAGACAAACTTTTGAATGCCTAACAACATAGGTAGGCTATTGTTATCTATTAAATATAAATTGAGTAGTATAAATGACTGTTATGCATTCAATCCTTGTGTCTGAGAGTTACAAGAAATACTGATTTTATAGTGCTCTTCACTACATGTTAGTTTCTTGAGTTTTCTATTATTTTAATAAAGAACTTTCTGTAATCAGATATTTATTAATTTTTTTGGTCTTTTTTCATTCTCCTTAAAAAATAATTGCATTTAAAAAAGGAATTGTGTAAATATTTGTCTTTTTTTCAAATAACTTCAGTGAACATTTATCAGAACCCTAATTTTTCATTGAAAAGGGGTTTTTCAATGAAAAATTTTGGTCATGTAATTCAAAATGTGGAATTATCATATGCAATTTGGACCTAGTCATAGAAAAGTAATAGAAATTTAATGTTATGTAACATCTATAGAATGTTATTATATTACATTCTAAAACCTAGTTATAGAAATTAAAATACAATAAAGAATCAATTCAGTTTTAGGAAATAGTTACCCATTTTCTTTGCCTTGATTTTGAGTGCCCAGTAGGAGATACATGAGTGTCCACTACCAACACTAAAACCAAAGGACATTCCAGATAAGTCTCTTTAATTTCTTTGAGAAGAAAAGTTTTCAGTGAGACAGGTCTGATGGAAGGAAACTCTGAAGCTGTCAGATATTGAGATTCAGGCTAGCAACTTCAGCTGGTAGACTGTTATTTCAAAACTTTTGAAAGCTTGGCGTCTCAATTTAAGTAGTCAAAATGAGCATGATGCAAAAAATAGTAGACACTTCTAAAATGTGTTTTTGTCAAACAAACCTATGATATTCTTTTCCTTATCTGTAAAACAATCCATCTCCAAAGTCTTGTGATGAGCATTCAGGCAAGTCAGTGCTGAAAAGTTTGGATCTATAAAAGTTTTCAGGTTTGTATGTGAAATTAATCTACTGGTAAGCAGAAGTCTGAAGTTTCACATGATGTCGGTCCAGTTTTTGATATAGAAATACAAACATAAATATGAAGAAATATTGATAATCATTACTATAGGATTCAATCAGATATTTTGTCCTAAAAATGTCAATTTGTGGTCATACATTTCAATGTGTTTTTACTTTCCAAAGTAATTGTACTGTATTTTATTTATGTATTTTAGGCACGGAAGGGGCAGTGTTTGGGCACTCTGTGGAGACACCCCATATCAGAGCAGAACCTTCCCAAGACCTCAAGTAGGTGGTGTTCAAAAAGTTGTTTTAAGATCAAGTATTCTCAAAAATAATTAAGTCTTAATTAAAAGCAAATATCTGTATAATAATATATACTGCCTACTCAGTGACTCATACATATCCAAAATACTGGTAGACTCCAATTTTTTCTTAGTTAAAAAACCCCCACAAACTTTTGTCACACAAAATGTATGATACATTACTTTTATAAATGACTTGCCTCCTGTAGCAGAATCCTTGAGAAGTATATTTTCCCCAGAGATTGGAATAGTCAGGTGTTTTTAAGGTCAAATGAGTATGGTACTGTTTAGTAGCATCATACCCAGATTTTGATTTTTTTTTTTTTTTATGAGCTGTTACAGAACATATAAGTCAAGTGAAAGTAAACAGTCCCAGATTTTTTCTTCAAGTGGTGTTTCTGGGTTGTTAGGTTTTTTGAATACTACACACACACTTCAAAAATTAATTGCCAAGTGAAGCTACATATGTAAATGTAAAAAATCCAAAGTTTTCTGTACATAGTCACAAAAGTGGAGAAATAAGTAAATAGTAAAAGATCAAGTCTAAGACTTACTAAAGCATCTACAGACTGGGAAAGAAAAAATTTAGAAAGGTTTATAGTGAAAGCTTTTTCTTGAAGTGCATGTATGTGTACTGTTAAATACTAATCTAATTTATATGGATGACTAATGAGAATATATGACAATCGCAGAAAATCAAAGGTCCTTCCTTGTGTTTCTTTCAGCAGAACTGGAGAGAAACAGTGTAGACTTTGATTCAATTCTACTATGATTCCTAAACATTATATATCTATCCCTTTACCTGCCCAGCAGTGTTTACAATGAATTGCTACAGAAAAACATTGTTAAATGCCCTTCCCTATATTTGCAAAGGCATTTAGGATCATCAACCAGTAATGATGTTGCAGAAATCATGTGCGGGAAGATGCCCACGTGGACAAGTTTGACCACTGTATGTGGGGTGTAAGAAGTAAATGATTGTGTTTGATTATTTACACTAAACATTTTAAGGTAATGTAATGATTCGGGGTCTTCCAGGGGATCCTACTTATTAGATTTTAATCTTAAAAATCCCTATCCCCTGCCAAGACTCCTGTCAGTCCTTTGTTGAGTAGTTGTAAAGGTATTTATTAGTGATGACCACCAAGGTGGTATGGTCTCTAATCAAAGGGAGTTCAGCAGAAATCAAAGTGGAAACATAACAAGCTTTTTTTTTTCAGGGGCCCAAAAATTTGAGTAAGAGGGTGGAACTTGTCCCACTCAAAAGAATGTGGAGACATTGCTTTGTCTACCTCTTTCTAATAATTAAATAAAAACACCAGAGTGCAAATGTATGGTAAAACAGATAACCCTGTGTCTTCAGATTCACTAGGGTTAAAATCACGTCATGTTGCTTGTGAAACTTAAATATTGGGCATTCACCTCTCCTGTCCTTTGGCTTTATTTGTTCCTATGATATCCATTGTTGCTTAATGTTTTTCAACTCCACCGTTCCTTCAGCTCATTTTTCCAAGGTGGACGTAAATTAGTGAGAATTTTCCATTCAACTTTCTGCCCTCTCATTAATAATGAACTTAACCCAAACTTTTTATTTAAAAAACTGATGAAATGGAAACCCTTGCTGTTTGGTCAAGCAGCATTAGCTGATGTGTAAGTGATTTTATTCTTAATATAGTCAGTCTATATTGTGTTCTGCAAGCTTTTGTACACATGTGCTCCTATATATTAGTTAGGATTCAGTGATATTCCTTTTTTAAAACTTTCAAGTCATTTTAAGCTTCTTAAAACGATGACGACTACTATTAGGACAGAGTTTTCTTGGCTTTTGGCATGAATCTTCTCGAGGGTAACCTGCAGACCCTTTTTAACTTTGTAGCTTGAAAGAACTATAAATAATTGTGGGTTTGTGTGATATCTTCTGACAGCAAAATACAGTTAGACATTCAGATCATATATATCCCTTTGAAAATTCCAGTTACCATATGCCTTTTAATCATATTTCAAATGATTTAAAAAAAAAAAACAAACAAACAAACTGTTGCTTGGGTTTTTTTTAAGTTCAAGACCTGCATTCATTTTCCCAAAAAATAAAATGGCTTTTTTTTGCTAATTTAAAAAATGTTGTCAGAAAGCAGTGGTTTATCGTTTAAATGTTTGTTTGCCAAATATGCCCAAACAAAGAGGTCACCAAACCTAATATGACATTTCCCTGTGGCCTCAGAAGCTACCTCTGTCACAGAAACAAAAGAATACCAGAACCCCTTTTCTGGCTTCAGGCCCAACTGATACAACTACATTGATATTGTAAAATCATTTTATCCTCTAAAACAGAATAGTTGCATCCTAAATGCCGAGTGGGAATGGTCTTTGACTCATGCTATCTTTCAAACAGTGCCTGCAAATTGTTTGGGAGAGTTGTAACTGACTCTCAATTGACTCTCAAATATGCCAGCAACTATTTAGCTGCATAGATGATTGAGTTCCAGTGGTCTGGCCTGGGTCCTACCACTTTTTAATGTTTTAGTATAAACTTAGCCAGTGTCCAGTAGATCATACTGGCAGTCCTAAAAAGATGTATTTTTACAAATGCCGCATCTCTGCGCCTTGGGACTTTTGAAATTAACGGTAACATGGGAGAGTAGAAAGTTTGCTGAGTTGACATTAAAGTTCATTTTTTCAGTGGACACAGGTGATTGCAGTATGACAGCAAGTTGCAGTGCATAAATGCAAATATCTTAGGCTATGAGAATACTTGTATACAGGGCTGAAATATAACAGAATTTACATTATATTTTTAATTAAAATATAAATGATCCCATATTTTTCATGTTGGAATATGTATTTGTGGTCAAGTAATAAACCTCAGACATCAAGATATGAGTATATTTAAGTAATACCCTTTTTTTTTTTCCCCCCTCCAAAAAAAAGATGCTGGAAAACTATTCATAACCTTGGATATGTCAAACAATTCACTACTGAATTTAAAAAGTGGAATTCTGACCACCTTGATTACTGGGAATGAAACTGAACTATAAAATTTGGACTAAGATTTTGATACCCACAAGCCTCATCGTGTTTGCCCCAAAAGTCCTGGGATTTTAACTCAATCTATTCTGGACAGGGAGCCAAAACCAAAAAGTCAGATTCATTTTAGCTTCACATATCTAAGTTTTGCCTCAGCCACTCTTTGTTCTATAGCCAGATTTTGAGGTCTTCACACAGAGAAACATCTGTAATATTTGCTATTAAAAATGTGTTGTGTAAAAATAAAATTCAGTTGTGATTTAAAATAATTCCTTCCTATATGCCCAGCCACTTTGGTCACATCTTTCTCCTGTCTTACATTTTCAAATAATAGCTAGCAAGGTTTTGCTTTCAGAAAATGTTTTTCTACAGTCCTTTGTGAAAGCTGGTAAGCCCTTTTGTGTCAAATCCCAAAAACTAATTAAATCTGACTTTCATTAGCTGGGATAAGCAGCATAAAAGAATCATGCCTTAGAATCAGGAAAATGAATTATATCTTAATAATTTAATCTTCGTATTTCTCTCGCTACTTTTTCTCACAGGAACACAGTTAGGAAAACTAAACTGCCAATATAATAGGTCCCCAAATATTTGTTTTAGGCTAATAGTGCATTAAAACATGGTGCACTAATAGGTAATATCCATGCACAGAAGAGGGTGACTAGTTAAATGCAGATAGCTTTGCCCTCAATAACCTCCTTAATAAGGGGGTAAATTAATTTGTTGTTCTCTGGAGATAACTGCAAGATCAAATTTAATAGGGTTTTTTTTCTTTTCTATGTCAAGCCCCACATACCATTGACTATCAGCTAATCCTGCAAGCTAATGCTGGGCATAATGAGATGAAAATTGATCAAGCGGCAAGGAACCACCCAAGCTAGTAAGATCCTACTTACCTCTGATAAGAATTAAAAATACACAGATCTTGCACAAGAGGACTCTTTCACTCAGAGTTGCCCGATGGTTTGCGAGAGCCATCTTTTTTTGGCATTTAACGGGTGGTTTAATAATAGGGCAAAATATCTATTCTATAAAAGCCTGGAGCCAGAGTAGGCATCAAAAAGAAATTTTGACATTAACTTGTTAGTCGTCTGAGCAGGTTGAGAGTAACAAAAGCACTGGGACTCTGCTCATCTATTTTACCCAGCAATCAAATAATAAACCAAACCTCATGAAAAGGGAGAAGATGCAGTAGAGTAAAAAAACCCAGCTTCCTTCCTATGCTATTTTAATGATGACAGGTTCTAGTTATTTTCTCAGTATTCTTTTTTAATAAAGTGGAAATATTTACTATTTAAGTTTTCAGAATTTGTATTTGGTGTTTAAATAGTTATTTCAGTGCTTGGGCATGTGTATTGACAGAAATTTCTTTGCTTAGTCTTATCCCTAGCTGTTAAAAGTATGATTTTTTTTTTTTAACATACATGTTCCTACAAAAATAGAGATGGGTGTAGTAAAAATGTGAAAAATTGCCAAAAATCAAGCTTCTTTTTTTACATATATATGCCTATATATATATTTTTTAAATTGAAATGAACAGAGAAGAAAGCTAGTAATAAAAGGTTATAATTACTATGCAGATAGAACACAGTAGGAACAAAAGGTAACTAGGTATGGCTCTTAAACTGAAAGAATAATTTGCTTTAGTGTTCAGTGATGATGATTATATTTGACATTGGAGAAGGGAAAAGGCTCTAGTAGGAACTGAGATATGAAGGAAAAAAAGTATTGCTATCACAATAGATAGCAAAATTTATTGAGTTTTGTGTGGTTAATTTAGCAGGCTGGATAATCTCTATTCCTGATCTGTGACTGAACTAAGTGTGAAAATAAGGTCAAATAGCCAAAATTTATAGTAAAGCTTTCAAAGTGGAAAACACACACTGTGGGGCTGATGGTTTGGCAAAGGTAACACGTATAGTGAAATAGATAGAAAAAATGGGTTAAAAGAGTCATCTAGTATGTTAGACCCTTTAGTCTGAACTCACTAGTATGCAATGCTTTACAATATTATTTTGAAAGATTCATTAAAGAAAAGAATTATGAAGGGCTTGAAGATAAGTAAATATTGGGATGAAATAGAAGGTGGGTAGATGAAGGTAGGGACATGGTTTAGTGGGCATGGTGTTGTTGGGTTGATGGTTGGACTCGATGATCTTGGAGGTCTCTTCCAACCTTAATGATTCTATGATTCTATGATTCTAGATTGTGCCAATCCAAAGAAATATTTTTCCCTTGATAAGATACCTGATCTTCTAGAAAACAGAAAACAGGTAGAATGGAGTTTAAGTACAGTATTTGATATAGTGCTATATCTAATGAGAAATTAAAAGGCAAGACAGAGAAGAGTATATTTAAATAAATTTTAAGTGGTACTAATAAGCGTGTATTTTTCAAATCCCTCCTTCAGCCTGGAGGGAGATTGCAAGGAGAGTTTCTTCAGGACTGATCTTATTTCCAGTTTTAATAACTCTCTTTGTGCTAGAAAGAGGTACACAGGTTTGGAAGCACTGGCAATCAGAAAGTCTTGAGCACTAGAATAAGAATATTGTGAAACTCAACAGTATGATGGTGAATATCGGATGAAATATTAGATAGAAATTTGCATTCTGCCTCTCAGATGCAAGAGGTTCTGGAATAGCCTTCCAAAAGGAACAAAAGGGACAACTAAAGCTCTTTATTATCAGTGACTGGATTATGTTTGCTTTATGATTATGCCATGCCATGGTTTCAGAAACGCACGGATAGGCTCCAAGCATACCTGTCTCAGGCTAAGCGGGTTCTGAGTGTAAATATAACACCCTATGAATCCTATCTCAAAACCCGTGTAAAGCTTGGAGCCATAGAAAGCATTTGCGCAGTGCTGAGTTAATGAAAGACAAGGCAACTTTACACTCTGCAGATTAGTGTGAAGGCAGCTGAGGATCTTTCTTTACATGAAGCCCGCTCAGGTCTAACAGCAGCTGTGACCAGCAGAGGTGCTCAGAGTCCCAGGGGGAGATGCTCAGGATTTCAATAGCACCCTCAGCTCCAGCAAGGCTTGTTGCATCTGAGGTTGCCCCAGGGCTGTTACACCGCTTCCAGACACAAGCTGCTGCTGCGTGTTCAAGAAATTCTAGTTCCATGTAGTTCCAGCCTAGCACTAGATACGAAAGCACATGCTTTGTTCAAGTATTTCATTTTCACAGATATTCCAGGTAGATGTGTTTAACTATTTTTTTTAATGGAAATTCAACAACAGCCCTCAGCGCCAGAACTAATTTCTGAAATGCTTTGGACTCTAAACCAAATACAGTCTTGTTCCACCATACCCACATACTCCTTTTTGCTGTAGTTTTTCTGATGAAATGTGATTTGATATACTACTTATAGTCCATAAAATTTGTACTCTACATCATTAAGGCCAAGTAACACTGCTGTAACATCCATAATATTTTCATTTCCTGTCTTTCTTATGATTTTAAGCAAATAGTCTTACTAGTGCAATAATAAAAAGTGCTATTTGTATTTTTTTCATTTGAGCAACATTTAATTTCCTTATTCTTTCCTTATACTAAATTCATCCCCAGAGATTTTTTTGCTCAAGTTGTTCTTTTTTCCCCTTCACAGGAGTATCTCCATTTTCTACGCCACTCTTCAGCCACTTTCCCAAGAAAACAAAGCTTCTTAATTTTGCTATCTATTCTCTCCCCTCATATCCCTGATAATTTGTGAAGCAGCTAGGCAGTTTCATCCATATTTGATAGAAAGGTGAAAGATCCTTAAGTTTCTATGCGTTTTCTGCAAACGAGTGCCTAACTAGAGATGCTAACAGAAAATCAGCTAGTATTGTAAGTATTTAGTGCTCTCAGTTTACCCATTTGTACACACATGGCTTCAGACTATCCTCAACTTCTGACATATCTTGCTTCATGGTCAGGTCATGGTTATGGTACGTGGAGGACATGGAGTTTCTAGCAGTGTTGTGGTTGTGGGTGCAGAGGGTACGGTTTGGGTTCTTGTCCTAGCACCATGTTGGAGCCAGACAAAGGATCTGAAGCTCATACAGGCTGGGTGTAAGAAAAAGGAGGTTCAGAGGATGAGGGGTTGTGTGGTGGATAGTTACAGGGAGCACATGAGTTTATAAAACTATTAGTTCCACAGTCCACCAAACAGCTCCTATTGCTTATATCTATAATAATACAGAGAACTCCAGAGGTAGCCTAAGCAGTAGAGAAGAATGAATGATTTTACATGTCTTATCCTGCAATTTTGATTCTATCCTCAGTTGTATTTCAAGATAGAATTCACTGCCAAAAAGAAAGAAAAAAGCTATTTGGCTCCTTCATAGTCTACCACTCTATTTTGTCTTGCCGAAGGTAAAAAAAATCTCTCCAGTTCTTTCCGAAATGGTGCTTACCCTAAAAAAGTGACTGAAAGTAAAGTCACCAAACCTTTTTTTTTTTTAAGGGGCCATTTTCTTCTTGGACTGTTTAGATACAGTCCAAGTATGAGCCACTGGAGACTATATTCCAAGCTCTCTGCTATGCTTAATCTGCAGAGGTTGAAGCCGACCTGTCAAAGGAGTTTCAACAGAATAATTTTCCACATGAGATGCAGTTTCCTCAAGATGTGGATCAAAACCATGTCACAGTTTATGTCAACTAAAATATATCCATTTATATCAGCTTAAGGCCCTTTAGGGAAACAATATTGAAAATATCATTAGAAGATTACAGGGGGTCTGGACTGTCACTTCCTAATCACAGGAAGCTAATGATTTTCAAAACAGAGAAGATTTTATGTCATCCAGTTCTCATGTGTTTCTAGTTGTTCAAAGAGCCCAGTTTGGCTCTTCAGCCTCCCCCAGGAGCTTTATGTCCAGATCTTACTCTTGACAGCCACTTGAGCATTATCTGTGGGCATGTTGCTTCAATCTCTTTCTGACAAGATAGATTTCTATTTTAAGAAAATATATTTTGAAAGACAACTCAGGAAATGAAGCTATATCTGGAAAGAAAATAAACTTCGTGTAAGGATGTTTAGTGGAGTGGCAGGGCATGTGTAGAAGGGGTTTCAGGACAGAACAAAAGTAAGGAAGATTATAGGGAGGGGAATGTTTTGGGTAGAACAGGGGTAGCTCTAAGATGTCAGCGCTATGAGGAATCCTTTTGCCATACCTTTCCTTAAGGGACTATTTTGCATTGTCTCATATGCAAATATTTGCCTTACAGCCTGAAAGTTTAGACTTTCAAGCATGTTGTGGTATTTCTCTAAGAAATAAAAGCGCAGGTTCTAAACCTTACATTTCTACTGATTTTCCTGATTTTCAAAGTTTTGAGTTTTAGTGGACTTTACATGCTAGAATGCATGATTTTTTACTACCTGAGATTCCAGTTAGGTTTTTGGTTTGTTATGTTCTTAATATTATTTCTGATTTTGATAGTTTCCCTGTCTTTAGCTATTCTGGCTATGCCCTCACCCACTCTAAGAAACAACCGTGCATTAAGTTCTCTTTAACCTTCCTCACATCACCTGTTTATTTTGCTCTTGCTTTAAACATTTGCTCTCTCCAGCACTCCTCACCTTTCCTTGATGTTTGTTTACTTTTTCTAGTCCTTTAATAACATCATGAAAAACTCTTCAATGAAATTTTATTCCTTACTTTTCCTCCTCAGTAACTAATGTTTGTTATATTCTCAGAAGAGATCCTTTATTTCCCTATGTGGGGAAATTGTTTTTCTGCTTTATCATCTATATCAAATAACATTAAAATATTCAGTTGTTTGAGGTGTTGCTATGATAATGCAGACCCACTGAACTGAAACTAGTGGTATGTACAGGGCAATTAGAACTCAGATTTGAGCCCGATGAGGTGATTTCTGGGTTAATGAGAATTTCAGAAGTTATAATAAGGGCATGCTGACACGTGCCATAGTCAGTGACATGCAGAGCACGGACATAACATGAAATGCTATACTGAATGCCATTCTACTGTTCTGATTTAAGTCAAGAAAGTTTCCTCTTTATTCAAGTTTATTGTCCATGAGTTGCAAAGTTGGATATTGGAAAAAAAAGTCATATTAATATTTACTGGTTTAGGCCATTTATTTAACTTTCTCTTACTTAAGACTCATGTTGTAAAGTCACAAAGTAGCCAAATTGTGCCCTTAAAGGTTAGGTTCCCACATAGATCAAAGAGAGCTTCACATGAACATATGAGAATTTTGCTTCTTGATAAAGGATAGCTGATGATCAGTGAACAATATTAAAGATTCATGAGGCCTGCACATTTACCCTTGCATTTCAATTAAAAAAAAAAATCATCCTGAAAATATAAGCTGTTAAAAAGATAAGATGAAAATATAAGCTGTTAAAATGATAAGATAAAAATATAAGATGTTAAAAACATTGGAATACAACAAGCTTCAAGAAAAATAACTCTTCTGACAATGATTCATGTGCATCTTGCAGAGGTGCACATTTTGATACATGTAAATGTATCAAAAAGAGATTTTTAGTCACTTTTATATATATGTTAAAAAATGCATGTATAATCTTGTAAATAGTGTAAGTGATGAGATTGAAATGAGTGAAGAGTGAATAGTAATTTTAATTTCATAGCATTCCCACTGTGATGTCTAATGCAGGTAATCAAGAATCCTCTGTTTGAATACTTGCAATATCTTAAAAAAAGTCTTCCAGATTTTTGTCACCATAATCCTAAAAGTCCCTGGTTATTCTTTATGCATACTACTGGAGCTTGCAGCCTGACTTCCAGGAAATGGACTGAATGGAAAGCCTAATTTTATCTAGCACCATCAGTGTTCAGTGGACTCCTTTAAGGACTCTTAGTCTCACTGGACAACTCTTGAAAACAGTTTCTTTGAGCGTTAGGGCAGCCAGCTGTTCTTTTCATAATAATAGAAATGGAAAGAATATATATTTAAAATTGTTTGAGGTTTCTGGAAAACAACATTTTCAAAATTATTTTTTAAAAAAATTCTTAATTCTAATTTGGAACAAAATGGCTTCACTTGTGGAAGAGGAAGGCCCTGCATTCTATGCGGTTTCACGGTTGGGAGTGCTTGTTTACAAGGAAAAAGTAGGAAGAGGGATAGAGAGAGGCTTGGCACATCCACTTGTCTTCCCTTCTCCTCTTTGTGTACCTTACCACTCTGCAGCCCCAGTTTGCCACAACTCTTTACCTACAGGCAGCAAGATAGATGTCACAATTATTTTAATCTATAGAAATCTACAAAAGGTTAGCAAGTCAATGTGTAGATTTTCCATTGGTTCTATATTTGCAAAACTTTTCTTTTAATAACAGGATTCCTGTGCTAACTGAAAAAAACCCACAACAACGTATGTTGGCAAGACCATCATATATAAAAGTTAAATACTTGGAAGTATTGAGGTATTTCTTGATCACCAGGAGTAAAGATGCCAGTAAAGGGGAAATGAGTACCTGCTTTACATGTGCGATCTCTAGTTGACAGCATATTTTTTAGTCCCCTGTTTTTAATACAAATTCCAAATTGGTAGAGGTTCATATCGGTTGTTTTACTAAGTAGCATGGGTTGGATCCACTGCTTAAGTAGACACGAAGCAAATAAATTATTCACATCTGCACAGGGGAATCTTCTATTTCCTTCTATTTTAAGAAATACCTTCTGCTAGCCAACAGAACAAAATTAACATAGATAAATTATATCCCATGTGAGTATGAAGGATATGCAAGAGGTAAATCTAAAATATTTCTTAAAACCCAAAATGAAACCTTTCGGTTCATCTTTTAAAAAATTTTTCTCTAATGCAATCTAGGTCAGCTTGTAAACAGAAAATACCAAATGAAAAATAAATGTTTCTGCATTTCTGATGAGAAATATTTTAATACCTTCAAAGGAACATATTCAAGATATTTGAAAAGCTTCCTTTTTTAGCAATAATTCTTTAATGAATTCAACTCCAATTCATATCGCTTTGATCCTCTGAAATTTATCTTTTTTCCAAATTAACCATTGATAATTAAAAAGGAAAAAACCCTTCTCTGCTTTGGATATATCATCTGCCTGCATCACATATAGTGAATTGACAGATTATATTATTTAAAAACCTCTTTTTAAAAGTCTCTTTGTCTTTCCTATAGTGTTGTAGTTTCTGTCTAATAATAGCAGTAGTTACTTTCTCCATCATAGCTATTTGTTGTTCGGGAAAGAAAAATTAAATTATATGAATAGGTTTCACTCATAGATGTAAATGCCACTGTGACAGGCCATCAGTAAATCTGAAAGGAAAGCAAATTCTTGATATGTTATTGTAACAATGCATTTTTCCTTGGAGGGATGAGTATTACAATGTGGAGTGTTACAATAAGTTTATGGTAGAGATTAAAGCTTTCAGAAATATGACAAAGAAAAAATATTATAAAGCAGCAGCATATCAAACATAATTTATCTCAAAACATTGAGGAAATAATCTATGTTTATAGACTTTTGCATTTCCAGTAACACGCTGCAGATTGTGCAGCTAAGTCACTTTTCAAATGTCGATCATCCGAAGAATAATAATAAGAGAAGTAAATTAGTAGATTTAGGCATTCAATTTTACTAATAGATGGGTGGTGTTTTAAAAACTATTCTGCTGATCATCAGCCATTTATTGTCATTTCTACCACATTATTTGATTTCAGGAAACTGCTAAAAAAAAAAAATCTATTGTCTGAAAAAGAAATTTCTTCTCCACAGTGTGTAGAAGGCTGATATTAACAAGTTCTTCTCAAATTGAGAAATTAGTTGCCCAAATGTCTTCATTTTAGACAAATTGGAAGTAATTTGTGTTAATGTAGTTCATTAAAAACTGATGAAACTAGACAAAACAACTCTGAGCTAGACACTGTCATGTGCTTTGGAAAAAAAAGTTTATTCTTCAAACAAAATAATAGTTTCTTGAAAGATATTCCTAAACAGATTTTTATTGTCCACCTGCTGAAAAATTTCAGTCAGGGCTGAGAGTGGTTTTGATGTTACGAAACCAGAAATATTTGTGACTTTGCTAATACACATCAATTCAATGCAATAAATGTAGTTAAGAGCTCTTTTGTCTTCATGATTATGAAATGGCAGATGAAACCACTAAGAAATGTTAATATTCCTGGAAAGCAGGTTATAAGTCGCAAAAATATGCTGCTGAAAAATATGGAATGGAAGTATCCAATCATTTAACATTTATACAATTCAATGTCCTTTTAAATTCAAGGTAAAACCTCATTAAGGCAACAGAGTACTTTTGAAAACCTAATTTCTAAACTTTATACAGTTTCTAAAAGGTTTTGGAAGCTCTTTTTCTGCTGTCTTATAGTCATCAGAAGTTCACAAACCACCACCTGAAAAACACTGATGTACATGATTAAATAATTCATGATATTTAGATTCTTCCCTGGTACAAAGAACTGCAGAACCTTCTATTAACTTCTCCCTACAGTGTCAAAAAAATGAAAGAAAATGGCTTAGCACTAACAGAAATATAGATTTTTCTCCTATCTATATGTATCCCATGTATGCTTTTTTTTATATAGGTAGCTGCAAATAGTGTTTTCCTCTATCTGGACACCTGCTTTTAATAGTTTCATTTTGTGTTGCCAAACAATTGCTTTCCTTTTTTTTTTCTCCTTTCCCTGTTGAGTATCAGTGACATGTAACAAACAAATATTTCACAGACACCATCTCAGTGACTTACTTTGCATGCAAATGTGGCATTTTGGTTCCAAAATGATAATCCATCACTATTCTGTACACTTAAAAAATTGAATAGTTGAAATGCACTGAAATTCTCTTGTTCCGTTGCCTGACAGATCTTTCATTTGGCTTTTCTGTAGCAAATTCTTTGTCAAACTGTTCTTTCCTTTATAAATCTAGCACCTCATTATATTTTTGGATGGATGTGACCTAACACTCAAAATACAATTTGTTGAAGAGGGAAATACAATGGTTTCTTCAAGCTACTCATTCCAGACATTTCTACCATTAATATATTTCATCTTACAAAAAGCCTGTGTTCAGATAAAGTGGAACTATGTTCTGTCATTATATTATTGGGATATAAATAGATTAAAAGATTTGTCTTCCTCTTAATGGGACTATGCAATAAGTCTACAGCTGAACACAACTGGAATCCAATTTTTTTTTTCCTAGTTCAATACAGTTTTCATCCGATCATCTTTCCTAGTCAGTGTGTGAGCACAACTTCTACGAAATCCTTGCTTTAGTACTTCCCTTTCAACAGAAACCTGTACAATACTGTGAGACATCATAGCTAAGAAAGTATCATAGTTCTGCATTAAGGTTGATGGAGGATGTTGAGGGTAGAGAGAAATGGAAAGACTGACAGTAGAAGAACAATAGTTGCTTTGAGGAAAGATGCCAAGACCCAGCTATCTGCATCTTAATACTATTATAACAGGGTTAAAGAGCATAATGAGTATTTTACAGAACAGAAAAAGCATGCAGAAAACCCACAGTAATAGAGACATAACAGATTTTCTTTTCCTCTCTTCTTTATACATAATGCTGCTACACCTACCCGAAATATGAATGAGCCTGTGAAGGCAAAGTCATTCTAGTCAGTTTTACATCATTATTTAAAACTTTTTAAGTGTTTTGTTTTCTTTTTATTTAGTTGAGCATTTGTCATCGGTCACTAAGCAGACTCGTTATTAAGCTGTCATTACAGAAGCACTCACAGAGACGTGTGGATTCTTAAGTACCTATATTTCAGCATTAGTACAGTCAGTAAATTAGGTACTAATGCCGGAAAGCATCACTTAGCAGACAAGCTTATATCAGTATATGCTTAAATGCTGTCTTAAATAGGAATAGATTCAAACACATACTTAATTTTTTTTTCTTTCCCTGGGCCGTAAAGAGTAGTGAGAGAATCACATGTATAACTCATTTTTACTCCTTTACCTTTCAAAATACATTTATATCTACATGCTTTGTGGGTTTTGGGCCTGGGTGGCTTTTGGTGGTTTGATTCAGTGCATTTTTTCTCAGTGATTGTTTTTGTCTTTCAGACTTGAATCTCCTACTAGATCTTTGGTGATGGAAGCACCCAGAGGAGTGCAAGTCAATGCAGCTGCAGGAGACTTAAAGGCTACCTGTAGGAAAGAACTGCACTTGCAGTCCACAGAAGGGGAGGTAAGTTCAGCTGGTAGAAATGTTCTAGAGCTCTGCCCAGCGTAACGCAGATGATGTGAGGGTAGTTTATTCAGCAGCAAGGTAAACATCCCAAGAAGTGTTCTGCATTTGCCTACGTTAAAGTGATTTTGGTTTAACTTGCTCAATTATTAATACTTATTTGCTTTTTCCAAGTATTTGATTCACTAAGTTTCATTCACACTGAAAAAAAAAAAAATTAGTTAAATGAATATAGATAAGAATTATTTTTAATCTAAGAGTCAAGGAAAAAGCTACCCAGTCCTTCAGTGTATCCATGGGACAGAGACAGCTAAGTGATGGCGGTAAAAAATTACTTTGGATGAATCTGACAAACTAAGAGAGAGAAGTTTGGATTAATTTGGATTAATACTTCATTAAACCTCATGAAGAGGTTTAACAAATTTGTTCTACATGTGGTTTATTTCCTTGAACTGTTACTATCTCTGTAAGAGAGACATGGTATATTCACTGTACTGTTTCATTAATGTCTTGTTTCAGTGATCAGCTCGTCATAAAAATATTTTGGTATAGATTCTTCATGTGTAAACCTGTGCAAACTCATGAAAAAGATTTTAAATTGGGTCACTGGTTTGGTTGGTAATCCATGTATTGCAGAAACGCATGAAAGATTACTGGAATGAGAGTCCTTTCATCTTCAATCCTTAAAATGATATATCCTTAAAAAAAGCTTGTGCAAAGGTATCAAAGGCTCTCAGATTTCTGTTAGGCACTTCGGAGAAATGGATAGATTTTCAAAGTGTTCTTAGTGGGACTTGCCAGGTTACAGCACTTTTGGTAAACTAGTTGTTTAATGTAAATATCTAATTGGGAATGGAGCTCTTTAGAAATTTTTTGCCTTTTGTGTTTGTATTTTGTATTTTCTACCAATGTTCCCAGATACTTTACAAACTATCCAAATAAGCAACAACAAACAAAAAAACAGCATTCACATCTGTGACAGCTAATTCCCTGCAATTCACACTCTTTGCATTACAATGCAGACAGGAACATTTTTGGCCAATATACTGTATCAAAGGCCTACTTTGATAACATTTTTCTATTGATGCAAGTATCTGTCATGCATAATTAAAGCACAATATTTTCCTAATTCAGAGCCTCAAATATTTATATACCATATGCCCCGCCTTATTTCTGAGTTTCTCCAAAAGCCAGCTCTTCCCACAATCTCTCATCATTGCTTAGCACCTCTCTAAATATGAAGTCTTTGCTACTGTTTCCTAAAGTTGCTGATATAGCAGTAAGGACAATCTAATCCTCTTTTGATAGTAAATATCGTCCTCCCTCACCCTTGTCCTTTCTGTGGGTATTTTTATTGCAGGGGCTACAGCTTCCTGTAACCTTTCCTGCTTCCCCTCCATAAATCCCTGCCTGCCCTAATCTAGTATGTTTCCTACATTTATTAACATAAATTAAACATAAAAGAATATGTTTCTTTGTTCTTTCCCTTCATGATATTGCCAGAGGGAAAAAGTAATACTCAAATGTAAATGAAAAAAAAAACCAAACCCAACCGAAAGACTGTTACCTTTCCTCAATCCCCCATGATCCCTGAAGCAATGGTTGTATCTATGTCTTGGTTTATTATTGTGCATCTCTGTGGTGCATTGTACAAATATTTAATCTGTGGATTCATCAGGCGTTTTTCTCTAGATCAACACTGTGAGTTTATTGCATGATGTCTAATTTTTCTTAAGTATTTACTACACTTACTGAAAATGTAGTTTTGGAAATAATGTCCTATGACCTCAGTTGGACTTTGAGAATGGCAACCCAAGAAAAGTTATGATGACTATATTATGTATTATTCAGAATTGGAATTCAATTCAGTATTAAATGCTTTGTAGGAAAAAAAAATGCCAGTGTAAAGCAGACTTTGCTGAACTTCATATTCAAAATCATTATATTCCTTTACATGGTAAGTAAGACTTTGCACATCTGTGATTTCCCACACAGATGTTAGATTGATAGTTATCAGAAAACAAGCTATTCCCAAGGAGCAGTTCTGTAAACATACACCCGACAAAGTTCAAAGTATCTAATTATCTCTTGAATACCTGCAATTCCAATAAGAGCTGTAAAGAACTGTACCTTAAATCTACAGAGAAATTCCATCCTGAGGTCTGACCAATGCCTTTATAGTCTGCTATTTTATCTCTTACACTGCAGAGGGTCAGAGGAAAATGCAGAAACACTTTGGAAGGCATACAATGAGCTTCCACAGCATCACCGTTATGTGAAGTTCCCGTGTCCACACTAGGGAATTGCTGGATTAATTACAGCCTGGTGTGAGGAACCAGGGTAAACATCTGATGGATAAAATGTCTACATAACAAAATATTGATTGATATCCTTGCTTACAGCCCACAGATACAGCACAGATTAGCAGACAGCATGGAAAAAAGTGTAAAGGTTTTATCATTACTCATTTTTAAGAAAACACATTCTAAAACAAAAGAAAGTATCTATGTCAAAAATAATCATTTTAGCCTAAAAATGCATGCTTTATCAGTCAAGTTTCTTTCACTAATAAAAGAATGTTGTCTTTGTGAATTGGATCTGTGAACCATTTTTGTGATAAGACATTTTTTGTACTAGAAAAAATACAAGCTTTTGGTATTATTCTCACACTGCTTGACTAAATTTAACTTTTTAATATTTGTAAGCTTATTCAAAAAATAATGAAAGATATATGAATTCATATTTTCCTTCTATAGGATAATTATTGCCCTATTATGCCAGAAAATAGCTATGTGGCATCTGGAATCAACCAGTTATAGCCATGTAGCAGAACATTATGAATTTACTGTAGATTAATATATGAATCATATATTTTCCTTTTATTTAAGAATAACTTCAGAATATTTTTTAAGAACGTGTTTATGAAATACTTTTCCTCTAGCCTTATTTCTTACGCAGTATAATCTCTAGCCTCCCACATCATAAACTGAAAGCCTCTGCAAGCACTCTGAATTCCACTGTTTGATACATTTTCTTTTTATTTACTGCAGTATTATAATAATCCTTTTAGCCCTATTACGCATTATAATGCGTGATCCCAGACTGAATACTGGGGACTGTAATTTAGACTCAGATTCTGCTGCCCTTTATAAAGCTCTTGAGCTGCACCCTTGTGAGTCGAGGCATCAGCAGAATCCTTTGATTCAATTATAGCTTGGCATTTAGTTGTGAACTATGTATTATTCTATAAATAAACCATAACCAATGGTTTAAAGCAGCAATCATTTACAAGGAAAATGAAACGTGAAGCTCCAGGCTCTAGCTGAATCTATTGGTTCACATATGAAGAAAAAGAACATTTCTTGCCTGGAAATTCAGCACAATGACTGCTAGTTGACTACTGCTTCGTTCACATAAACAAAATGCAAAAGTACAGATCAGTTTTGAATTCTGTAGATACTAGATTTTGCGAGGCATAAAAATATGTTCGAATTGAACCTGAAATGTATTATCATATAATGATAACAAGCTTAAAGGATTATTTGATGTTGTCCACTGGTTGGTCTAACAACTAATTTTAATGGTTTTCACAATACATCACCCTTTGAAGAAGAAAGCTGCTAACTAGCCTCAGCTCTCATGACTCTTGTGCAGCTGCTATTTATTTTTGCAAGCAGCTTCTATGTAAGCTGGGCTCTGCACTTTCATTGCATCCCATTGACTATCAAAGAACAAGTAAATAAAAGGAGAAAGAGGCACAGAGGCTTCTCATTTTTACAAACATGTTCATATTAGTCACCCTGTCTGTGACCTTTTTCCTATTTAGTTCTTTATGCCCTTGTATTTCCTTGTCAAATTACACTCCTTCATAGCATCGTTTGTAGACTATATTTGGTTGTTTCTGGCATAATGAGGCTGATGCCTTGGTAAGGCTTATAGCTGTCAAATTAAAAATGAGCAATAATCTTTAACAGACAAGTTTACTCAAAATCAGTGTAGCAGACAAGAGGCCAAGTTTATATTTACCGTTTTAGCACATCACAGTTTATGAAGCATACACCCAAGATTATTTGCAGAGACTAACAAATGCATATAGTATTAACATTTGATCTATAATCTTATCCGGTTCTCTCTCTAAGTCCAGGAGATGTATTTAACACAGAGATTAATACTTAATAAAACTGGAGTAATCTTCACTTGTAAACCCAACCAACAGTACCATTTAAAGCATTGTTTTTGGTGGGGGTTTTGTGGATGGTTTTTATGTTCTGAAACAGAAAAAAAAAAAAGGATTTTTAGAATTATTTAAATACACTGAACTGGCATTACCTCGTTCTGCGAGCTGCTTGCCATGACTATGGAGAAATGGCTGATCAAAGGCAACAACATTTTGTAGATTAGTTCAATTCAGCCAAGTTATGTTTGCCTGAGATTAAATGTCTGCAAAAAAAAATTTAAGTGTTTGATATGGATGAAGTGAGTTCAATAAAAAATAAGCAATGGCAAGCTCTAGAGCTCAAAGATCCACTGTTTATTCACCAAAAATTGTCTAACAAATGTGTGCTGCATTTTGTTTTCACAGCCCTTTTTCATGGTATTAACCAGTTGACTTGTCACTGTTGTCTGGGAGGAAAGAGATTAGTGGAAATGAAGGGAAATTTTTCTGTATTTTTTTAATTATTGGTTTCAGGAACTCTATTAAGATGTTTTGACAGATATTTAAAATTCTTAAAATGCCATGTTATTTTTAAACAAAAACTTTCATTTTCAACTTAAAGCAGTTATTAATGTGTAAGTTAATTTATAGTAAAAAACACTTTTATGTAGAAGTCTACAACCAAAATACAGTGTTCCCAAACTGCAAAAGCAAAGTGTTTTAACTGACATCACCCATCTTTGAACTGTTTGTTCATGGGCAAATTTTGAAGACCAACACCACAAGCCATTTTATTAGAAAGAGAAAAAGAAGTTATGATGAATAATTTATTATATAAATAAAATATTTTTCCATTAATATCACATTTTAATCTAGTTCTGATTTGAATGGTAATTAATTAATGAATTTTTGTACTCGGTAGACTAAGCACAAATATTCCAAATACATTTCCCTTTCTGGGTTGGGTACATAAATCACAAAGAAGTCACATCTGTCCCCTGATTGAATGAATTTGCAAAGACTTCTTATATCATGTAGAATTTGATTCTGGGAATTCTTGTGTACGAGACTACCATTGGCATTCCATTAGCACTGGAGCTTGTAAACTTCTACTGGTCAACATTCACAGCAACCCCATTTGATCATCACTGAAAATTATTTCCTTAATAGAAAGAATAAATACACCGGAAAGTTTTTACTTCAGTAGCCACCTATATAAATTGCACTGGGCTTGTAACTCAGAAGTTACAATATATGCTTGTGTTTATTTAACACAAATTTACAAAAATGTGTACTAAAAATGAAACGATTCTCATAAACACCACTTCAGTATAGAAGAGTCAAAACATATATTCTTCCATTCAGGCAAGAACTGTACACTTCACTAATGTACAATGTTATATTTAACATGTATATATGTTAGTTTTCAAATCACTTTCAGTTGTCAGTAGTTCCAGGCATAACATGGAGGTGGGAATGGGAGCAATATTAATAAAAGAAGAAACTTGCCAGGGTGGCTCTGTCCAGGTGTATCAGGTATAATCTTTAGAAAGAGAACATTCACCACACCAGACCACGCTTTGGCCTAAAGGTCTCATTTGTCTTGTGGTCAGTTGATCCTACTCCTGCAGAGAATACGTTTTCAATACACAGATTGTACTAGATCTTTTGGTCTTCTCTGAATGTTTATTATATTCAGTTTAATCCCAGTCATCACATTGATTTCACTGTTTTAACTGTTCCTCAATACTATTAATCATTATGATAGATACGATTCCAGACATTGTGCTAGCATATGTTTAGATTGTACAGTATATATGCTATCAAGTTAATATTTTAATTTTCCATTATGAAATTTTTTTCTTTTTCTCAGAACTATCTTTCAGATTTTATGAAAGCTAGTTTAGGTGAATGGTTTTAAAGTAAATGTCAAAGACACAGAGAAGTGTTAGAACAAATGGCCCATGTGAACTGAAGTACTGCAATTTATCTTATAGTTCATCTCCACCTTGAATGTTAAAACATACTGGCATATGAAAATTACATAGTTGAGTCTAGTGACCCAATCTATATAATCCTCTTTGTATGTATGCTTCGGACAGCATATGCAGAAGAGCAAAAAGACGAGACAAAATCTTACATTGTTATAATTCAGATTAATTCTGAAGAGCCTAAGGGAATCCAAAAGGTTTATCTAGTGAGATGTCATTACACTGTCTCCTCATACTGGTTGATGAACACCAGCCTTTCAGTTTTCCTTCTTTTCTTTCACATTTCCTACAGTTTCCTGCCATTTCTTATCTACATTAGTCCAGAAATATGCCTTTGCAGCTCTGTAGAATTACCTGTCTAATCAAACTCCACATGAATACAGAAAATTCTTCAATGTTTATAAATCCTAACTCTTTCGTTTGGCTTTATCAGCTTAGCCTATCATCTCCTCTTTTGAGAGGACTTAGTCATGAACCCAGTGGAAAACTTTTATACATGGCAGGTTCATATCGCTGTATGAAATGGCATGTAGGAATATTTGATCTTTTACCTCATGTCTATATCTTGCCCACTGAAAGTTTTCTCCTTCAATTTAGTTCTTTGGTTTGTAGATAACCTATACTTTCTGGCCTGCCTTCCTCTCCTTTTCCCTCTCACTGTTAATCTCACAGATTAACAATTACAGTCTGATGAGCAGATGACTTGCAGATCTCCATTAGCAAAAAAAGTATGTAAAAAGAGTACAATTTTCCATTCCTATCACATGCCCTACAGGCTGATTCAGTTTGCTACTTTAATTAGTCAGAAACCGGGTCTACTTTTAAAAATTATAGGGATAATATATTTTTCTTGGCACTAAGATGCACAAGACAAAGCAGTGATCTAGGATTTCTAAACCTTGAGTATTTAGAGGGAATGATGCTGCACAGTGCTCTGCTCTCTGTGAAATAGCATTTCTCTGAGTAGCTGCTGCCTTTTCCATTTTGTAACCCCTCAGTCAGTCTCCTACAATGTTTCAAGAATGGATAAAAGTTTTGTTTTTATCCTTGCCTATTTATCTGCTGAGGTGTGAGACTCACAGAAAGAGCATGACTGGCTTGCATGGCCTTGATGCGTATGAAGTATTAAATGGCTTATCTCATACTTTTCACAGCACAAAAGATTAGAGAAAGACTGTGTATACAAGCACTTCCATTAACTACTGTCATCTAGCAACAGTGTTCCTTGGGAACATAATACTGTTCAGTTTTTTTGTCTTGCCACTTCTTCCCTTCTCTTTAAATACCTCACAACATCAGGCATAAAACAGTAAGTAGTTTAAGTTTTACTGATGTTGGAGGACTTTTCGGCCATGAATTTCAGTTTTTATCAGATGATAGGAGGGGAGAGGGTATATCCTCAAACATGGACTATGTTCCTCTGAAATTCCTTATGTATTGGGCTACTATAATGATATATTTGGACCCCTGCTTAACTGATAGATAGCAAAGTTACATCTGTAAAGTTAGTCTTTTATTTACAACCTTGACAGCATATGTACAGAGTAGATTTTAATGCTAGCTTTAAGCCATCTTTATTAATCCTCATCATCTCGGGCTTCCCCAGGGATTAGCTATAGGAGTCTGTTTAAATTGCACAGCTTTCCCATTGCTCTTTCTGCAAAGGCATAGAGCTTGTTAGACTCACCGCGGCAGATACATCCTCACAAGAAGCCACTTCAGTTTTTCTCAGACACCATACCCCTGTATCCACTTTGCTCACCAGATGTTCTGGGATGCGTGCTGGGACAGGACCTAATAGCTACCACTCAAGATTATGACACCAGAAAAACCTGGATTGATCTACATCACAGTGTGAAATTTGTAAGCACCAGTGGAAAAGCATGCACAGCTATGCTTAAAAAGATCATTTAATTTAATGAGCAAAATAACCGACCTACATTGTATTGTAATGCACACTGGAGTAAGGTCCACTGGATTAAAGTCTTAGAGTAGTACACTACAGAACATCTGCAGTGAGGGTTGCAGAAGCGTAGCTGTCCTGATGTAAACAAACACATAAAAATATTGAGCTCCTAGAAAAAAAGATAATAAAGTTCAAGAGAATTTAATCTAGCCTGATCTCTGACACGTCCTCTGATTTTTTTCTGAGTTAATTCTTGTCTTTGAATCAACAAGACATGTCTTTTAGAACCCATTTAATTTTGATTTACAGATTTCTCATGATCCTTCCCCATCACCACTGCAGCTAAACTGTTAAAATGGCCAGTCACATGCTCTGTCAAAAGTACAAATAGCTAATCTTCTACTGTTGGATTTTCTTACATGTATGTCTCCTACACTGAAGTGCCTTTTATTATCATGTATATAATATTCCAATATCTCCTGCTTCTATTTTTTTAAACAAAAGCGTAGAAATAGTATTTTTGTTATCTTCTTTGATATTCTAAGTATATTAGGGCTTACAGAAAATCAGTATTAAAAGTCCAAAAGGCTGCTCAGATTTTTTTTGAGATCTATTTGTTAAAAGATATAAAAAGCTGCTGATTAAAAGTATATGACATTACTGGCTCCTGTTTAATATCCTGTTGAGTTACTGTTGAAATTGAAAGTATTTTATCACAGTCATGTTCTGACATCAATACTTGATCCTTCTCCAAGTACAGAACTATGCTGAGCACTATTCAGTATAAAAGATACACTTATACTTACAGATACACTTATGTAGAGCTTACAGTGTTGAATGCAACTGGATTTTTACTCAATACTATTGATAACTCCACCATTGCCACATTAATAGTGGACTTGTTAACATTTCATTTATTCTTGATATAAGAAGTGGAAGTGTACTTTTTATTACCCGTCACTCCACTGACTGATGATTATGTCCTTTGTTTCCTTCCTACATTTTAGCAATTCCTAGCTTCTAGTTTGCTATCAAATTCTTTTTTTTCCCCATCTATTATTTTGTTTTCTTATTATGCTTGCTATAGTTACTTTCACATTTACTCCTAGCTGAGCTGAATGTTTTTACACGTGTAATCTTTTTTTTCAGTTGTAATACTGGCAGAACATTATTAAATTGTTCCCAACGCCATCCAAATTTCTTCCATCTAAATTATTTCTGTGGGGGGGTTTGTCTCCTAATTATTTCAGGTCTATAATACTGGACTTTTAAAGCAGCTATGTGTGTATGTGTGTGTAAATTATTCATTCCTTTGTCATATAAATTACAGAACAAAGATAATAATTTGCTGCATTTTAGTTTTGTAACCATTTCCTCTATCAGTCAGGATGTGAATTAAAACAGGCATCGTGCCACGCGGTTGTCACCTGTGCCTCCGAGATTCTCCCTTTCTGTCCCTTTTAGTGTAAATTGGCAGCGATGACAGTATGTTACTCTGGGAGGTGGAGAACTCACAATGATGGGCGGTTATATTGTTTGGGGCTACTTTCAGCCTGTATTTCCTTCGATGATCCCAGTCGTTTACAGTGCTTCTGCTGTGAACGGCAACATGTCTGTGCATCAGTCTTTGTATGGGATTTTGTACAGTCTTCTCTCCTCAAATTTTTCCCAGCCTGCTGTCCTTCACCTCTCTCCAGCAGGGGCTTAATAGTGTTTCTGTGCTGCTTTTCTGCCATATACCACTGATTTTATCATAAAATAATACTTGTCTCCTGTAGAAAAAAGCAATACATGCCATATCTCCCCAGATTCTTTACACATACTGCCAACATTGTGATATAATGGTACCAAGCTGGCTTTGCTGATTTTCAATACCTTATAAAAAACACTAGTAAGTATTTAAGGAACTCACCTTTTCCTAAGCTTCGTACTGTTATCTGCAGGGCTTAAAGCCATTTTGATTTGTTACCTGTTGTCTTGAAGTTCATAGTCTGCACCTGAAGTAATGACTGATCTTACTTTGGCTTTCATTTACTCCTTCAGTAAATAAAAAAATAAACTCTAAGCAGCTGGAAACTCATCTGTTTGTGCCAATGGAAAACATGGTTTTTTCCTGCTTTAGTAACCTAATTTCATGACATTGTTTATTAAACACTCTGGAAATGTAATGTAAGTGTAAACATTGCAAAACTTGATACAGATTCATGAACGTTGCTGGTATTTACTGTCTCATACTGACTTATGTTATTTCCAATGGAAGGAGACTAAAAAAAAAAACCAGTACTTTTAAATCATATTCAATGTTCAGAAACAAATGGGAATAGCTTGATGACCTTCTTAATAAGACTTTAATCTGAAATCTTTTCTCCTCTTAATATAGGTCAACTAAGCTCTTTATTTTGTGCGTATGACTCTGTACCCTTATTTAATTATTCTCTGGATGTAGCTGTTGTTAAACCGCCACAATTTAGCACAGTTCAGCACATATTTCCAGCTGCTTACAGGAACACACTGGGGAATGTGCTTTAATATCACTTCACACTTATTAAAATACAAATCATTCCAGAGCAAGTATATGCTACTGCCATTAATGAATAAATTTTAATCATAAAATGTACAAGTGAAAATTCAACCTATTCAAGAATCTGAATAAACATGAAGTATTTGTATGTACTGTAGTAATGAGTGTTAATGGTTATACAACTACACAGAGTTGAAAAACAAGAAATGCTGACAGCTTTTTTATTCCTAAAAATAATTTTCTTATACATATTTTTAATATTTCTAATAACCTTTCTAATACTTCTAATAAAATATTTCTAATTTTTTTATATATTTCTAAAAAACTCATGGCTCTGCCTCAAAACAAGTCTTTAAAATATGTCATGATGCTGAAAGAAATTTACTTTTTTTTTTCCCCCCCTCTTGTGTAGATATTTTTAAATGCAGATACAATCCGTCTGGGAAATCTACCAGTGGGTTCCTTCTCCTCTTCCTCCTCCTCTTCCTCACCCAGCTCTTCAGCTCCTCGCCAGACTATCTATGAGCTCTGCGTGTGTCCCAATGGTAAACTTTACCTGTCCCCAGCAGGAGCAGGCTCCACATGTCAATCCAGTAGCAACATCTGTTTGTGGAGCTAGAATGACTCCAATTTATCCTCACACCAGAATAGCCTTTTGTTACTATCCCTCTGCTTCACAGTTCTGCTCGGTTTCCCTTGTGACAAGTTCGACGCTTCAAATGGCCTGCAGAGCAACTTCTTCCAGTGTAAGCAGGAATACAGCGCTGCCTTCTCTTGTGGTTTGTGTTGCCACTCAACGTAGAGATGGGAGTGAGATATTCAGAAATCAATGTATTCTTCATCAGGAAACCTGGAACATAATATCACCTTTTGTCCAAAAGGGAGAATAACACAGGTGCCTTTGCTACATGAAGTGAAGCACATAGTTTTAGATTTTTGCAGGACCTGGATATGAACTGCATATATATATATATACAGTACATAAACAAATTTACCCAGAATCTGATGGTGAGATGAATTGGTTCCCCCTGTATGACAAATAACTTTACTGTCTGAAAGCACAATTTTCCATTCATCTTTTTGGATGTAAACTTTTATCCCTGAATTTTAAAATTTTGAAGCATTGTGTGATGCTTGCTTTACTAAACAATTAAATTCAGTAAATGGTTTTTAACACAAAAAGAGACAGAATCCCTCCCTGAGTTTGGTTTCTTTAAAAGTGTGTTATTACTCTTTGTCTACTAAGTCTAGGGTTTTGTACACTAGGTAAATTTTGGAAGTGCTCAGCAATATTACCTTGCAGAGTGAAAAAGACATCTGCTCTTGTTTGTCAGATCTGAATGGCCTTATATAGGATTTTTGTGGCTACTGCATGTGAAGCGATGGCTTTAAGTAGAACATACAGTTTCTGGAAAAGAAGAACAGGGTTAGGAGGGAAATACTGATGATATGTTTGTTGATCAGTGTGTTGCTCTTCACAAGGTATTTATAATTGGCAAACGCAAAAACAAGAGAAAATCTTCAAAGGTACATCTTGTTCATTTTCTAGCTATGTCTAACTGCTGCCATTTGAACACAGTACAAACATTAGTACTAATGTAACGTGTAATGCTGAGAAGCAATGCACTAACAACTGGTATGACATTCACATTTATTATTCTCTTTTGTTTACCATCTGCTGCTAAGGTTTTCAAAGTAATAGTAATATATATAAGAACACATATTAAATGACATTCAATATTAAAAAGTATATTGATATTACACTGACTTTATCAGGTCTGTGTTTAAATTGTGCAGCCCCATTTGCATTCAGATCTCACTACTGACTTCCTTTTTTTGATGTTTGATGTGGGATTTCTTTCTTGTATCAATGTTCATACTTGTTTGGCTTGGTTGGTAATTGGTTGGAAATCTTATAAAAAATACTTTGGTATGCTGCTAGTAAATTTATCGCAACATTGATTAACAAGAGTATCTTGAAACTTGCAGAACCCAGGAATGTAAAACAGTATAAAAATATTTCCTATTGTGGAAGATGGCTTGATTACATGAGGTAAGTGTGCTTTTTAATTCTATCCTTTAAGTTACATCACCTAGCATGTAGCTTTAGAGGCTTCTGAATGTAAGATCACCAATGCAATGATGGCTTTTGCAAGATAACTCTAAAGTCAGGGCAGACAGTGCCAGGTGGGTATTTCTACGCAGTACTTTTTTTCTTAGAGAAAAAAAATGAAAATGAGCAAGTTAATACTGTGATTACCTTTCCATTTTATTACCACCTAATAAGGTTGATTTTATTTTCACTTCAGGTGAAATTCACTCCTATGCAGAAGACCAGCACAAGACGTGTCCACGGCTTGACTGGTGCTTGCCTTTCCATTGGCCCTCTTCAGAGGTGTGAATTTCACCCCATAGCAAGAATGCTATATTTGCTGTTTCTACCAGTTAAAGGAAGATTTTAAATGGATTATCTCTTCAAAAGAAGGCTGTTAACAGTTTATTTGTTATTTCTTTGAAAATTTTATTCTTTTACTTGGAAAGAAAATATATTAGAAAATATGACAAGAAAATATATTAGAAGCCTGAGGATTTTTAGTGAGAGGGACAGAAAGAGATACAAGTAACAAAGGAGGTGATAATAAAACATTAGAAAGTGTAACCATACAACATACCCTTAAAACTGTAGGCTTTTTCTTACGCACACAAGTAATAGAATGGTAGTGTGAGAGTCATGTGGATAAACAGTATTTCAGGAGGAAAAGTATATGGATCTGTATGAGGAAACATCTATATGTATTCATTATCTGTGCACACACACATATGCTGGTTACTTAAAAGATGAACAAACAGGTTATAGTGACTAGTCTATTTGGTGAATTAAATTTTGGCTTCTTACAAATTGCACACAAGTAGACTAAGATTTTTTTTTTTTCTCCTGAAATAAACCCACAGGATGGCTTGCAGATACTTTGTCATGAATTTTGCATTGAGAATTTCTTATTTGTTTGTTCTTCACCTTGTGATTACTTACCTGTAATATGTACGAAAAAGGTTTCTGCCCGTTGGATGGAAAGACGCAACCTTTATAAATTTTACACAAATTTGGGTGGGAGTGGGCAGGTAGGAAAAAAAAAAAAATCTTTTGTTACTAGATTCATTTTAACAGCAAGGCTGGAATAATTTACCACTTCGTATGAAGAAAACTCAGGGCAGAGGTGCAGATGGCACATTGGAGTCAACAAAACCAAGCCAGTAAGTCCACATAGCTCTGCAGTGTCAGGATTTTCTTGCTTGGAGTCCCTTCAGTCTGAAGTAGAGAGTATTTGGGAGCTTCAGCAACCTATGAGATAGCATAATGAGTTCTCATGTCTTAATATTCTGATGAGTTTCATAATACTGATGTTTTACTTTAAATCCATTGAAAACTGTAAGAAGGGGAAAAATCTCAGTTTTCATTTTAAAGAATATTTCTAGCCCACATGATTTCAGAGAGCATTGTAAAAGTGATTTCAATGCATTTAGAGAACTAAAAAAATCAGAACACCAATAATAGGTAAGCAGCAGCAGCATTCCTGAGTGGAACAAGAAACAGACACAGTGTTTTTGAATGTTTGGAGCTGGTGATAGTGAAGACCTCAATACTAGAGCTCTTCCGCTTATAGTGCACCCCAAAAATATCAGAAAAATGGCATAATCCCATAATGTCATTTCAGATGGAAGGAAACTAGAAGATCTCATCACAAATTAAAACATGGAGCCATAACTGTGCTATTTCAGTACTAGTTTTATAATGCTGAGGTCATTGTGTACAAAGCCATAGGAAATTTTCAGATTCTTTTTGTCACCTGCCTCATAGATTTCTGGCCCTGTCTCCAAGTTATTTCAGTCTTTGTTGGTCATTTGTATTATATAACATTCAGGTTATGTTTAAGCCCCAGCTACCCTTTCTTTAGGTAGAGTGCTTATCTGACTGAATATTTTGATTGTGTATTTCAGAAAAGAGATGTCACTTCTTATTCTGGTTAAGGCAAGAGTTTCCCATTAACAAATCACTCTGTTGTGACAATTTAGGAAAAGACTGAAGACCTTAGGATATTTTTAAGCATTAATATTAGCGCCATTTAAAAAAAAAATCAGTGGCTAAAATATTCCTCTGAGTTTTTTAACAGTATATGAATACATGTATCAAATAAAGCTTCTTTTTGTACTAAAACATTTGTATGGAAACCACTAAGATGATATTGCAGCTGTTTGACTTCTTCAGGGCTATCCTTATGACAACAACAAAATATATGAAAAGACCTTATTAGATACATGTATTTAATATATACGACAGATTTATCTTCTGTAAAAATATCTGTGTCATTATATTATAGGATACTGTCTCTTTCTTGTTTAAAAAAAGAAAAATAAAAGCATCAGCCAACCTCTCTGAGCACTGTTAGCTGTATGGTTTTGTATTGCAGTTCATTCATTGGTTAAGTGATAAGACCAAAGACCGACACTTCTATTATCTCTAACACTATGACACTGCTGCTTCTACTAATTCTGTTGGAATGAAGAGATGACAAGTTGTAATTACAACATGAAATTGTAACATAGTTTAGATTTGTGCAGCATTTTGAGCTGTAGATTGTTCACTTTTTTCCAGGGTTTAGATTTTTTGTCAGTGTGGTGCGATTACATTACTATTCATACATACAAGAATCTTTTGGTGTTCCTAAGAAAACAAAAGATTATGTATTCCAAAACGTGCCAAGACATTGCTTGTTTCAACTGAAGTTATACTGTTTTGCTTGCAAAACAGTGGCTTGACTGGATAACAAAATTCACTTTAAGTCATTTTAGATGCATAGGATTATTAAGTCTGGGTTGAAGATACAGCCATAAATGTCTAGAAGCATTTAATGAAGGATGTTTAAGTTATTCAGTTGCTAACACCATGTATTATTTTTTATGGTTTTTTAAAGATTCTAAATCATTGTCTAAATAAAAAAAAAATAAAAAACCCAAACCTTAGACTATGGAATTGTTATCAGCTGATTCACTGCAATGCATATGTAAGTTGGATCGAAGTTTGAGTGTCATATTGTTTCAATCAGTACTCAGTAAAGGTCTGCTAACCATTTTTGTTTTGTAACCTTCATGTTAATGATTTTCTTCTGTATATAAATATATAAAAAAAGATGGGAACTATTTTCTTACACATACTATGCAATATGTTTGTAAAACCGCAATATTACCAAAATTACAAAAGCTGTGCTTTTGTACTCTCTTGCTTTATGTAAAACAAATCTTTTTTCTATTTAATGGACTGTCTGTCTTATAATTGTAGATAACATTATTCAAAAGCAGTACACTGTAATGTTAAGATTTTTTATTTTATTTTCCTTGAATTTTTTGTTTTATGAAAATAATAGCAAGGTTTTGGAAGTTGGAAATTGCTTTTTCTTGGAAAGCTAGAACTTTTACAGCATGTATTTAACACAGTAAGTTTGAAATCTCTCCTGTACTTCTTTCGTTTCGTCTTGGTATTTTCATCTGGTGCTATTATATAACCATAAATAAATGTGATATATAAAATAGGAAACGTATCAGAACTCATTTCAAGAATAATCAAGTGGGAAACTTGCTAAGGATGAGAGGAAGATGTAGAGTAACTGATGAGAAGTTTTTAGGTTTTCTGTATATTTTTGATAGATTTTTTTGTTAGTATGCGTTTCCTTACTTCTGTCTACGTTAGCTGTATGGTAATAGCTTTAATTTGTTTTTCGATTTTCTGTCTTCACACAGAGTTTACTAGAGTTTTAGTTCAAAAATGTTTTTGAAAACAACAGATACTGCATTTAAGTGCAGTACTTATGTTAAGAAAATCCAATTTTAAAGTATGAGTTTTATTTCTAGATCACCATTAGTAAAGTTAAAATTACAGTGCTGCATCTCATCTACTGAAAAAGCATATTACACTACTCAAGTTCCTTTGTACCTTGCCAGAATAAGCATAAACTGTATGTTTATGTTTAAACTGCACCAATTTACAAGCCACTTGACAATTACACAGTCATGTAAAAGGTCTTGTGGTGATGTCATCAGTGTGAACAGATCTACGTTCAGATTAGGTTGCATCAGTTCTGCTAACAGCATAGCCTTGCACAGAGCTCCGGCAAAAAGCAGGGTGAGCATTTGGGTGGTTTGTTTGCACCGAGCTCCTTGACACCATGCTACGATTTCAGCAATATCCTCAGTAGCCAGAGGGTAGCTAGCTGCATAATGCCTAAAAAAATCATAATTTCTGTACAAGAGCAACAGTTGTATAGAACTATCAGTAATGTAGGTTCTGCTAAGTCTCAAGTGACTAAAACACAATAGCTGATACAGCAAGAAAAATTACTCTTAGCCGTTTTATTCAGGCTTGGACTAGTCCAATCTGGGAAAACCTAATGACACTAAAAGATAAATAGAAGGTATAGTGAAAAGAAATCCACAATAAACATTGTGTTGATTCAACACAGTCCATACTGAGACTAGAATGTAATACAAGCTCTCTGTGTAAAATAGGGTCTCCTCTGAAACTTTGAAGTGACCTTCAGATTATGTTGTATGAATTTGAAAGTATTATTTGGCCTTTAACCAATATATTTCTTATACAGGCCAGGACCAGGACAAGTTTCAGAATAGCCAAAATAAAAGCATATATTGTGTATTTGGTCTGATTAGAGTCAATATTACATATACCACAAATAATCCTAGCCTACTTACCTGAGAAAAAAAAAAGAAATAAATTGAAATTAGAAAATTTCTCTCAGTTTGGGGAAAACTTAAGTCTTTAAGGGCAGTTGACCCTTTTAAGGAGTGTCCAGCTCTTCCAGTGTCTCAAATTCTGATGTGTTTAAGCACTGAGAGTAATTTATATTAAAAAAAATGGCCTTTGGCTTAATGAAGTTCATTTAATACATGACTTAATGTGAGAAGTAAAGGTGCCTTTTAACCACATGTATACCTCCTTGTTTGTGAGACCTGTGAGGGAGAAGTTCAGCTTCCAGCATCATCTAAAGCACAATGAAGAATAGGACTTACGCATTAGAGAATCATTCCTGAAGGCAAGACATTTTGTTTTCTGTGCTTCATGGTATTTTGGGAGCTTGCATACAGTCATTCTTCACCACTGAGAGATCTGCTTTCTAGCACAATAATCTATTTCTAAGTATATGTTTCAGAACTATTCTGAAAAAAATGCATCACTGTTTTCTTTCTAGATGATGTTTACTCAGTTTTCTTGTCCCAAACACAAAAGCAGTTAGTGAAAGTAAAATCCTCCCTCCTAACTCCCATCCACTCTTACCTCTTCAGCTGAGCTTCAGTTGACCCCCTTAGCCTCCTCCTTTCTTTCCAAATAACAAAAGAATAGACAACGGAAAGGATTTAGCTGTCTCTTTATCAGACTTCTTCCTGTGTAACTTACTGGAACTGTATGAAAGGGGAAGTTTCTACCAAAGAGGAAGATTATTTTCTTTGTGAAAACAGAAGTTATATAAGAAGGAAAACAAACACAGGTAAATATCGATTTTAGTCTGACTTACTACGATGAACAGTGAAAGTTTTTGGACTACAAACTTCTTAATAACTTATAACTTCTCATAAGTTTTATCATTCAGTGAATGTATTTAAAAACACCGTAAAATAAATACGCAAACTATCCCATCCTGTTACATTTTTCATTTTTTGAAAATAGAAAAGTAATCACTGAGCTCATTATTTGTCCCTCTCTACTAATGTATTTATTTACTTTTACAAATTTGAAAGAAAAAAGAAAAAAACTAAAGTGCTAAATAGAATAAATCTAACTATTAGAAAACCCTACTAATAACAGAATATTGTTGCTATAGCTCATGAGTGACATTCTCATTCATCCTAGGTAAATTAAGAACTTGATTTCTTTTACAATGGCATGCTTTTCTATTGTTTTGTGTAATCTTTGGGAGATTGGAGCCCCTGCCAATAAAGGAAATACAGTATCTATGTAGTAGTAGAAGCAGCAGCTGTGATAGTGGGACTGAACGAGATGTAGAGGCATGTACTCATGTAAGGAGAGAGGGTCTCCTACAGCAGTTTTGTGTTGTGAAGACAACAGTCAGGATGCTTTCCAGCTCCGCGCTCCCGAGGGTGAATAAGACACGGCATTACAATAACCTTGGACAGACAGACACTGCCTACCTTTCTGTAGGCAGTGAGTTTTTTGATCTGCATAGGAGTGGTAGGACAGTGGTGCGTAGGCAGTAAATCCAAATCAGCCATGTGGCAACAGTACACAATAGAAATATAGTTGAAGGCTGGATTTATTTTTTTTTTTAAGTGAAAAAACAGTCACTAGACTTCTCCTTAGGCCTAATAGTAACTCAGAGAAATGGACAGAAAGTCTGGTGGAGATGAATCATTTTTATGTCTTTATATCCATGGAACTTTCTTTTTCCTTTCTTTTCCTGACTCTTTAAAAACACCTCTGGAAAGGAGAAAAGCAGTAACCTAGGTAAAAATTTTGTACTTCTCAATTAGAAGGTGACAGTGAACTCTCTGTTTGCATGTGTATCTGTGTTTATGACAGAAAGAGCTGAAAATAGGCCAGTACACTAGGGTGGATTCAGACACTGGTAAAGACAATAGGAAACGCTGACAAATTCCATGTCTTTGAATTAGGCTTTAAATGTTCATTAAAAGTTTGTGCAAAAAAAATTATCATGGTCCGTGACTTTTTACAATGTATTTCTAAAATGCATCAGTAACGTTAGAATAATTTTCCCTCTGAAAATCGTTCCCACTTCTAACTACAGGTACCACTTTGACTCCCACACATGGAGACCTCTAAATGATTGTGCAGTCTTCACCCATTTGTCAAAACCGAATTAACAAATTACAAGATGTCCAAGATGAGTCATAAAACAAAACGGGAAAAAAATCTACTGCCACTGCCTTTTCATATTTTGGCCCAGTATTTTCCTCATGGTGGAAGAGTTGCACTGTTTCTGGAAGATTTGATATTCCTGATCTTCCCAGTCACTGCTAAAGAGACTGCAGACCACGCTGGTTCCCTTCCCTCCGTCACAGGGAGTTAAATTAGGGAATGAATTCGTATCATTGGGGTTTGACCTTGATTTCCATTGCATGGTCTATCTTTAGACTTTCCATAATCCCTATTTTTAAGTGTAAAGGGGAGAGAAAAATCTGATGGCAGCTACTAAAGCTGACATTATTCATTGCTGCAGGGAGTGGGTTATTGCTCAAGATAATTGTTACTGCTACGGTGGAGTGAAATGCAGGGAGAGAAAAGGAGCATACAACCAAAACATTAAATAGAGAAAGAGCATGTAAAGAGAATAAAGGCATCGGAAAAAGAGAGAGTGGTATTAGAAGAAGTTTACAGTTTAAAGGGGAAGACAATAATCTCATGTTAAAATTTCTCTTTACCTCTCTGGCCTCATCAAATATATTATGCCCAAAGCGCAGGAAGCAGAGGAAGAGCATCAGGATACCATTGATTCAGAAATCATTTCCAAGACCAGAAATGTACTATTCATAAGAAAGAGATGGTACAGACAATACCAGAAAACCTCTGTTGCTACTCTGTGATGAGAGGCACAGCTGTGGAACCTATAAACTATGGAAGCTATATAGAAGACAAAAAGTTTTGTGTACCAAAGGACAGTCTTGGAAGAAGAAGGGAGTCACTGAGGCTTACGTTAACCTACAGCAGTGTAAATAGAGAGTAGCTGGAGCAAGAGTTAGGAAATGGAGAATAATCTATAAGTTGGTGGGTTTTTTGTTTTGAGGAGTTTTTTTGAGGTAAGAGCCTGAACTGTAAGGTATTTTCTTATTTATCTTTTTTTTTTTTTTTTTCCCAAACAGCATCTGGGAACAAGCATTGATTTCTACTGTGATTTGTTTCACAGCATTCAAGAAATGTATACACACATAAAAATATATAAGAAAGCAGGCCTACTTACAAGCATTTCAGGAACAGCAGCATCTTTCTTGTGTTATGAAAGGTGGATTCACCAGTTAAAGAACTGGACTGGTGAAAGCTTTTGTTTGTCTTGAGTTTTTTTAAACACATAATACATTTATGTCTACCCACATCACATTTCACAGTTTTAGAGCCCAGATGAGTCCTCTTCTTATATCACCTTGTAAAGAAATACTTTATATCTCTACTTTTGAATTAGATCGTATGCAGTGTAAATTTTACGTAAGGGTATTTATTCTCTATGATGACTATTGCCACCTCGTCTTCAAGTTTCCTAGCATAAACTGTTGGACTACAGTAGACCTACTAAAATTCTGATATTAAACTATTGGTACTTCCATTTTTCTTTGGGAAAGTCTAGGACACCATACCAGTCCTTTCTACAGTGCTATGATAATAAACATCTCTTCTCATGCATGTCAGCATATATTTGTGAGCAAGTCACCACACGATTAACCAGATTCCTGGAGCTGCTTCCTAAAATGATTTGTTTATTTACCTCCAGTTTCCAAAATCTTGCATGGCTTTAATATAATGTGGGTTTTATCTTTTTGTTTAACTATAGTACATTATGTACTTTTTAAGAGATTTAAATTATATATCTAAACCACAAAACTTTATTAATGGCCATATGTTTCTGAGAACTGAAAGGGAAAAATACATTTAAATCATGTTGTCTCACATTTTACACAACAGTATATCAGTTGATTTAGGCAATTTTCCTATCTATTTTTAGGAAACCTAACAAGCAAACATTTAATTAAATTTGACACTATACAGCTTGCCTAACAAATATCACTTCAGTTAGACTATTGTGATGACAAAGTATTTACATTCCGAAGAAAAATTTCTAAATGGTGTATTATTCCCTTTTAGAAGTATATAATGTATTGTCATGTTGTGAAGTATGACAAGTTAAGTTATATCAATTTTTAAATAAATGTAAATAAAATTCTTTAGTATAAACTTCTGTGAAATGTGCACCTTCAATTTATTGAACTTTTCTATTATCATAATTAATCTGGAAAATAAGTTAAGCTACATGCTAATCCTTTCCATATTTTATGTTGTTTTCCATTGTCTCGTATATCCTTTGTATGAGTGGGATATACTTTCTGATGTTTGGAACATTTTTTTTGTGCAGCATTCATGTGTTTTTTTCTCTGTTATTTAATGCATATCAGCTTATCCTTTGGATTTATTTATCCTGAATGCAGTTTTGTCACTACACTTAACATTTAGGTTAAGCTCCTTCAAAGCTCTGAATATGTATTTAACTATAAGTATGTGAGTCATTCCAGGAAACAATGTAACTTCTGAAGTTTGAAGGTAGGAGCATGATAAAATATTTTGCTGGATCAGTCTTCACAAATCAAGCAAAGTAAGGCAATACCCTGAAGGTCTAAAAATTACTTAGTATAAAATAATGAAGGTGAAAGACTCTTCTGAATATTCCACAGTGCTTCACTTTTGCTTAGTTTAGTTGAGTAAAGCCACTCTTGAGAAGATACATTAATCAATATTTCCCTTTTCAGATCAGTGTGTGACTTCTATGCACCACTGTCTGTCTGCATCATACCCATTTTTACTTTTGATTTGAATTATATCAGCATCAATTATGTTGAAAGTGTTTTGTGCAAGTCCTAAAAAGCCCTGCTGACTTTACATGAACATACTCTATTGTGTCTTTGAGGATAAGTGCCATCAATCAGCAAAGCGAATCGGTGGCATTTGGCTGTTTCACATTTACAGCTTTAGAAATTATCTATATTTGAAGCCTTGAAACATGGATAAAACCTTTACCCTGCACATAAGGGGCAAAAGCAGCTTGATTCCACAGTTCATCTGCCACAGTGCAGTTTGCTCATCCTGATGGTCTCGTACTAAAATTGTCTTCCCAGATACATTGGATGGTGTGAATGCACATCATCAGGCAATGAGCACCCCTTAACTCCACATGTTAGGCTGAAGAAAATCAATTTGAATTCTCAAAAGATGAAGGTAGTGCAGATGGCCACTGTATACTGCCAGCTGTTCCACAACACTGGAGTCTTGGAGAGGGATTTAAAAAACAAACAAGAAATTTGTTTGTAAATTGTAACAAGATACTGAACTGCATGACTGCCCTATTTATTATCATGGGACACAGAAGAGTTCAGACAAATGGAGAAAGGAGTTTTCTTCGCACCTGCAATAATCAGTAATCACAGTATGGTGGAAGGGAGAAGAGGAAGTAAATAACAGGTTTCATATTTTTGCCCCCATGAAAATGTCAGTTCTGTAATATAATATTTTCTATGGGACGATCTGGCTATCAGCTGTATAAGAATTGACTACTCTATCTGTCAGCTGTACTCTGGGGAGAATAATTTTCTAAAAAAAATTTTTAGTTGTGTGTTTTCAACCATGGTGATTGCTCTGCTCATGCCTTCTCTTTTTCTACCCATTAGACTTATAACTCCTTAGGACCCTTTCTGTAAGAGTCTGTAGTAAATACTAATATTGTGAAAGTTCTCCAGGTTAATGGACTAACCTTCTCAAGCTCAATAAATAACACACAGAAACAACGTTTCATTTTATAAGTATAAAGAACTTGTCATAATTCCAAATCAAATATCTTAATCACCCTCTGCCTAAAACACCTTAGATATCACTCTGCATATTTTTCCTGTTAGCATTCCCATTGGGCTTCTGTGGACTCTGGAGAAAACACCCAGTCAATGCACTTAGGCCAACCAATGTCCAAGTCTAGGTCAGACCAATCTCTGGCAGTGGCAGCAGGGGATGGTATTTAGGGACAGCATGAGAGTCTGGCCGATTTGCCCAGCCCCTTCCCCACAGACTCCCCTAGTATCCACAGTTGTATTCCCTGCCTTGTACCGTTGGTATCGGTTTATGGATCTGTTGTCCGTGAGTTTCTGTAATCCTTTTTCAAAGCTGCTGACACAGCTGCTTTTTTGTGGCAGCAAGCTCCAAATTTTCATCACCTGATGCTCAAATAAGAGCTTTCTTTCATCTGTTTTAAACTGATCTTCAAATAATTTCACCGAGTGCCCCTAGTTCTGATATTGTGGGATTTAGAATAGAACAGAATAGAATATTTCCGTTGGAAGGGACCTACAGTGATCATCTAGTCCAACTGCCTGACCACTCAGGGCTGACCAAAAGTTAAAACATGTTATTAAGGACATTGTCCAAATGCCTCTTAAACACTGACAGGCTTGGGGCATTGACCACCTCTCTAGGAAGCCTGTTGCAGTGTTTGACCACCCTCTTGATAAAGAAACGCTTCCTAATGTCAAGTCTGAACCTCCCCTGATGCAGCTATTTGATGAATAATAGCTCTACAACCACCTTATCCACCACTGTATATGTTGAAGATATCCCCTTGAGCCTTTTCCAAAGGCTCTTCAAACTGAAGAGTCCCAGTCTTCTCTTCAGTTTCTTCTTATAATGCTCCAGAACCCTCAGATATATCCCTTTTGGTCCCGGTCACTTACCAACACCTAATTTATTTGGTCTAGTACTTTACACGTATTTGCCAGTGATCTAGCCCCTCTGACCTATCTGCTACAGAGAACGCTTTGAGTGTGGGCATCTCCCCAGTACCATCAGCAGTAAAGAGCTTACTTTCCCCATCCTCTGCATTAGGCTTGTAGTCCTGGCACAGAAGCACTTGTAAGTTTTGCCCTTGCTCCACTGTTTGACATTGCACATGCCAGTCAGCCGGCCTAGCTAGCAGTCTGGTTTGTCTATTCTATTTATTGTGATTGTGATGTTTATTCCCCCCTGGCCTTTCAGAGACACACTGAACATTAACCACATCCTCTCAGGGGTCACATCAGTCTGAACCAGGTGCTCTTATGTGCCTATTGGCTTTCACCCAGCTCCTAGCATAAATATTCCTCTACAACCTTTTTAATTTTCAGTGCCAGTGGACTGGCTCCATTTTGATTAAAGTGCAGTCTTAATAGGACCACTGAGTGTTTTTTAAATCTATTACTCTCAAAGTGTTGCTGCAAAGGGTACACGTGTTCCTCTGGCATTGTTCATCTCTCCTGACAACAAGGGTCATGCACACTCCAAGGTCCCAGAGGTTCTACCCTTCCCAAAGCACATGAATCAAGTTTTGCTAGAACGCAAGAAAAATGTGGTCTAAGACCATTGTTTAGACCTTTTACTCTCTTTTTCCAAAACTGTATTAAAAACACACTATTGAAACAGCTTTTTTAGTTTTGTTTGACCATTTTATAGTTCAGCAAAATCTGGTTTTAAATAACTTCTGGTCATAGTTCCTCCTTTCCTAGTAATTATTTTTCTAATTTTAGTTTGCTTATCCTCATATTCTTAAAATATTTATTGCAATAAAAATTACAATCATAAAAGGTGTCACACGTATTCAGCTGGCAGGTAAATTATGCTGCTCTGAAAATTCAGCAAGTTAAGACACAAAAGATTTTTTTACTGTAGGGGAAAAGGGAGCTTTAAAAAAATGTTACGTTTGGAAAATATTGAGGGACACTTAGGGAATATTAGAGGAAATCTTGTATTTTGGGCAGCTTCCTGAATTTTTCACTTTCTGAGTGCCTAAGTACTTGTATTCTGGTTGATCCGGTGTGGATTCCAGCCCCATCAGTCTCATGGAAGGTTTCTCTCCCTGACTAACCCAGTGTCTCTCCAGCAAAGGTTTCCAACTCTTATCAGTCCAGCCTATCTTCTTGCCCAAACAACCCTATAAAGGACAAAAAAGGTTCTTAAAGGGCTATATAAGACTCCAGAAGGTCCTGCTGGGTGCTTGTTTGGTAATCAGTGTTTGGAGTTGTTGCAGCTGGTGGTTTCTTCCTCCTGCTAGGCTTCTGCCTTCCTGACTAGATTTGGCTCTAGTCCCTGATCAAGTCCTCAGTCCCAACTCTTGTGCTGGCTTTTACTGTGTAACTGCTGCAGCTGACTTCTGAGGCAGTTGTCATGCTCTGCATCAAGGCATGCTTCATGCCGTGCATGGAGCAGTGTGGTAAGTACCGTTGGAGTGAAGGGAATTGGCTACCAGCAGATGCCCTGTGGCTGGTGCCCTCTCAGGGTGAGAGCTCTCCAGAGAGCTAAACGAAACCTGCGTGCAGCAGTCTAGAGTGTTAGAGTCTAGAGTCTGAGAAAAAACATCTGCCCATTTTCCATCAAAAAATGTTTTGTTTTGTTTGGGTTTTTTAAGTTGAATTTCTGCTGAAAGTCTAATCATAATAAATCATTGCAATAAATGGTTTAGTGTTTTCTGCATGGAAAAAGCTAAGCCATTTTCAAATGTTTTTCCATTATTGGGGACCATCGTAAGTACTTTGGCCTCTCTTAGCATTTTACTAAGGTTCCAGTCTTATGAACAAATATGTAAGCCTTTAACTGCTGGTAGGCAACAATGTTCATTAAGTTTTATGAGACTACTCACAGGGTTAACAGCTAAGTGACCAGTATAAACATCACCAAATGAGTTTGTACTGCCTACACCATGAGTTTTACCCTAATTCAGAGAACTAAAATAACATGCAGTGGTTAAGACCAGCTTTCTTTTTAATGTTTTAGATCCAGTCTTACGAGCTATTATGAATTATCTTTTAAAAAACTCAAGAAAATTAGATAAAACTAACAAAATCTTCAGAAGATTGAAGCATCACAAGCTTTAAAGAGAACATTGTTTTTCTAGTGGTGTCAACCTGATGCCTCCCATTGTGCTTTAAAAATAGAAAACCAAGGGATAGTAAATTTTCAATGAGCAAATTAACAGCTCTTACAGTTATGAAATTAATTAAGGCATTACATGTTTATAGTACCTTGGGAACCATGCTTTCAATATCCTATGCGACTAGATTTTATGCAAAAGCTCTTTCTCTTTCATGCTTGGCAAGAATAATTATCAGAAGGAGGCAGGAGAAAACAGGTCAGAAACTTTTGTCATTATTTTTAAGAGTCAAGTATGTATCTTTTAAGTGTATGTGCTTTTTCCATGTTTGGAATTTATATGAAAATCATTGGCACTGTTTGTTTTCAATCAATGATGAACAAACTTCAAGAGTTTAAGAATTTGAGTATGATATGCAAGACCCCTAGCATTCAGATATGCTTTCATAATTTATCCTGACTTGTTTGGACATGTTATTTTTCTAGATTGAGGAAGAATTTCTTAGAGAAAACTTTTTTAATGACTTCTTGTTATTGGTGTTTTTAAAGGACATCTGCAGTAGTCCTTTTTTCTTATATATATATATATAAAATAATTTTATAAACCTCTGGATTATTTCCTCACTACAAGAAAAATTTGCCACTCAGAAAATCGGGGGGTGATAATCCAATCAAAATTATCACCAGATCTAGTGATATGAAGCGAAACTCGGAGCTAGTCAAATAAAGCAATATCCGATAATAAGCTCACTGCATGCAGAAATATTTATGCCAAAGGCAAAGGTTTATGCTCAATTTCTTCATGACCTTACACAGAGGGGATTTTTTCTCTGATTCTCCTGTTCACATACTTGATATTTCTTCTCCACAAAATGTATGTGCCCTTATTTGCAATATTACTGATTCCTACTTCAGTAATTTAATAAATTAATAAAAATTCACATGGTAGCACATAGTACCTTACATGTAAATACATTTGGTACTTTACATTTATGAATTTGGTAAGAGGCTTATAATTTTATTTAGCCTGACCATTTGTGAACTATTTAAAGAGCTTCTCCTAAAATAAAGTTCAGAAATACATGTGGTATTGCTGTTATGCTCACCGTTATTTATGAAATCTCATGTCTTTAGAGATCTTAAATTGTATTTTCAATAATTATGATGGGTAGGTCTCAAAAATATAGGGATTACATCTTAACAGGTGTCAGCTAATACCATGCTTGAGTGCTGCAAATAGCCCAGGGATTATATTCGTGTCTAATTGTCTACACTCCAGAGCACAACAGCTGCCACTTGTAGCAGATGCATTATGTGACTGACGATATTCTCCAATGTGTCGACAGGCTTTTCTGGTGCAGCTGATTATATCTGATTGTATTTGGCATAGCTGCGTACCCTTAATAGACACTTTTATCATTGTTCACTGAACATTGGAATACTTTAGTCAGCTGTTTATTATGCCAGCTACAATGGACTAGCAGCCAAAAATTTTCATTAAGAAGGCTGTTTACTGGACTATGTAAAATGAATCATTGACCTTAATGAACTAGTGTCCACATGTCAAAAATACACTACAGTGGGTGGAAACAGAAACTTTGGCAAGAACTCTTTACACAGAGAATGGAGTCTCTTCTAATCTTTATGGGTAATTCCACTAGTATTGGGCTGGCATATAATTAGGTGATCGTTCTAGGAAACTGCACTGCTGCTACCTGTGCGGGTTTGTATATAAGGGTCTCATTCCTACAAAGTTCACACAAAGTTCTTTGCAGCATGACCGTGTTTGACAGGCACTCATTTCCCAGGTCTTTTGTATGGCAGTATTCAGAGAGAGAGAGAGGGAGGGAAGAAGAAAAAAAGAAAATAATAGAAAAGAAAACTATATTTTTAGTATCAAGTCTAACTTCGTTATTTCTTTAAAAGTATATCTTGCGTCCAAGGAAACAAAGACCCTAAGAAGGTACACAAAGTACTGACTGATTTTAATGAATAAAGAGCACTGGAATCCAAAGTTTTCCAAAGGATGAGTGAGAATGAGGCTTGGGAACCGCAGGGAAAAAAAAAAAATTGCCAACAGCTTTGAGATTTGTAAGAATGAATATTCCTGTGAAGTTCATATTTTTTTCTTATATGGCTTGGTCCATATTCTTGATTTTCCTGAAAAGTTAATCACCCATCACTTCCTGGAGAAATGATTAGAAAACATATAATGACTTACCTAACATTAGTCTGACTTCCCCCCTCCCCCCTGCCTTCCTCTTTGTCTATTTTTCTTTCAAAGCAGAGGTTTCAATTCTATTAACTACTGTAAATAGTTCATATAGCTACTCAAACTGGGTTTTCTTGATTTTTTTTTTTTTTTTCCCCTGTTCTCATGCTAGAATCTAAGAGAAAGGATCTATAATATTAACCCTTAGTAACTTAATAAGGAAGGAGTTCCACTCATGGAAGCTGCTACAAAACAAAATCCCTGTAGTGGACTGGGAAGTTAGATGAACCACTCTCACACTATCCAGTACAGTTTTCAGCATCCAGGAAGGAGTTGTCAGAGATTATTATTCTTCACCAGATGTAAACTGTATGGGTTTATTTAGTTCTATTGACTTAATGAGTGGAAGAAAAACATAAAATAGATCTAGGACAATTTTTTTTGTCTCTAAAATACTGCAGTGGAAGTTTTGGAAGGAAAAAGATCAAATCACTTTGAGTTGACAAGGTCAAAATAATCTGAATTAAGAAATAGTTAAATGATCATATTTGATACTAGAGTAATTTGGGGACAATTGATTTTGGAACCCATGGTAGATAAGAGTAAGGTAATTGTTTGCAGCTGCTTCTGATAGGTGTCCAGGATAGATTTTATGCCATGAAAAGTTTGTTTTCCTGATTCCCAGAGACAGATTAAGGCATTCCCTTAAAGTAAATAAAAAATATGGGACAGAGATGGGACTTTTAATGTCAGCTACTAAAGAGGTAACAAAGCAGTGGGTTTTTGGAAATAAGCTACTGAAGACAGGTAAAGGTCTCCCAAATGGAGACAGTGATTAGTTATAGGATCACGGCCTGCACTGTGTGAATTCTCAGATGGCCTAAGTTAATAAAGTTGAAGTCTTATTAAGTCATAGGTTTTTACATCTTGCTCATCATAAAGGGCAGGGAGTCATCTGTAGAACAGATGTAATAGTAAGACGCCAAGATTATGTGGGCATCTGGAGCACACAATAGTATGTTAGACCGTGGTGTTTTATTAGAATTAGTTAGGGAAAGGTACCTTCTACACAAATAAGTTTGATTAGTCAAAGCAAGATCTCAGACAAGGACACCTTTTGCATTTGTTGAGGTTAGTGGTGTAATCTTAGTATGTGCAGTACTTACTTCAGTAGTCCAGCCTTGTGGAGGTATGAAAAACTTTCAAAATTCTGCAAAATTCATTCTTTTACAAGGAATGTTAATTTTTAACAGGGCTAGGAGGAAGGCCTTGGAGGGGTCATTGAGAAAGCCCGTATTCTGTATGAGTTTTGTTTAGATTCTAAATGGAAGACAAGTTTAGGTGTAGAAGATGAGTTTCTCATCCTGGAATGACTCTGGCTGGTAATTTAAGGGGAATTCCACATTTTAGGTGGAACAACGCAAACCAAAATTTTCCCTGTAAGGATGAATTAAATTATGTTGACTTTTTAAAATTTTCCCATATTACAATAAGCATCAAAATACTGAATTAATTAATAATGAGGAAAAAGGAGTGCTAAACACACATGCTTACATTACAATGCATAGATACTGCACCAACACATGGAATATACACACAAACACACATAATGCAAAGAAACTGTCAGTGGGATATCAGATTCCAAGTAGTCAAAAAGGTGAATTGTAGGTCCCTTGTCTTAAACCTGTTCTTACCATTGTTTCTAATCTGGTTCTTTAGGCTTAATATAAGTTTCCTAAGCACACAGAAAGTCTTCAGTTGGGACTGCATTGTTCTCAGTCACTCAGTTGCTTTGCTCTCATTGTGTTTTATCTTAACAATGACAAGCATGTGAAATATTCAGATTCTACATACTAATTATTATGTGATAGAAAATTTCAAAACTTCAGTTTTATCTTAACAGAACTGAATAAAGAGAGCTATCAAGCTGCATACAGAGTTGGTTGCAAGTTGACATTCTTAGCTGTAATGGGAATTCAAGCCATATCACTCAAATCAAGCTGTCACTCAGCGGGTTAGGCAAAAGAGTGTCTGATACCTGACATGACTGGGTATCTTCAATTCCCCTATCTAGGAACTGTATACTCAGCGAACTCTGTTACCTTGTAATAGCCTTAATGTCCTGTTGTGGCAGAAATATGGTAGAAATACTATTGTAATAAGCTTTTAATATTATGGAGAGACAAAAAAATATGCTCATTTATGTGTTCTGTACATAAGGCAATGTGTTTCCTTGTAAAAATGCCTACTCTTCACTTCTGAAATGGCTTACATATAGGCCTGAACTGATAACTCTGAACAGGATCATCTGTTTAATAGAATAGTTGTTTGTTAACATCAGACTCAACTACTGTCAAAATATGCTAGATACAATGCCAGTCATGGTTAAAGTTTGTCTACCTTATACAATGCCATTTGCACTGGCAGGAAGGCACCACAATGGCCCATCTAAAACTGTAGGCACACACAGTGGATAGTACAGAGTCTGAACAGTATTTGATCTCACCCTTTATGACTATGTATTTGATTCTCCTCCACAGTCAATATAGTGTAAATACTCTGTGCAAATAAGAATTAGCTCTGCATCCAAATGTGTGGTTTTTAAGCTCTGCATCAATATGCACATTTTGATGATATAAATCTATCATGGGCATTGCTTGATGATGAGTTGCACTGAAACTCTATATATAATTTTTTTTTCATGGGCCAGTGTTTTTTCCCCCACTGTTTACATTATCTTCTGTAGAAGCTTTGATTGTAACCTCTGTACTAGTGGGTATTACTCCTCAAACTCCAGCTTTGCCTCAGGCCTTTCCCTTCTTTGTAGAGTTAAAACATTTACCTATCCATCTCTCTGCTAATGTATAGTTGGTAACTCAAATTCAGGGAAATAGAACTTTTTATTGTGAGTGTTCATCTTAGTATTTGTCCTGTCTTTTCCTGCCATTATTTAGCATTACCGTTCTTCAGCCTACCTGTGAAGACATTCAAAACTTGTACGTTATAGAAACAAAGCACAGCTGTCTATTTTTCCTTCCAGTATTTAGGTTCCTGCTAAATCTTCTATGTCTTAAAAGGAAAAAATAAATCTCTCCTTCTCTTAATTGATGTCTCCTCAAATCTGTCTAAAATGTTCTATTTTCCTATGATTGTCTTCCTCAAGAACCTTTCTGATTGCTTCATTAACACTCCCTAATTTCTCTGAATCCTTTTTAGAGCTCTTCACCTTTGAAGGTCTTAATCCACTTTGTTTTCAATGTACCTTTTTCCACTGCATCCCTTTCCTTTCCATGTTCTACAGAAAATGATATAAACCTTTTTTGGTCATCCTGCACTGGTGTCTTGTTTCTCCTCATTCCCAATCACTTTTTGGGGTATTTCTCCATTTCAGATCTTATAATGTCCCTGCTATTGTGATATTTAAGCATCCCCAAAGGTGATAATCACCGTTATTAGGATTAGTAACTAACTTCTGTTAGTATTTTTCCCAAGGAAATGTCAGATGTAATTCTGAAATGCTGTGTAAGGACTATATGCTGCTTAACTTCACTCTCAAATTTCTCTTCAATACTCACTGTTTTTATCACACAATGTTACTTTCCTAAATCTGAAATTAAATTTTCAAGGAAAAAGTTAAATGCTTAATAAAGACATTAACAAAGAGAACATAAATGTGTGTATATCTTTTTCTTATGGCAATTGTAATTCTTCAGGCAATGTCTCGGTATTTCAGAGCCTTTTAGGAAGTATTTTGGACTTTTATGTTCCCTGATGCTTAGTGCCAAATGCTTATTACCAAATGCTATACAGAGATAATGTGACCTTTAGATTTTTCAGTTGACAAAGATAAATTTAACATTTGTCACTTACATAGGCAGAAGAAATAGCCATTGTCTACAGACGGGCGTCAGACTAGGTTTTGCCCAAGTCGATTCCTGTTCCAGTAAGCTATATCTTTTGGGGGAAAAAGCCATCCTGATTTCAAATCTCCATTGCCATCACAGTGCCTAGCAAATTTTACCAGTGCTTAATGAATGCTTCTACTCAAAATGTACCTTATTTCTAGACTGAATTTTAGTTCCACAAATTTTGTTTGAATCTTGACTGCTAGTAAACAGCATTCTTCTGATCAATTTGCACTTTCAATAAATGTGGTGTCACATTGTTGTTAGTCATTGTTCCACGTTCTCTTTTTGTCCAAACAACTTAAGTTAATTGAGACTTTATAGTTTTCCCCATTAGTCCTGTATTCTTTCCTGGTTTTCTTCTCTAAAGATTCTTCTATCATACTTTTAATTTTGGAAAGCTGATGTTCTATCACCAGCTAAAAAGGTGATGTAAGATTTCAGGTTTTTACTCAGGATGGGTGAGACCTTTCTAGAAGGTCTAGGATGGCTTTAGGTTTGACCTTGCGAGATGGTTATGTACCTGGATTCTTGACACAACAGCACACCAGTGTTTTGGCTGCATTTGGCACTTCTCTGATTTTTACAGCTAAGGATATTCACTGTTCATCCTAATCTCCATATCCTGGTCAGATTCACTACTCCTGTCCCCTTTTTGGCCTTAAAGGTATTACTTTGCATTTCCTGTGTAAAACATATATAGTGTTTGCCTGGCTCCAAGTTACCAAGTGATTCTGATGGCAGTGTAACTGACTCCTGAGGTCTGAGTGATGGCTTCAGATGGCAGAGCTGTGTCATCGTATGTTCAGAGACAAATTTGTTGTTTTGCTCTTAGGCGTGTTCCCACAAGGGAGAAGTTGAGAATCACTTGCACAGAATAACTGTTGAAGACAAATTATTCCACCTCATTCCTTTGTGGTTGTCTTATTTTGTACTGCAAATACCTTTGCTTTACTTTGCAGTAGAAGGAAAGATTTAAAGCTGTATTATGGCAAAGAAAAAAAATCGTCTATAGCCTATGAAAATACTTACCGCATTGTCTCTTTTATCGTATTTTCATTGCCTCTGCACACTACACTCCATACTCATGCTTGGTTTATCACACAACTTTCTCTTGAAATAGGAAGCAGAATTCTTTCAAGCCTGTTTTGTATAGTTGTGATTGTTCTGGTTTCTGGTTTACACTTATTCTGGGTATGTATAATGAAGAGGCTGAGCCATACTTCTCTCAGCCAATGGTTCTGGCTTTGTCCTTTAATAGTTCTTAAATGTGGTTGGTTGTTTTTTTTTTTTTGCATCCCACCTGTTTCACAGACATCTTAGCTGAGGTATCTTAATGTATTCACACTATAAACAACCCAAAGTATTTGCCGATATGCAGTATTCATAACTCAATTCAGAGCGGCTCAGATCTGTCACAGTATGATAAATAAACCTTTTTTCTGAGGGAGATGCACTCACTGGCATGAGATCCTTTTGAGATAAGCAGGGTCAGGCTACAGGCATGCTTGTGAAGAACTATTAAGTTACTTTCTACTCTTAGGCCATTTCTTATGTTAGCCTCCAGTCTTCATACTTGGTTTACTACATTTATAAAAATTAATGTCCAATTTGAATGTATGCTTTCAAAGACAAGAGATTATCTTTTAATTTATGTTTAAAGCCTCATGCTTGCCTCTAATATTGTATAAATAATAAAGGGGTGTAAGACTTATCTGAAATTATTAGTTCACAGGGTAATGTTTCCCTCTTTGCTTGATATAGAGGAAATTAAAGGCTTTTCTATGGCAGCAGGCAAACTTCATTTTATGGAATTTTTTATTTTTTTTAGCTAAACTGCCAATCCCCTCTAGCATGGAGGGGAAAACCAGCAAAATGTGTCTTAAAGATTATCATGAGAATTCACTGGGACATTCAAAATGTCCCTTTTCAGTAAATTCGGACACTTGGAAGAAAATAATCAGCCTCTATTACTCCATGTTTGCCGTTCACAGCACAGTAACAATGAAAGAGAGAGCAGCCCGCTGGACAGAGCAATTGATAAAACTGCTTGTTAAGTATCAGCAAAGGTTGAAAACTTCTGGCTTTAGTTACATTTGTGAAGAGTGCATACACTGAATAAACTTTTGGAGGAAACCAAAATAAATGAGAGAGTTCAGAGAAGGATTTTTGACAAGGATGGATTGATCGAAATATGAAGAGGGTTGCATTCAGCTCTTCTGGGAATGCTGAAGTCAGAGAGCTACAACATGCACTGACAGAATGTGCCAAGTAGGTCATTTGAATAGTTTGGATTTTTTTTTTTAAGGGAAGGCACAGTAATGTAATATAACCTTTGGCATTTGATGCAGGCATTTTTCTAGATGGAAGTCTTTGAGT
>NW_008824243.1:2885986-2889519 GCF_000699105.1 Pygoscelis adeliae
GTTTATGGATATTTTTATTCTACACTTCTGCACTTTTAGCTTTTTGAACAACATAGTCTGTTGAAGTTCTTGTGTGCATGTGATAATATCTCTACCTTCAATACCAACCCCACATGCAACCATCCCTGCAGCGCTTTCTGAATACTTTGGTCAAGTTTCTGTATGTGGGAGCTCAGGGATCACTAGAATTGGAAATCAATCTGGTTTAAAATTCTGTTTTCACCTGTACAAGCAAGGCTCAAGCAAGCTAAAGATAGACTGCAAGCTGTGGTATTATTCAGGGACAAAGTTCTAGTTTTCCTTCAAATAGCCTCCTATGTGTGGAGAATGGAGAATTCTCTGAAGATATGCATCACATACTTGCAAAGATCAGGAAAGATCTGAGGTTGGCAAGACTAGGACTTGTGTGAAGCAGAAAGAAAGGGTTGCAGCAGACAACCAGAAGAGGAAACAGAGCAAACTCTAACCTGAAGTCTCTCACTAGGTTTAACTCTAAGCCATGGTGAACTAGGTTCCCATCACCATATGGAAATCAACAGAAGACATTTTTTAAAAACAAGGACTGGTCATCACTGAGAATAGAGATACTGGCATTAGTGAACCATGAAAAAGCCAAGGCTGGACAGACCTACACAGTTACTGTATCAGTGGACAAGGGAATGCTGCAATTAAATGGATGGCATAAAAATGGGAAGAGTTCCTTTGAACCGTCTTCTGTCACGTACAAAAAGAGTACAGTTTGTGGGCTCTGCTATCATAGAGTAGAGGTGAAAAAGACAGACACTGGTAACATGTTTATGCATTTATAGAAGCTTATTTAAGTGTTATAAAGAAAAAATGTTAGACTTATGCAGAAGCCCAAGATTAATTGATGTGAAAGCTTGTCCATATGATTTCAGATCTTAGAATAGACTAAATGATTAAGCATTTTGTTGGAAGTCAGAAAAACTGAATAGTGACCAGAGTGTGTTTTGGTTACCTGAAATAATAAACCAAGAAAGTGTGAATTGAAGCACTACAGAAAGAAGCATTCTTCTGCCTGGAAATGTTCAATTCAATTCTAAATAGGATGTACCGTGTGCTCATATATTTGCATCAAAGAATTTCTTTACTATTCTTAATTATGCTCAGCAATCTGCATTTAAAGACAAGTGCAGATCCCCAGAGCAGTAGCACCTCTTCACAGAAGTTATTAATTGGAGATGGCTTGCTGCATAACAGTGACTTTTAAAACTTTCATTAGCGGTGTGTTGCCTGCACTAGTTTTATGCAGGATATTCAAAACCACCCCGTCCATCTTATCCAGGTGGATAGATAACAGCATATCCCTTTCAGCAGAGCTTTCATTGTGCAATCCATTGCATACCCACAAAAATATTTCCCTTGCTGAGATTATGAACATTCGCTACATGCTGTTCAACCAACCAATTCTCTGCTGTCAGACCAGCTTTCGTCCCAGGGAGTACCTGCTGAGGATCTGAAGGGAGTTTGTCACGCAACTCCAGAAAAATGCTTTTTTTTAAGGTTCTGAAATGATAGCTGCATGTCACAAATTGACATCACAGATCTGTGCACATAGCAAGGCATTAAGCTGCTGGTTCACTCTGACGAGTTTTTCGGAAATCATTTACAGGACTGTTGATCTTCACACACTGTCATCCTGCTCTTTGCTGTCCCCAGCTATTTGTCTTGCTGTTAGAGTGGGCCTTCAAATGCAAAGTATTTTGTCTAAGCATGCTGAGGAGCACTGAAGCCTTCCCCCCCCGAGTCCAGGGTTTTGAAAGTGAACTCAGGACACCAAAAAAACCCACAAGAGAATGGGGTGGAGGAAAAGGAATATGACACCCTATTTCTGTTGTTGAAAAAGAGATGTCACACGTATGGAGAGACCCCCACTCTGTGCTGACCAGCGCAGATGGACCACAGGGCCTTCAATGAGCCTGAGGCCACAGTACCTCACAGTGTATAGAAATTGTCAGGAGCGCTGTTTAGGCACAGGCAGATCAATGTGGATGCAGACTGCTTGGCACAGCTCTTTCAGGGCAGTTTTCTGGCAGGGTATTTCCCGATAGAGCTTTGTCATTTATATAAGGTTTTAATCTTGTTCCTTCCAAACAGTCTCATATCCCTTGCCTTGGTCTATCCACACTTTGTGGATGTTTTTAGATGTGTAGAATTCCAATAATATTTGTAGGCCAGGGGCCTCCTTTTTTGACCTTGCCAAATAATTTGCAAAAAGATCAGTTTTCCTCTGTTGACCACTGATGTGAGGGAGTTCCTACCCATCTCCCTTCCAAAGTGGGCACTGGTGGTATCATCAGCCTAAATGAGTGTCTCTGGGCTGCCTGGCTTCTCGGCTGGTAGGAGGGTTGAATAATCAGCTCTTCGGATCACTGAAATAACCTGGTCCCAGTGCAGCCCACCTGATGGGCTGCAGGTTGGGCTGCTTTCTTCTCAGCTTTCCCTGGTGTTGCCCATTGCAAGTTGCCCATTGCCTCAGGCAGCCAGCTCTGCCTCTGGCTGGTTCCCTCAGCTGTGAGAAGGTTGGGGTCGTTTCCCAGCTGCTGGGCTCCCAGAGCTGCCTGCCAGGGTGTCGGTGATGCACTACGTTTGCTGGATCTGTTGGTGCCAACTTCCCTGGGGCTACCCAGGAAGCCAGGTAGCCGAGCTGGTGGGCTTAGCACCAAAACTGCTGGTTGCCAAGGACCTGGCTGAAAAGCTTGAGTTTAAATAACTAACGGAGTGTCTCTCCATCACTATCAGCAGTCCTGGTTAACGGGGGTGGTCCCGGATGACTGGAGGCTGGCCAATGTGTCGCCCATCTACAAGAAGGGTTTGAAGGAGGATCCGGGGAACTACAGGCCTGTCAGCCTGACCTCGGTGCCGGGGAAGATTATGGAGAGGTTCAGCCCAGCCAACACGGGTTCATGAAAGGCAGGTCCTGCTTAACCAACCTGATCTCCTTCTATGACCAGGTGACCCACCTAGTGGACGAGGGAAAGGCTGTGGATGTGGTCTACCTGGACTTCAGTAAGGCCTTTGACACCGTCTCCCACAGCATTCTCCTTGAGAAGCTGGCGGCTCACGGCTTGGACAGGTGTACTCTGCGCTGGGTCAAAAACTGGCTGGACGGCCGGGCCCAGAGAGTTGTGGTAAATGGAGTTCAATCCAGTTGGCGGCCGGTCACGAGCGGTGTTCCCCAGGGCTCAGTATTGGGGCCAGTTCTGTTTAATATCTTTATCAATGATCTGGATGAGGGGATCGAGTGCACCCTCAGTAAGTTTGCAGACGACACCAAGTTGGGCGGCAGTGTTGATCTGCTCGAGGGTAGGAAGGCTCTGCAGAGGGACCTGGACAGGCTGGATCGATGGGCCCAGGCCAACTGTATGAGCTTCAACAAGGCCAAGTGCCGGGTCCTGCACTTCGGCCACAACAACCCCATGCAGCGCTACAGGCTTGGGGAAGAGTGGCTGGAAAGCTGCCTGGCGGAAAAGGACCTGGGGGTGTTGGTCGACAGCCAGCTGAACATGAGC
>NW_008824243.1:2890041-2900388 GCF_000699105.1 Pygoscelis adeliae
TGGAAGTATTTAAAAGACGGGTAGATGAGGCGCTTAGGGACATGGTTTAGTGGGCATGGTGTTGTTGGGTTGACGGTTGGACTCGATGATCTTGGAGGTCTCTTCCAACCTTAATGATTCTATGATTCTATGCTTACTGCACGAGCTCTCTGGACATGTGTTGTGGTTTAACCCAGCAGGCAGCTAAACACCACACAGCTGTTCGCTCACTCCCCCACCCCCAGTGGGATGTGGGAGAGAATTGGGGGGGGGAGGAAAAAGTAAAATTCATGGGTTGAGATAAAGACAGTTTAATAGGACAGAAAAGGAAGGGAAAATAATAATAATAATGATAAAAGAATATACAAAATGTGATAGTAATGCACAACGTAACTGCTTACTACCTGCCGACCAATGCCCAGCCAGTTCCCGAGCAGCGGTCACCGCCCCCCCGGCCACCTTTCCGCAGTTTATGTACTGAGCATGACATCACATGGTATGGAATATCCCTTTGGCCAGTTTGGGTCAGCTGTCCTGGCTGTGCCCCCTCCCAGCTTCTCCCTGGCAGGGCATGAGAAGCTGAAAAGTCCTTAGTAGTGTCAGCACTACTAAGCAACAACTAAAACATCGGTGTGTTATCAACTTTGTTCTCATCCTAAATCCAAAACACAGCGCTGTACCAGGAAGAAAATTAACTCTATCCCAGCCGTAACCAGGACAGTATGCCACTTTCTAGTTTTAAGGATGCTTTTCTGGGCTTATTCTCTTGCATATCATAAGTAAAGATTCAAATGACTTCTGCTCTCTGTTGATCTGATAAAATGGTAATTCTTTTGCCGAGGTACGTCATTAAGTTATGTATGTTTTGTATGTTAATAATTGTACAAATAATATTGGAAGTGATGCTGAAAGCTGTATTTTAGCTTTGACCTTCAATGCTGGTTGCAAATGAAGGAAAGGACCACAGTGCCGGTGGAAAACAGGCCTTTTCATATTGTGCTTATGGCAAGACTATGTGAGCTGACCAGACTGCTCCAGATAAAAGGAGGATTTTTTTTTTCTAGTAGCAAAAATGATACAAAGTCTTATTTTACTTGGTTTGCTCTTTTGTGATGCATTTTTTTTGAGTGATATTATTTATTATTTCTCTGTGTTTATGATGACCAAGTAAAAAAGTGATTATAAAAATGTGCACACTTGGTAGATATTAGTGATAATTCTGAAAGTATTTGAAGAAAATGCACTTTCTCTTCATTTATGGTTTCAGCCATAACATTACTTTGTCGCTAATGTCATATTCAGGAACAAAATTAAGATTAAGAAGTTGCTGTAAATTTGAGTTCCTACGTATCTGGATACAGATAATATAGAGGTATACAAATGTATACACATTGTACACACAATTGTATACAAAATAATCAAGTTGTTAGCTGTTACAAATCATATAACATGATGTTTTAAATTGAAGAGCTCTCTAGTATACACGGATATTTATATCAACTAAGTAGAGCAGAAAGTCATGGATTTTTTGTCTGCTTTTTGATATTTTCTTCATTATTTTCTCACCTGATATTTTAATCTACAATATTTTTAATAAGTTTAGAGGAGAGAACTGTCAACACATTGCTACCAAATATTCTTATGCTATGACTGTAGGTGCAATAAATAGTAGATAATGCCATTTTGTTTCTAATTATTAGCCTTTAATTGCTTTTATTTTTCTTCTTTTCTAACTGTACATAAAATTAAGAAATTTGAGAATATTCATAACATTCTTGTTGTGAGTAGAAAACATGCTCATGCACGTTAAAGGATCACAATAGTAATACATTCTGGATGGGGAAAAAAAAAAGGCTGATGAGTGTCTCATCGATATTTTTTAGCCACCTCTGTTCAGAGTTAGGCAGCAGGAACGCGGAAGCTCAAAAGCCCTAAAAAGCAGATTTGTGCAGCACTGACACAGGAGTGTTTTAATGCTTCAGTACCAGCTGTTTCATTTTAACTGTTTGCCTTCTAAAATGTTGCCTTGTAGCTTCCTTTCCGCCCTTTTACAATTCATTTAAGAGGGTGGGAGGCTGCTCAATGACTGCTTATAGTTAGGATTCTATGATTAAAAGATTTTTTAATGGATTCTCATGCTCCTCCATTCCTTCTTAATGAACAATACAACACAATATGACTTATTTTTTACTTTTTATTTGTTACTTGCAGGGTTAGCTAAGAATCCTGAGTGAGACTGGAACCTCTTTTATTCTTAAGACAGGGAACTGTTATGAGAGATTTGGGTCAACATCTGCAGAGCTCCTAAATCATGGGCTCTGAGACTTGCTTATGTCCCATTGATAGTGATGTGTGATATTTCTTCAGCGTCTATGACTGAGATGATAGAAATTAATGAAAAAGGTACAGCAAAAACATAACTAATTAATAATACCGATATTTCTTCAAAGGACCTAATTTTCTGCTTTCTACATTTGCCAAATAACTTTTCTGCCCTGAATAAGGGAAATATGTCAAAACACCTGACACTTAAAGGTAGAAGTATGTTTAAGGTCATCTGAATTCCAAACAAATGCCTTTACCCACCAAATCATACATTTCTCATGATAAATCTGTACAATATATGTAAACTTGAAAATTATTTTTGAATATCTTACATTGAGGTTTTTGTTTTTTTTTTTTTAATCAGGACATGTAGATTTTTGCATTTTGCACATATCTGGGAGATTTTTTGAAGTTATGGAGGAGATTCTTTAATGCAAGTAAACCAGTTAATAAAAACAATCATTTTCGTGTTTCCATACAATTACAAATATTATAAACATTCAGCAAGTTTTGGTTAAATGTGCCAGTTTAAGTATGTTTTGTCTTTGTAAAAGCACACAATAAGATACCAGATCTTAATTTCATCCATACCAACCTATATCTGGGATAATTTAATTTCCACAGAATCATTTCAAATTTTCTTGGACAGATCTGAATTTAGTATGCAGCCTGTAATGTCTAGTCCTCAAACTATTTGTTTCCAAAAGGAGAAACAAACCAGTTAAACTATCAAAATAGTACCATAATACAGAATTTGACAATACTCCATGATTATCAAAAACTTTAATTACATATTAAATCTACCCATGAGGTAGTTGCTTCATTTACCCTCAGAATCAATTAACTGTATTGAGTGTTTGTAAATGGTAATTGTTCAGGTCACATGTGAAAGAAACCAAGTGATTTATTAAACATTTTAAACTAAATTGCAATTGCTCAAACATTATTCAATACTTTCTTGCCCCTTATTTGTTGGTTGGGCCATTTTCATACATCTGCTCAGCACTGACAAAGCATCGGTTGCAATTCTGTATTCAGTTTTGGGTGCTGCATTTAAAGAAAAAATAATATCCATTTGGAATGAGTCAAAAAGAGTGTAACAAAAATGAGCGGAGATCTACAATATAGCACTTAAGAGGAAATTATGGAAACTTTTAAAGTGTGTGACCTGAGCAGGTTATGGAGTCTCCATAGCTGGTCATGTTTCAAAACAACTTAATGACCAGGGGTTAGACTAGATAACTTCTTTTGTTCTCCTTCAGCTCAATGATCCTGTACAAAGTGTTGGAAAATTAAAATGTCACTGCTTTCATAGTTACGGATAAAAATAGGCAATAAAGCAGGCATTTTAAAGTCCCATAAATAGTATTATTGAAAGATTCCTCAGGGAGACGAGTGATTCTTTGGAATTAGTCCTCGACAAGCTCTTACGTGTGAATTTTCCCTTATCCCGTTAGAACAGTTCAGCATACTTTGCCATTAGGCATCCAAATCGTGAGAATTTGTCTAGTGAGCTATTACCAGTGCTGGTGATTTGTTTCCTGGAGGAAAATGGCACTACACTATCTAATCAGCATTTGGAAGAATGTTCCAGTTTTGAGGCAGGAATGGGGGAGACTCACAGGCACGAAGCCATCTGAGCAGCCCCTGTGAAGGGCTTACCTTCCTGCTGCTAGCCTGAGGGGTGTAATACAAAGTGTTATGACAGACAGGATGTAAGATGTGGCACTTCACACGCTCGGTGTGGAGCTGTCAGGAGATTGGGCACTGAGATGCTGAGGATGAAGGAAAAGAAAGATAACATTTACACACACCTTCCAAGCTGTCTCATTCTCCTCAGCCACAGCTGAGGATCTGTGATGGCAGCTAAAGTACAATGGAAAAGAGTAAACGCTTTTGGCTCACTGCCTGGACTCCCCGGGCTCTGGAATATAGAACTTTGGTCTTGGCCTTGCTGCTATGTGCAAGCATAATGGCTCCAAACTTCCTAAGCAAAGAATATAACATGGAAGTATATGCACGCAAAATATGTCGGGGCCAGCTTTGGTGCGTATCTTGCAGAATGATTAGGGATCAATGACTCTAACAAAAGTCCCTACAGCCTTTCCTTTATGGGCATTTTCAGATCAGTGTCTTTGATTTTTGTGTTAATACATACGTAAACACACTCTGTTCCTCATGCTGTGTTCGGTCCTCTTTCTATAAATCTTCCAGATTGTAATATCTTCAGAGAGAATCTTGACGGCTAATCCTAGCACAGTTGAGCAGTTATTTATTCCTGACATAAAGAGGCGTTGTTAACAGAATTCTGTACAGACCCTAAAGAAATTAAAAGTGCGGGGGGAAATTATACAAAATAACACCACAAAACTGTAAAGCATCCAGGGAACATTAGCTACCCTCAGGGAAGTAGATTTTTGTGTGCGAGTGTTGCTTTACTAGGCTTTTTCAAATTAGATAGCTTAGCTCTGTGCAGTGAACCTAGCACGGTAATATATGACAGTTCATCTTTTCAGGTACATTAGCCCTTTAGAAGCCTACCGTAATACTTCTGGTGCCTCTGGATTAATGAAAAAAATATTAAGAATAAGAGGCCTCTCTCCTTTTGTTTGCACTGTTCTTTTGCAAACTAAAGTTATTAAAACTTGAAAAAAAAAAAGTTAGGGTTGTTTCAGCAGTGCCAATTAATTCACTATTTCATCAACTGCTTTAAAATTAAAAGTGACACAGAAATAGCTTCAGCTGTTCTTATATACTTGTTTTCCTACTTTTTCTCCAGGGTCCAAAAGACTATGCTTGAAACAGGTAAATCTTCATTAGTTTCTTACATTGAATAATAAGTTCATATATCTTGAAATTTCCTGCTAAAGTTTGAAATCATTTTTCATTAAGACTATAATAGAAATCACATCTTCATTAGAAGTGTTTTGCTACATGGATTAAAATAAATGCTCAAGTCTTTCGTATCTAATTTAAACAAATTTTGCCATTGAGTCAATTGCAGCTATCTTTTGGGCATTTGTTAGATAATCATAAAAAGATGGCTATACTGTGGAAGAAAAAAAAGAAAAAGAAAAAAACCCCAATGGTTCTAAAAGCAACTGGAGCAGTCTGTTACTGGCTGCTTACAAGAGCTGGGGTGTTTTTACACTGCTGTTTCTGTCTGTTACTACTGCAAAGACAAAAGAGAAATACTGTGATGCTACCTATTTAAATGTTCATTACTTCTTAGTTTTACAGGTACTGTCTTGTAAGTATAGCAGAAAAGCAGCTAGTACCTCTGGGTATTTTTTTTCTTCAGTTGCCTCCAGGCTCTCTACTACTTTGAAAATGTTGCTGATACAGGCCTTCTCTGCAAAAAGAACCAATATGGAAATTCATATTTTAAACAAAAAGCATTGTGGAAAAATCTCTGGCAAGAAAAGGTTTTGATCTTAACCATGAAGGTTAATTTTAATAGATTGGGATGAAATCCGACCAAAATTAACATTTATTTCATTTCACTTTCATTTATTCATAAGTATAATTTGTGAAAGTGTAATGTATTTAAATGGAATTTTATTTATAAACCTTTTACTTAAAGGATAAGGGGAAAAAGGTGACCTGAGAAGGAAGACCACGTGTCCTCTGATGCTCTAAAATGTCCTTCAATTCAGCAAATCTCCAGACATTATAAACTGAAGCAGCAAAATCTGAGTTTTATTCAGAGATTCTTCAGTATTTCTCTTCCATTCTTTTCTTTGAATGTTCTCACAGATAAAACAACAGAATGAAAACAGTATATATTATTATCTTCAGTTTCTGCATTTCATCATTGCACCTGTAATTGATGAATGCAGTCAATTTATAAACTCCTGGAAGAAAGTCAAGAGGGACTTAAAAGAACGTGAACTTTTGTGCAAAGCTTAATATTGCTCTGTCTTTAACATTGCCAAGGGAAATGTCATGTCTTTATCTGTGCTTACACAAACGGCAGTTAAAAGACTCCTTAACAATGGAATTACTCTTATTTACTGCATATTTTATATTCTATTACAATTGGTAATATCTGCTTCATATCTCTCTGGGATTTTTTTTCTTCCTTTTCACCATCCAGAAGGAACATAGTCAGAAAGTTTTCATATAAAATAAGGATGTATTCTGGAAATATTTCAGAGTTAGTTCAATCTATCTTCTATTGTCATCACAAGGAACAGGATCCCTGGGAACAGATTTTCTAGGTGTTCAGAACATGGCAATTATTTTCTGTGCCTTATACATGTATCTATATGCTATTAAAATAGTTTATATAAAATGCAGTATTTTGGGGAAAAAGAATGTCCTTATCTTAACTTGTTAATAATTTGAGCACTAACCCTACTCTAACACTACTTAATGGTACAGGCAGTTCTATAGATTCCTTTTTTAAGAGGGTGGGTGTCCAGCATAAGTGATATTTGACGTGTCAACTGTGTTGACCACGTATGATTGAAAATATGTTGTATTTCATGTGCTGTGATATCTCAGTTGCTCAAGGAGGGACAAGTGAGTGGCTGGGTGAGAACGTAACTTTCCCCACACTGTTCTACCTTCCACCTCATTTTCTATATGGCAAAGACAATCTTTTAGTGTCCATTCACTGGTAAGATTATGAAGTTGGTAGTATTAATCACCTTAGCAGAAGTAAAGGAAAAAGGTTGTATCCTCAACTATTCAGTATTGGCCAGATTTCAATAGAATATTATGTTGCAACTTTTTTTAACGGTCAGAGCTGCAGTGAGTTTTTTGTCCTGGATAAGGATTCAGTAGGCAATACCTGTAAAATGCTGATTGAGATTTCCTTGCCCCCACCTTCAACCCGAGGTGGTATCTTTAATAGGGATTGTCCATACCTATCTCTGTAAACTCATTAATCTACCTGTGTAGAGCCAGCGATGCTGTCCGGCACAGCCCCTTGGCCTTTCTCCAGCTTTTCCTCCTCCTCAGCTGTTCAGCTGTCAAACCGCGGGTGGGTAGTGCTGCCTGATAAACCAGTGCTCAGACTGATTGCGAATGCAAGCAAGAAACAAATAAGCAAAAGTCCTTGGCCTTTGAAACAAGTGAGTATCATCTGCTGAGAGGACCAGGTTCCCAGTTACACTGCCCTGTCCTCTGTCCATTTCCAGGTGGCTCCACAGAAGTAACTAGGTCTGCACTAAGGTTTACAGTTTTGGACAGCAGTAAATTCTCTATGTGTGCCTTATGTTTTTAAGGTGTTTCTATATAAACACACAAGTTCCCAGTATGTGACAGCTTTTTGTCTCTGCTATGTAAGTAAGGAGTATTCCTGTATGGCCTTGGCACTGTTTAGAGCAGGGATACTTTTACAGTAGACTGTTGTCAAATGGTAAATTTTATTTGAACCAAATGTGATATCGCATGCTTTCCTTTAGTGATTTTACATTTTTTTTTATATGTCTGCCACAGCTCACAGAAATGGAGGGAGCATGTAACATCTGGTAGGCCCAGGACCACTGAAGCTAAATACTGCTGCCTAGTTACTAAATTTTGGTTAAAATTGTCTGGCTTAAAAAAAAATTACCAAATGAAGTAGTTGAGTAACCTTATTCTGAAGGCTATAATCTATGTGAGTGAATAAGTTACTTAGAAGCATACAGTGAAAAGAAATTCTTGGCTCTAGCTATTTTATTCAGGCAGAGCTGCACTCCTTTAACCTAACTTTAAAAAAAAAAAAAAAAGGTAAGCAAACTTTAGTAAGTTCTTTTGCCAAAAGAAGGAAGAAGAAAGCCAAACCTCTTCCCTCTGTGACAATAAAGAGAGAGACAGGAACAGAAGGCATCACTAGTCATTTCATACTTTCCTGTAGAATTATACTGAAGGGAAAATATCGCTGAACAGTAGGGAAAATATAGAATTCATGAGCAAAGGAATATTAGTTATAATCTTTTCTTCCTAGTGAAATTCTTAAAGCAGAAATCATGAGTGTTGCATTATGACTGTAGAGACTTCTACTAGAAAATATCTGAAGTGCATTAACACTTTGTAGTCTCCTCCATTTCAATTCCTATCTAAGCATCAGTTCTCTGTCCGATAGAGAATTAGAACACCTCTGACACTGCAGCATCTCATGGGATTGCAATGGAAAGTCAAAACTGGTCTAAGGTGGCCCTGCTGTTGTTCAGGTATGTTTTCCTTATGCCTACAGACGTTCAAGTTACACGCTTCTGAAAAATAACTTCTTGCATGGAGTCAGTATGGCTTGTTAGAGTTGCTGCTAAATTACTTCATATATAATATTATTAGCTCTGGCCTCATCTGACAGGTATTATTGTGATTGCAAATTAAGTGAGCTCCCTGGAAATATTTTCTTCAGGTTTCCCCTAGCCCATATGCTTCCTCTTATTTTGCTGGTTAATGAAAACTCCTTTGTCATCTCTTTTTATTTTGTTCAACAAGTGAAGACAGGGAGCATCCTGTGCCTCTTCCCACTGTGCACAGTGCAATTTCTTCCTGAGTAGTCTTGGTTCACCTCTACAAAAGTGAACATGAATTCCACAAAAGGCTGTTGATCTGACTTTGATTTTGCAAATTATTATTTTACAAAGCTAGATCATTATTCTCAACATTAACACTGGTAGATTTTTTCGTACCATTGTATGGCATGTGCTGGATCAGCAGAGCACAGCTAGAATTTTGCCTACTTTACAGAACTCTAGTCCATGTTTTTTATTAATAATGGCCATTTGAATGAGAAATTACGCAGTTCTTTAAGTGTTTTTTCATTAACTAGCTATCTTTAACTTCTTGCTGAGCAGAGGGTTTTTTTGTTTTGCAAAAGAAGAAATTTTATTCCTCTGCGGCACTGTACTGGAAAACATGGGCTTTCCTACATTTAGTACTTGCCTCAGATGCCTTCTTGTGCACACGTAACACTTAACAATACTTCCTAAAGTTTGGTCATACCTATGCAGTTTTAAAATACACATGCATATATACATAGCTAGTATACACCAGAGCTTTTTGTATGTGATAATAGACATTGGATTTCCACTTCCCTTCAATGTCTGAACTTGAAGGCGAATGTTAGCCTAGCAAGAAAAGACAGAAAAACCTTTACAGAAAATCACGCATCTGTCCTTATTCATAAGATCATCAAGTGGCCTAAATTCTCCAGCCTACACGGCCTGAACTCTAAAATTATTCTGAACCTGAGAAGTCCATAGGACAGATATTCCTGTAATAAGAAAAGAAAGACTGTTCTGGAAGTACGGGTATTTACAGGGGGGTGGGGGGTGGGGGGAAATAAGGCATGCTGATCTGGCTGTTTTGCACACTCTTATTTCACAGGAAATAGCTACAAAAAATAAGAGCCACATTAGGGAGTTAGGGTGATAATAGATGGCAGGAAGATGGGACCCCAGTGGGAGATAAACAACCACAACAAAAATGTGTGCAAATGGGAAATAACAAAGTCTGTTGCCATTGATGCAGAGTAGACAGCTTGAGATGATCTTAATTTGATGTTGCCTATGAAATACACACAGCATGCCAACCTGCTCAGGTTTATTCCCTATTCGATACCGTTGATTTCAAAGACTTTGCATGTGGTGTAATGCTGTGCCAAATATGGCTAAATACACTATTTTTTTCAAATGTATAAGTTAATATTCAGTGCTGTTCAGGTAATATGTATCTAAATATTTGTGAAAATGCTTAGGGGCAGGAACTGCCTTTTTAAATTTTCCTTGTCTGTAATTAGAGTGAAGTAAAGCTCTAATCAATGTTGGAACTGAGACATAAGCAAATCAAATAAAATTCAGAGTAATTTGGGGATATGTGGTGAAGAAGGCAGAGGGATAAAAGAATAGTTGATCTTCTTGGTAACATTTTATTGTAAACAAGTGTTATGTGACATGACCTTGAAGCATTACAGCAGTCTCTTCTTGTCTTTACTAATATGTCAACTATATGCACCATAAACAGTTTCCATGGTTTGACCTAATCTACAGAAGTTTAATCTGTTCTTATTAAGGAAAAATAATATATAAAATAACTCAATTTAAT
>NW_008824243.1:2900402-2925312 GCF_000699105.1 Pygoscelis adeliae
ATTTCTTTCTGTACTGCTTTTTTATATTGTTTTGCTTTGTTTTATTTACATAAGAATGATCATGGTGTGGAAATTACTATAAAAAAATGCATTACCTTTCTGCGTGTAGACAAGAGCAGTCTGAATCTGCCAGGTGAAGTGTTTGAAACAGTATATTTACTAAGTTGTTCTGGCTGCTTGCATTTCATCTTATTTTATCTCCCTTGCTACTCAACAATGTGAATGGCCAAACAGAGTCTGACACACAAAAAAGGGAATTAAAAGAGAAAGAAAGTGTCAAGGATAATCAATAAGAATATTGGACTAATGTGTTGTCAGCTGAGAAACTAAGACGAAGAAGGATATATCACTACTTCTAGCATTATTATTAATAGTATATGTGACAAATTCATCTGACTCAGATGAGATTAATGTGATCAGCAGGTGATTTTAAAAAATACTCTAATTCATTACTCATTTTATAAAAAGTTGTCTCGATCCAGTATAGTGGAAAATAATATAAAAGCCAGTGCATATAAGCAATCTATCACTCCAGAGTATCACTTTTTGTGACTGATAAGATTATTCTGAAGAAGTATGACCAGCATAAACTAAAAAGCTACAAAGTAGGTAACTCTTAATAGAAAACCATTGTCGTGGTTAAATGTAACATTCTTTTGGGAAAGAAACTTTTCTAGGGTGCTAGTCATGCTAGTATAAATCATAAGGGAAACACTTCTCTAATTAGGCACATGTACTAAAAAATGGAAACACAAAGAACTTATATAATTGAGCAGCTCTGCCTTTCAATCTGAAACATATTCATTCTAGCATAGGTCAGCAACTGGCAGTCAAACCTTTCAATGCTTCTCTGCAGGAATAGTCTGTGTCTTTCTAATTCTGGGAAGATTCAATTTGGTCATTGGCAGAAGTTTCCAGTATGACTTGAAATTCGTCCAGTTAGAATTCTATGTTCCTGAGTGTGAATGCAGACAGCCAAGAGCAGTGCCAACATTAATTTATCCTTATACATGAGCATAATATCACAGAAGGCCAATTTACCCAGTCTATCTCCCAGACAGCACACAATTGTTACCATATTTCTAGCAGGTTCTTTTCCTAGTCTAGTTTAAGAGATTATATTGAACTTTATCATTGAGTATGTGATAGGAAAGGGGAGGGATGGCCGGTGCATATCTAAGACTTTGCTTAATTTGCTTTATTTTACATCAGCAGCCACAAGGCAAGCGATTGCTGCCTTCTTTGCATAGAACTCTGCTATTACTACTGACAAAACTGGATGTTAATCCTGGATTTGAAAAGAAACTTGGCTAAAGCAGTACCCTCCAAATGGTCCAGAAGAAACTGACTGTAAACTAAAGTTGGCACTTGTGTGCCATCACTGTTTTAGAGCTTTTGAGGTCTTATCAACACCCTCTCAAAGAGAATAGAAAAAGAAGATTTAAACACTCTAAAGTCAAGTCAAAATTATTCAACTAAGTTCAGCATGTAGGAGCATTAAATGATTGTTTGGGGGTTTTTTCCCCTCCAAATTTTCACTCTTCTTTTAGTCAGGACTCCACTAGGTTGCCTGGACCTCTCACCCTCACTCTCTGTATTATCTTAGTCAGGCTGCACGTAACCATTTTTTTTATTTTAATTTGCTTTGTAGTTGAATATGCAGTTACATAGAAATACAGTAGTTTTAGAAATACAATTACCAACACTATGGCCAAGACTTGCTATATAAGTATCCTTAAAAGGCCCAAGCACCAATAATTTTAGGCAGGGAAAACGCATTTTTTTAATAAATTGCTACATATCTACATCTAATGCTGATTGTACTTTCATCGGTAAAGAATTTAAATTACAATGACAAGTCACCTATTCCCGATAAGTACCTCAGTGAGAAATTATGTTATCCTTGTTACAGAAATTGATAGGGAGGGAGATGTACCATGTTAAAAAAAAAAAAAGTCATTTGCATATTAAAATGATGTCTTATGAAAAAAGGGCTTGGTGTTTTTATATGGAATCAAGTTAGAAAGATTTTGTTGTTAAAATTAGATTTTAAAGACAATTTTGGTGTTGTGAAGTAAGAATTTAATGATATGGTTGTAGCACTGCGTGTGGATCTTTCCATCTAGAGAATGCTCAAGCTGAGATTAAGAACATACTGGTTAAGTTTAGAGGCATCAGTAGAGAACACCTTAGATAAAAGCAGACCTGTATCTACTTTGTCAGTGTAAAGGCTGCCAATAGATGACATTGCTGAATATTAAAAATTATTCTAGATCATATTAAGAAAGCTACACAAGATGCCAAAAGCAAAATGTGACAACAATATATTAGATCAACATAAACCCTAGTGTGTTCCCATTAGCAAAGGGCAAGAAATAATGCTATGATCATAGAATCATAGAATCATTAAGGTTGGAAGAGACCTCCAAGATCATCGAGTCCAACCGTCAACCCAACAACACCATGCCCACTAAACCATGTCCCTAAGCGCCTCATGATAAGGTAGTGGTTGTAAGGGCAGGTTGATATTGAACTTGTTGGGTGTCAGTACTGTCACCAGGGGCCTTAAGTTTGCCTTTGTGTTGCTCTCCTGTGCTGCCCAGGCTCATGTGCTTTTGTTGCTTCCCTGCCTATGTCCTCCTCCAGTCCCTTGCCCTCCTCCTGTACTTTTGTAGAGCTGGGGTGGTGTTACTTGCATGACCTGTCAGCTCAGGAGTGATGACAGGGTAAGCACCCCTTCCTCTCTGCCTATAAATTGCCTTCCTCCCCTTAGTGTGCGAAGTGCAGAATAAGCTGCCACATATTGTCAGTAGGGGTGGGGTTCAGCTCCTAATTAAAGCACTGGAATTGGTGTGTCTACAAATCAGGATCTAGGTGGCTCCCACTACTGTCAACAGCAATCTACAGTCAATGGTGGTTGGAGCACTTCTGGCTAAGGTTTCCCTAAAACACGTGCCTAGTTGCTGCTGAGGAAAATTGAATTCTGAACTCCACTGATTGCACTGTCTACATCGCCATTGCCTGTGTTGACTACAGCTTCCTTGACTATTACAGGAGTTTAGATATGCTCAAAGGTGGATACTCTAATCTCAAACTAAATCTTTCTCTAGTCGTCTTTGGTCCCAGAAGAGCAATGTTTGAGGAATAAGACTGTGGAAAGAGGAGGTGGAGAGCAAGGGTTTTGATACCAAAAGACTGAGAAACATAGCAGGGATGCCAGCACTTTCTTGAGCTGCTGCCTCAGCCATGGAATAAGTATCCCGAAGAAAGAACCCATCTAAGCAGCTACATTAGATTGGGCAAGAATGTGGGAGAGTCTTCCCCTGTTATGCATGAAATCCTAATGACTCTTTCAGATAGGCTTAATAGCAGTAAAGCATGTAATGGTATCATGACTTATCCACAATGACATTGTGAGACATGGAGCACGGTGGATTCAAAGAGTATGTCTTGCAAATAAGTCTCCAGCACTTCCATGAGTGAAGTACGCTGTTGGGGGGGCACACAGGGGATTTTATTTTAAACCAGTGCTTCATAGGTTTGCTCTGTGATCATTTAGGTTGGAAAGGACTTCTGGAGGTCCAACCTCACTCAGAGCAAAACCAACTTCAAAGATTACATTGATCTCTAAATGGTGTCAACAACAAAATCAGGTTTGCAGGGTTGCATTTACTGCATTTAGCCCAAGCTAACTCAAATTGTACTGCTTGCAGGCAGCTAAAAGCAAAGTCAGGAAGGGTACTGACTAGGAGTCTGGGACTTCTTGCTGAATTCTTTTGAGAACTCCCACAAGGAAGCAAAGCTCTGCCGTCAGACAAATTCTTGCTCTGCTTTGCACCTGCATCCTGGAGCTATGAGATTCAGTTTATGAAACAGGTGTAATCTGAACTATTTCTTGAAAATCAGGGCAAGAAAGAACACCTGTTTCTTTCAGACTAAATAGTGTGTAGCTTTTCCCAACAAGTATTGACAGATTTTTCTTTAAAGGAATGGCAGACTTAGCTCAAAACACTTAGGATATTTATTTCTACATTGAACTGAAATTGGTATAGATGCAGTTACTAGGTAATAGAGGTCACTGGTACCAGCGACCCAAATTACTAATTTAGACTTTATCTTTTTGTTAAGGCCTACTTGTAATACACACTATTTTTTTTTCTTGCCCTTTTTTTCTTTTTAACAGGATGTTTTATATAAATTGTTTTGTTTCCAGAGGAAAAATATAAGGGCTCAAAACAATGATGATGAGTATATAAGGTATATAAGGTGTATGTATATATATACACACACACTATATATATGTGGTATAAATACAAGAGCTGAGTATTTATCATAGTAGCTATTACAATTTTTCACACAATCCTTGGATAAACGCATTTTAAAGGAAAATAGTGTTTCAAAGTCCTAGATGAGAAAATTTTTTGAAGTTTTTTTTCCCTTTATTTATGCTATGATGTATTTTGGTGTTCTAGTACAGAAAATTTGATGTTCTGTTTCCTGTCTTTACTCCAGCTCTCTCATTCATGACCTACTTCCACACCATTTTAAACAATAAGTGGTAATAATCTCAAAAAGAAATATTATTACATATAAGGCTATCAAAAACCTCAAAAGAATAAAAGACAATCTGAGGGCAAGAATAATGATATAGTCTTGGTCCATGTAGTAATAAATATAAAGCAATACCAATTTTGGCAATATTATTCTAACACTATCCACATAGGATAGCTTTAATATTTTTAGAAGAAATTTATACTTTATAATTTCTGTAACAGAAGAATCAAAGTCTGTCTTTCTAGCCGACCAAAAACGATTCACCTTTACTGTGCAATTAGTCTAATTCATTTAAATTTGGCAATTTTGATAAGCATTATTTGGCACGACAAAATATGGGTTCTGTTGCTCCATTCCTACACTTTCATATCACTTTGCTATATAATCTTAGTTTTTTAAATTGTTGTCAGTTCTGATTAGTTTCAGCAGACCATTTTGAGTGGTTTTCTAAGAAGTAAGCCTTGACTGCTTACTATCACCACTTGCATATCGCCTCTCAATTAAGTGTCACTCCATTGAGTCTTGTCTTTCATACTGTACATAATGCTTTTATATGCTCTATAATCCAGTATATGCTGCTTTACCAGGCTGTAATGTTGTTCAAAGCTGTGTGCCTTTTTAGTCATTAATTTGTTGACCTTTTTAATTTGTTTAAAAATATGCTGTTTGTTGTATTATTCTCTCAGTAGGAATAAAATCATTGTATTACAGGCCTTTGACCTAAAATAGTTAAGAGGAAGCTAGTATTACAGTCCTGTCCATAAATGTTTAGAGCTATCATTATAATATTTTGAGAACTCTCTTTTCTTTCTAAATGGAGTGCCAGCACATTACATACTGCCCCATTATTAAGACATGCAACCTGTTATTGTTATCCACCGCATCTGTATCTAGAATCTGTGCTTTTGAAAGCTTTGTTAATCTTTTTTTCCCATAGAAAGTACTAGTGTGAACTTGTAGAAAACGCATAAATTCCATCCTGGTCCTGAGAAATTACTGCTAATAAAAAAAGGTATATTATAAAGGGGCATGTGTTCAGAAAAGTTTTTTTTTTATTTTCCAGAAATCCAATATTTTGTTTCTGGACTTCAGCTCTCTCTGTTTCCTCCTGCCCTCTCCCTCCCTCCCCTTAGAAATGGTGCAACAAACAGTGCTGCCCACAGTAAACAAAAACAGACAAACAAAAACAAAACAAAACAAAAAAAAAGAAAAAGAAAGGTTGAATTAATTCTGGCTTGAAAGAGATTTTGATGCAGACAAGTGTGGCCCAGTTAACTGACCATGTACAAGTTTCAGTCTTCTCTAATATTTTGTTCCTTGGTAGATTTGTAATGAGTTTATTCAACTGTCAGCTGTATATATTTTAGGATCCCAGCAAAGTTACTTCATCACTGATGGACAAATTGCTTTTTTGGCTATGAACAGGGAGGAAACAGTTTGCTAAGCAGAGTCTGCATTCCTTCTCTGCTGGTCATGAAGCTGTTGCTAAGAAACAGTGGTGATTTTACTTTCATGAATATATTTTTCATGAAGTCTGAGCAAAAAGCCTAATCACTTTGGATCTAGTTAATGTTTTTGAAACGAAATTTAAGATGTTGTTCCTTCATGGTGGTATTCTGCTCACTTCAGAACGATAATGGATTAAAAAATAAAGATTATTTCAGTGAAATGGTATTCCTATGCCCCACAGTTAGGGGGCAATGGGACAAAATGAATGCTTCTAACAAAGTGATGGAAAAAAACGCAGGAGGTATGCTTAAAGCATGCACATGTCTTTTATTAAAAGGTATTGTATCTTTCATTCCCATCAGACTCAATTAGAAACCAACTGATAAGTCCTTTCACTTATTCTTGTTGTATGGGAGACCTCTGACATAGCTGGTTCCTCCTTTCTTTTATTGCTTTTGAATGTCTATTTTCCCTTGATAACAATCAGTTTTGCCAAGTGACAGAAATAGTAATTAAAGATGTTCATAAGTAACTCATCTCTCTGCCAACAAACTAAATAGCTAAACAACTGTTTAAGAATGACAACAATAACTAGACTTTATGAATAATGGAACATTGGTCTCATATTATTTGTCCCAGTAGACATGGTGGTGGTGGTACTGATTTACATACGAACAAATTGCAATGATTCAGAATTATAGCTATTGCCCTATTGAATACTGATGAAAGCATAAATATAATCATCTGCATTACAAGATGACACCATGTTCCTCAAACTACACTGGTCTGCTGCACTGAAAATAAAGAAATTATCCAGAGAGTCATAAGGTATATTAACCTGAAAAACTGTTTTTTTGGGGGTTTTTTATTATTTCTTTAAAAAAGTAATTGAGTACCGATTTCTTGTGAAAAGAAGAGCTGGACACTGAGTAATTGGTCTATACATCTTTCTTCATTCTTCTAGGTGGATGTACAAGGCTAAGAAAACCGACTTCTTGATCTCAAAGCTTAATCATTAACCCAATCTCTGTTTTGAATATCTTTATTACTGTGTTTCAAAGATGATACTTAGCAAAAATTATTATGAGAAAATTTTGGCTGTGTTTTGCAATATCATTAGGGAATGCAGTACAGACTAAGTCAAATAAAAACCTTAGTCATTCTCAAGACTGGAGGAGAACAGGGACATTAAAGAAACAATGCTTCTTTACATTGTAAAGTAGACAACGTCAGTAGAAATATTTTAATTTGCAACCATCATAGCGGACAAAACTGTTGGGTGTCTCACTGAGACGAAGATATGTCTTATATATGTTATGCAAACAAATGGTAAATATAGTGCTTAAAGCCTTGACACATACCAATGTGACTGCACTTGTTACCTGAAATTGGACCTTGCATCAATTACTTTTCTCAGAGCTCTCAAAATACTTGCTCAAAAAAGTCAATTGCAGTTGGCAGTCCTATTTTTTTTCTACCATATTAGAATTTATATCTGTACAACACTAAACAATATACCTTCAATTTGTTGGTTTCTAAAAAAAGTCACAAATGTATCAGTAAGCACCTGGTATTCAGTCTCAAAATTGTTCTGCTTGTCCTTACAAAATGTTCATTTGGTTTTTGGTTTGTCTTCAGCAAGTTTATTTTCTTAGGACTAGTTTCCGTCTGAACTCATTGATGTTATCTACATATGTACTTATATATATATATATATTCATGCTCTTATATGTATGCTGGAAATGCTTATGGCCGCTGGTGTGGAATAGATGTACTATGCACTTGTTAAGCAAGTCAAGTAAAAGGTTCTCTAACCCCAAATCTAAAGGAAGATGACATAATATAGCCACAATAAAAAGCAAACAAAACAAAAAAACCCCAAAAACAAACAAAAAAGGGGGGGAAATGAGTTATTTTCTTAGGAACTGCTATACCTACTACAAACAAGCTTTTATTCTGCCTGAAGATAGCTGATTAGTCACAGGGAGATGTTAATTTGTTAATTTTACTATATGAGTTTCCAAAGCCATATATTTTTGGAGAGTCTTCCATGCAATCAGTTTTGAAGTATGTGTTGCAAGCCTCTATAATAATAAATAAAAAACAAATTAAAAGAGAGGACTTCTGCCAGAGCAGCATACTTTGTAGGAGATTAGAGGAGGGGCAAAGCTTGGTGCCTTTTGTGTTAAGACAGGTTGTTTATAACAATGCAGGAAGAAGCAGCCAGGGAAATTTAGAAAGAAAGAGATGTGGTCAGAAAAAGTGTCATTGTAAATACATTTTTCTTCTACTTTCCCCTTCCTTTTTTCCTCCACCTCTTGAATTTCAAACTTCACTCAGCATAGACTACTTTTTTTAGCTAGTAGCAAATGTCCCATCAGTCAGTTTTACTTTTGACCATTTCCATCCTGATTATTTGTAGATATCTTAATCTTTGCAGATACTGTACCTATATAAATTAGCACTACTGAAGGATTAGCATTTAGAGGATTTCTCAACCCAAAGCTCTGGAGTACAGCAGGGGTTAGACAGAAGTTCTTTACATTTCCTGGATGCTCTATTGCTCAGACTACAGAAGGTGCGAGTAAAAGAATAAAAACACTGAAAAAAGTAAAGGTACAAGGTGTTAAACTGAAGATCTGCCTTGACTGGAGAAGTTCATTATACCAGATTGTATCTAAATAGAAAACAACAACAACAACAAAACCCTCAGCAGAATTTGTGTGGGATTGTAATCATCCTAATTGTTCTAATGCTCAAATAGCTGCTTCTGTTTTAGTTCCATATTTTACTTCCCCCTCCCTGGATAGTCAGTGCTATGGCTGGCAGACCCCAGTGGCTCTGAAATTCCTTGCTCTTCCTACTCACGGTTTCTACTACTGGCTGAGAAGCACCTGCACATGGGAGCCATTTGCCCTTTTCTAGTGCATTTTGGTTATACACTTGAGCAGCTTTAGTAAATGTAACTGCAACACTCTAAGTAAGTAAATTTTGGTCCCCCTACATCAGGAAAATTGCACCCAAACCACAAATACCAATTTGCAGTCCTCATCACAACTGTAAGGGAAAAGACATGCTCTTCTTCATGTTAGGAAGATTTCTTGAAGACTTTGTTTTTCCTTGAAAGAATTGTAGTATATTCCACCACAAAGCAGCAGGTCACAGATGAAGCCTTTTATACCCAGAAATTGTCTGACAGAACAGCTTGTGTGGGGAAAACAGCAGATCTCACTGAGGGAAATCTCTAACATGGAATTGAATACTTTTTTTTAATTTTTTTTTTAAATGACAAATCTGATGTATCTGTTGGGACAGGTTTCAGGAGTTCTAATTATTAAAAAAAAAAAATGGGTGGGAGAAATTTCATAGAAGTTGAACAGGCAGTGTTGGGAATAGAAGGAGGGTGGCAAAAGGAGCCAGACGCAAGAGTTCTATCTAAGTAACTCCCTGCTCCCATAAACTGTCAAGTAAGTCCTTGTTTGCCATATAATTAAGTGCCTCTCCACAGAAGAAATCGGGATTTGTAATAAGTAATGTATTTTTAGCATATTAAATAGTAGACAAGGGTGTAAGTTATCCCATATCATCTTTTCCATGTTTTCTAAAGCCCTATTAATATGTCTAAATATTTCATAGCCTCTGGTATCATCTGAAGTCCCACTTAGTAATATATTACTGCAACAACACTGAAACAAACAAAGAATAATTATGAGAGTGTAATTCAACAACAGGGAGTGCAATTCAGCTAGAACTATGGTGATTAGATTTCTAGGAAACATAACCTATAAGAAAAGACCTAAAGAAACAAGGTTGTTCAGTCTAGAAGACTTTAGTCTAAGAATGAGGGGAGAGCAGATAATGGTCTCCATGAAAAGCATCTCAAAAGAAAAGGATAAATATTCTCTGTGCCCTTTGTGGAAAAAAATCAGCAAGGATAGGTTAGACATGAAAATCCAGCTAGAAAGGTTGCTAAGTCTGAAAATGGATTGAGTGGTTATATTGTCAACCTAGTTACTGGAACTGCTTAAAAAGAAGTTGGGTAAACAAAGTAGAAGACAAAGTAATCTAGATCCATGCAATTATTTATATGTGACAGATTTCCTTTAGAAGACACGTGGTGGGGAGGATAAATTTACTCTGTGGAGGAGGCTGCAACCAAGTTTCTTGGAGTGTTTGACCCTTTCTATTGTTGTCGGTCCGAGTTTGCCCGCTGTTAATGCTAAGTATTGCGATACAAATAAAACAGACGCTCTGACTTTCCAGCGTGCTACCCAATGTTCAAACAAGGTGTGGTTTTTACTGCTATGTAAGTAGAAAAGAAACTGCACTACAGTAAGTAGAGCAGACTGAAAATCAGTTTTGTGTAGTGTCCCAAGGGCTTAGCCTTTGACAGTATAACACATTAAAGCCGCCCAAAAAAAATTTGTTTAGTTCTTTTCTATTATTTCACAATACAGAGAGCACAAGGACAATAATATCAGGCGGCAATAGCCAACTTTTCCACCTTTCTTACTCTACATAATGTTGAACTTTCAAAAAAAAAAATGGCAAAGCTCCTGAAATTCTATTTCTTTAGTCTATTTAAAGAGCACGTTAGTCACAGCAGCAGGTCAAATGATATAAGAGCTTGTATGTTGCAGCTAGAGAACACGCTGCACTGCACAGTCACCCACTGTTGTGATATTTATGAATAGCTTGTAATTTAAACATAGCTGGAGAAGTTCACTGGAAAATTTCACTGGAACAAAACATGCACAAAACCAGTAAAGAACAATTTTTACAGTGCTCTTTCTTTAAGAATGTATGATACTCTCTCCTCACTACCAGTCTAACTGTCCTTATCTACTGACAATTTTATAAGGAGAGGGACAGGAACTTTCCTACAGGAAGTATCTGTGTCCAAATAATTAGCCCCTCGCACTGTTAAATAAACTAACATACAACCTTTTAAGAATTAGCCTATAAATGATTCTTCTCTGCCTTTGCACTCCACCCTGAACTGCCATTACACCATGAATCCGCCTCAGTGTAGCAATGGGAAGTGGTCTGTGTTGATCCTTTAAAGTCTCCTTGCTCTTGGTATGCCACACCTTATTTTATTGGCAAGTAGCAAAGATTTTTATGATCTAAGGGAATAAGTGATTCTGCATGATGCTCAAAAATGTGTAGAAAATCTCTTTTCTGTTTTTTCAAGCAGAATTATTGAGACTTCACAGAGGCTGCCATGGAGATTTTCAATTTCATAGAGATTATGAATAATTTATGAACAAACAGTGGAAGGAGTTGACTGCATTTTAAGACAAACTTTAATCATTGAGTTTTATTTAAGTTTTGCCTAATTTATCTTTCAGAAAAGGGCATTTTAGAAATAACATACTAAATGATAGTTCTAGCGTCAAGCACACTGGCATGTGCATCTTTTTTACATTAATCTGCAAGTACAAACAATTAAAAAGCTTAGCTATATTACTTATGAGTAACCTCCTCCCCTCCCCCCCCCGCCCAAATAATTCTGATTCCTTCCATTTTATTCACTATACAATGAAAAATACAGCTTGCTTTGTTCAAGTTTTATTACACATGCATTACCTAATGATCTAGTGGACTCCTCACCTTCATAATTGTGTAGAGAGGTAACGAGGGAAGTGATCGTGCCCCTGTACTCGGCACTGGTGAGGCCACACCTCGAATACTGTGTTCAGTTTTGGGCCCCTCACTACAAGAAGGATGTTGAGATGTTGGAACGTGTCCAGAGAAGGGCAACGAGGCTGGTGAGGGGTCTGGAGAACAAGTCTTATGAGGAGCGGCTGAGGGAGCTGGGGTTGTTTAGCCTGGAGAAAAGGAGGCTGAGGGGAGACCTCATCGCTCTCTACAACTCCCTGAAAGGAGGTTGTAGCGAGGTGGGTGTTGGTCTCTTCTCCCAAGTAACTGGCGAAAGGACGAGAGGAAATGGCCTCAAGTTGCGCCAGGGGAGGTTTAGATTGGATGTGAGGAAAAATTTCTTTACTGAAAGAGTAGTTAAACATTGGAACAGGCTGCCCAGGGAAGTGGTTGAGTCACCATCCCTGGAAGTATTTAAAAGACGTGTAGATGAGGCATTTAGGGACATGGTTTAGTGGGCATGGTGGTGTTGGGTTGACGGTTGGACTCGATGATCTTTGAGGTCTCTTCCAACCTTGATGATTCTATGATTCTATGATTTTACATTATCTAACATTTTCTTTTAAAGTCAATCCATACGTGATTTGTGACTGATTCAGTCAATTCATTAGTTATGTTGGACTAGCTTTTGGAGACTAGAAAATTAGCCAGTCTACCATACACCTGATATGGTTGTGAACAGAAAGTAAATTTTCTCTCGGTAAGTATTGATATTAGGCTTTGTGAAATCTGCTTTGAGAACCCAAATATATATCCTGGCTTCCTTGGATCCACACTATTCAAGATTGATTGGATTAATGAGTTGTGTGAATCACAAAGTGTACATTATAAGATAAAGGTTTTACAGTTCCCTTTGTCTCAACTAATCCTTGTTCTACTCTGTTTCTGGTGGGAGCAGCTTCCACTGCTTCCTATGTCAGAGGAAACTTCTGTGGACTGTAGGGGAGAGGTTTTTACAAATCCTACCAAGACCTGAGCTGTACAGCACAGACGTCCCTGAAACTTGTGTGAGAAATCTTCTTTGTGTTTCAGCTTGATTCAAGATTAATTTGGGATACATACTTGTTAAAAGACTCCTGGAGGCAGACAGCATTGTGTCTTTAATTAAGAGGTATTGTGAAGATTCAGAAATTTGAATAAGGAATAACTAATAGTTTGCATTCTGTAAAAGCTGCTTGAAGAGGATATTAAAATCTCCTTCTGTTAAGAGATCACATTGTCTTATGTTAGAAAGAGAACCTATTCAAAAGGAGAAACATTGTGTTTTGTGTGTCCTGCCTATGAATGAGTCCAGTGTTCAAGGCCAGGGGAGGTTGAAGAGCATTCTTACAAAGTCTAAATTTGCAGCCTCATTTTCAGGTTAAGCTGTATATATACACATATATATTTATTCTGTTTTGGTAGGTTGTCATAAGGGTGGGACTGCAAAATTCAATTATTACCTGCATTTTTTTGATTTTTCAGTCCTTTCAAAGTCTAGGTTACTCCTTTGGTTCAGTTCAACGCCAGTAACTTCAGTCTTCCCCTAAATTAAAGGAACATTTTTAGGATCTGAGAGGGGAGGGGGCCTCTAAGTGTATTAATTATTTAAATTATTTGTGGGAGTGTTGACCAAGCCTCTGTTTTACTTGGTCTTTGTGGAAATGGGTCAGCTTTTCCTCCTTCACAAAGCAGTCTTGCTGTTTGTTTTCTGGTTTGTTGTGGGTTTTGGGTGGGTTATTTTTTTTGTCTGTACTGATGCGCAATAACTTTTTATGGTGGTCAGCACTTATTCATGAGGGAAAGGGCTGAGAGACAGCACTCTCAAAATATTTGTCCTTCACTCCTGCCCTGGAAATTGCTTTTGAATGAGCTTATCAGGTGTACCTGGCAGGGCCTGGGCAAGCGGGGCTGCAGGGCGCCCCGTTGTGACAAGAGGCCATGGGTTGCCTGCTGTTGGTCACAGGCAGCTCTGAAATGGAGCCTGCGGGTGATGTGCCAGGGCAGGGACACCCTTGGGGATTGCAGGTGACCCCAGCCAGGACAGGGACACTGAGAGTCATGGAGTGGCAGAGGAAAAGCAGCAAGAAACACAGTGGAGTGGCAGAAAGAAACCAATGCACACAAAACCCCAACCTCCTGCACCACCACTCACCTCACCGGAGGGATTGGGACGGGCTGAGTGTCACCAAGGCAAAACAGGGCAAGCTGAGACTAGGAAAGGGGGAGGTAACACTGGGAATGTGCTTAACTTGAGCCTGGGGAAGGGGGAGGAAGAAGGCTTACTGATATGTTTGTTTAATTATTTATGTTCTCTTTTTGCCAATAACTGAATCAGTGATTAAAGGGTTTTAGGTTTGGATTTTTTTTTCTTTTTAATTGGCAGTAAATTAAGTAAGTATATTCCAAGTCAAGATCATTTTGCTAGTGACAATGGGTGAAGAACTTTGTATTTCACTTCAGTGTACATTGCTGAAGGCATCCATGTCACTTTTTTCCTCATCCTGTTTCCTTCTGCAGATCTTCACTTGAATCCATATGGATGTAAGCTTTCCCTCAGGTTTTTTTCAGATGTTTATCCTTTTTCAGATGATGTGCTGTATGTAAAAATGCTCCGTATGCACTTTGATTTGCTGCTGCTTATGTGAAGATCAATCATCAGACCAGCATTCTTATGATTAAAATTATAATACAAAAATACATATAAATGTAATAACTTATAAATTTGAAAAGATGTTATCTGAAAATATTATTTATATAGAACAAGACACTGTTCATAGGTTAGAGATTTTAAATACAAGTTACTTAAAGTAGCAAATCTGATAGTAGTTTTGTAAATTTTGTTACATTTCCTTCTAGGCCAGTTCTAATAGCTTTATGGATTATGCTACTAAAATGCAAAAATTCCAGTTAAGTCAGAAATCTCACAAGAATTTGGACTATCGTGTCTTATAATGTTATACTATAGCAGCTAAAGAAAGTTTGAGTTGTCTGAGTATTGAGAAATTCCATATTTTTAATCAATAAATCCCCTCATTTGGGAAACCTGCAGAAAAATAAAAAATGTTGCTTATGTTATTGCCATTAGTAGTAGCATCCTGAAAATGTCTATTTGCTCAGCTTTGTTTCCTTCTTAACCCCTTTTCTATTTCAGCAAAAAGGCCACACACTCACAGCATAGTTTCACAGGATCCTACCTTGGGGATTTGCTTTTAATTATTACTGTAGCAGTTTTTGTTCTTGAAACTAGTAGATCCATTTGAGCTTTCTAGCTGCACACTGTTTCTCAGAACTTCCTTTGCCATTTGTTTCAAAGGGATATTTTTTTTCTAGCTGATAAGCTTTGTTTGTGGTTGACTTTTAACACTTGATTATACGGTGAGCAAAGTCTGAACACTTACTACCTAATGAGGAAGTCAGGCTGGCATCTGTATCTCATGAGGAGCATAAGAAGTGCACCTGATTTGCATGAAATTGCTGATTGTTTCTGCCCTAATATTTAACACTCAGATGCTATTCATATAAATTACAAGTGGAAACGCATACCATGTTGTTTTGATGTCAGTGCTAATGCTATTTAGAACAATCAGAAGCCTCTTTTTACTAGAACTGCTTATTTTAAAAGAAACCGTTACAGATTAAGTAGGGCATGCACTGAATGCTAGACATAAGGGAGGACTGAGCTGGGAGGATGCAAGTTCATTGATTTCATGGTCATAAAAGGGCTCTGTTTACTTCACGATTCTCACACACAAGAGTGAAGAAGGCTTGATGTTGGTTTACAGCCTCCCACTATATAACCAGTACCTTGGGCAAGCTTCCCTTCAGTCTAATCCTCAGAGCTTTCTCTGGAGAAGTTCTTGTGAACTTGCTACCCTTCCCCACTGTCTGGAGAGCAGCATGCTTCCAGTAGGCAAGCTGACCATGCAGAGTGCTACCAGCCACATCGCCAAGGCAATTACCTCTCAGGGATGGCTCACTTACCTCTACTGTGCTTCAGCTGAAAGCTGCCAAGAGTTTACAACTTCTTGCTAGCACTGAAATTCCTGATTTTACTTCTTTTATCTATACCTCAGCAGTAAAGTCAGGAAGATGAACACCCATCCTTACTCCAACATGCACTCTAAATATCTGAAAAAATTTGATGGTGAGTTGAAGTATTTCTATTTCTGGAGCAGATCATCTGCGTGTGATATTTACCATATGAAACATTTAAACATCCTGATCTTGTAGTTGCTATGTAAGCAGGATGATTTTCTTTAAAAACTGAATGTGTTAGAGCAAGTAGTGAAACCTAGGCATGACAGAGAAATTACATAGTCCCCTAGATTACAGCACAGACATATGAGCTAGAGTGTGTTTGAGTGTTGCTAAACTAACAATGCTTGTCAAAGACCCTAATGCTGATTGAGAATATGAGTAGATAATAGCTGGAATAAGAATATTTACCCTAATATTAGTGCAGGGGACACAGAAGAGCACCCTGGTGCTGTTCCAGTCGGTGGCGGAGCTGATGACATCTCCTTAGGAAGAACCCATTTATTCCCTCCTCTTCCTCCATCTCTCTGATTCCTAATTTTTGCATGGTCTGACAAGCAGAGCTAAGTCCTGTCCCTCTCATCCTCAGACACAGCCATGCATCCCAGCTCATGTGACAGTAACTTTCTTTTTTCAGGAGTTAAATTCCAACCCATAATCAACAAAATAAACGTTGTTCTCTCATGGCTGTTCATAATGTTACCTTTTTTCCTCACATTCTCTGTTTTATCAATTAAAACCTAGAGTACCCTGTGTACTGGGAGACTGTACTGCATGATTGTTCCTCACAGGCTGTCATTTCTGGCACTAGGATCCTTCCAGTTAGCTATTACACACAGTATAGATTAATTTTTCTGGGCCTGGGGAGGAAGACCTTACTGCATGTTGCCTTGTTAGAGAAGAGGTAACGTGCTCATCATCTTATATCAGGTACGTGTCAGATTTTCTGTCTTAAAATATAGAAATAAGATAATTTAAAGTCTGCTCAAAAGAAAATGAGAATTTTCCAGGCCGTACATCCTGCTTCTTTGACTGGTCTGACTGCTGACAGAGCTTTTATAGTCTTCAGGGGATGGTAACTACAGCCAGGAACTGTTCATTCGCAGGTATTAAAATTCAGTTCATTTTAATTACAGGAGCTTTCTGTCCATCTTCAGTGCTTTCATTTTTTTAAAAGATCTTCTCCTTGCCCTGTTATCCTTCACCAGCTAGATATTTCTTTTTTTCACACAAATTTTGTTATGTAGAAAACTCTGTGAAATTCCCTGTTGCTATGCACATGCCAAAGCCTGACAAAAAGTGAGATAGTAAAATGTTACATGGGCATAAAAGATACCTTTATCTTAGTCCCAATTATTTTGCACCAATAGCAAACCTCAAATTTAATTCTTCCCCTGGAGAAGTAAGCCTGCACCATCCCTTGTAATCAAGTCAAAATTCATTAGACTTTTTCAATAAATGTTTTCCGTGGAATCCCTTGCATACCAATGGTTGCTGTGGCAACCATAGTTTGCCCATTCAGGTTATTTTCCCAAAGCACATAACAAAATTATCTCTTTTGCCTCAAAATTCTACAATATGTTCAGCTCTGAAACCTGGTATATCTCCTTAATCATAGCCTTTTTTTCTTTCTTTTTGCTCTGCTTTGCTTCTGATGTCCTATAAACCTGCCAGACATGCCAGGTTTTACACATACCTAATCCAGCTCTGCAGCTCTCTTTGATAGTCAATTCACTACAGGTAGCCTTTGCTAAAAATTTTCCTTTTCTAATTTTGGATGTGATTAATTTCACCAGTTCCAGCAGAGCAGAAACACCCAGAGTACCTGGAAACCTTGCTTGTTTCTTTGTCCCATTATTTCTTTAGAAAGAAGTGGAATTTAATTTGCCCCATTTAATTTCTCCCTCTATAATTCAAAAAGTATTTCAGGATCAGATGAATTGTATCCCATTAGGTCTGTTGTTTGACATCAGAATTGAGTTGATAGTTTTCATTCAAACATGAAAATAGCACCACATTATCGTAATAGGCAGTTTTCCAGAAAAGTGTAAGTTTTGGCATCTTTCTCTACCTTAATTGTTTTTCACATTTCAAACATACTTACTTAAGTAAGACATGTCAGCATTTTCTAGGCTAAAATAAATGTTTTCAAAACTATTTTCCTTTAAAATATAAGGTTTATAGGTAGCCTTCACAAACAAAGCTTCTAATAAAATATGAAATTTCAATATCATTTATATAAAAATTTTTCCGCTGTGCTGAGCCTAAAAACATTGTCAGTTTAGGTAATTTACATTTTTGGGCTTCTGGCCTTTTTCCCCAAAAAATTGACACTAAAATTTCAAAACCTCAGGTTTGTATAGGTTTTCTGTCCAGATGAACTTAATATAAATCACCTATCCCCACTTGTCTTGCACTAGTAGGGAATATAACCTGCATATGTGGTGGTTACAGTATTTTTCCGTGCTGTCTGAGGAGGTCAAGTACGTTGTTTGCTTTTGACCACCCTGTCAATGTACTTGTTATTCCAAATTTTATCAAATAGGTTTCTCCTCTAATCTCTCTTGCCGCTAAATGTGAGTATATTCTCTTAACAGCCTCTAGCGGTGCCCATTAATCTTCCTACCATTCAAGAGGTAGGGACTCTTCCCTGTCAGGGATTCCCCACAGCTCTTTGGATGGAGCTGGTGGGAGATGACAACTATCTCTGTTTGCTTGTCTCTTCCAATTGCATGTTGCTGCATGCTGACTTTCTCTTCAGGTCCTCCTGCTTGCTCTCCCCTCAGCTCCCCTTCTCTTGGATCTACATGTGCAGTATACCTGTGGCAGCTGTTTGGTGTAATCCGTGTTGGCACGGGTTTAGTTCAGCGCTGTCCCATAAGTCTAGCTCAAGAGCAGCCTTATTACCAAGGGGCTGGATGAGTCAGCCGAGATAGAAATAAACTAACAGATGTTACTGAAAGCAGGACCCTTTCAAACGAAGTGCCCATCCCTACACAGCTGTGCAGAGAAAGCCTCACATAAAACACTTCCACTTCCCACGTTGTTTTTTATTCTCGCCTTTGAGCAATCCAAAGACATGCCATGCAGAAGCTAATTTTTTTTTTAATGTTGCATGGTGAATAACATAACTTGTATATTTCCAGATTGATGATATGAATTATTTTGAAATACCTGCTTTATAAAATAACGTCAAATGATTATGAACCTTCTGTTCATGTTCTGTATATAGATTGCAATAGGAAAAAAATTTCTTTTAAATATTTTACCACATTTGTGTATATGCAATCATCCCTTCTTGTTGGCATGGCAATACTTTTATTTTCCTCTGAATGTGACTCAGAGCTTTTGCTGTGAACCCTCTCTTCTATTCATCTATATATGTTTCTATGTTTTGGAAATGCAGCTTCCTTATTTGAGGTTGGGCTAGATGATCTTTAAAGGTCCCTTCCAACCCAAACCATTCTATGATTTATTCTTATTACTTTATCTCTTTTCACATTAGCTAAGCTGCTAAGAGTTTCCGTTCACTTTTAACATCAGCTTTCTATCCTGGAACATCTTTATCATAATTAGAAAGTTATTTTGCATTCTTTCCTCACCTAGCACCTCACAATATCATAATCTTTCATTTTCTTTCTGGTTAGTAAAAGTCTGCCGTTAACTAGGACAGCATGCCTCTGACTTCTCTGCTCTAATACCTAGAAAATCTTTCATCTGAAACATAACCTTTTTCCTGTCTATTTTTTATTCTGTTGAGGTTCATTTTTTATCTTTATAAATTACAACATTTAACATATATTTTCTCACCAAATTAGAGTTATTACACTGTAGAGCTCCCAATCTGACAACCACTATAGATTTTGCATCAAATCCTACTGCAGTTTACTATGGCTGTAATACTACCATTGTGTATCTCTGCTGCTAGCAGGTATTTTGAGAAAAATTGTACAAGATTTTTCAGCATTTGTTAATAAATAAATAAAAAGCATTTTTCAAACATACAAGTACATACAGATACATGTGTGGTGTGGTATGTATTATAATTCACTTGTATTCTTTATTATCTAATCCTAATACATGTTGTATATTGCAAATCGTACTCACAGGGGGCTTCAGTTTAAGCTATGCTGTACCACACAGGAAAAAAAGATTGAAAAATCAGCGGACAAACAGCTATTTACTAATTGCTATATAGTTAAACTACAAAAAGCTGGAGTCCCTTGCTGAAGTTCTTTCCAAAAATGAGCATTCTGCTAGTTTGAATCCACTCAACTATCCCCTAATGAACAATCACAGGCAGATGAGTTCTTCCCCAACTGGATTCCCAGATAATCAGAGTTAATTGTGTTTTCCTGTCCCAGACTTCCACTCCCTGTTTCTTCTCACTATTATTGGCCAATAAGTTGGAAGGATTCCCGGAATGTTTTGATCTTATAGATTTTCAGGTTAGTAAAGTTTGCCATTCATTTTTAAATGATAACGTATCATTCATCTGTTTGCTTACTTCTGTCTGGCATGCTTCTCCAGAAACCAGGAACTTTGCAAAGAGAACAGATGAAACAACTCTTTCTTTAAGAAGCTGAGGTCTTGAAACAAGAGATATTAGGAAACATGTACGTTTATTCTAAATATAAGATTTAATACAAGATGTAGCTAATTACCTTGATGCATTGGCTATATTCTGATGCAATAATGTATCCAACTTTTATTGATTGCAGGCTATCTCCTCACTTCAAAATCCAAGATAAAATTAACAGATCAGTAGACAAGTCAGGTTACATGCACGTAGTATGTGAAGTCTACTCTGAATCTCAAATTTAAGTCCTGAAAAAGTAAGTGGCTGAACCTGTCAAGCCTGTAACTTCTGAAACCCACAGGGCCCTCCGAAGTCCGTATGAGTAAGTGAATTCAACCTTGAATTTATTTGTGCTGCAGTGTGTTTGATTGGACTAGCTTAAGGCTAGACTCTTTCAAATACCCTACTTATCAAATTATTTCCTTCTAATTTTCTGCTACTGCACAATTCTATTAAGGTGACTGATCAGCCTCCTTAGTACTCAGCTGTCAGTTCACAAATTATAACATAATCACTAAAAAAAATAAAGCTTCTCTACAGAATTAAATTATATAGTTATTAAGTATTTGAAAATTAGCCTACTTGTAGCTCTGCAGATACCACAAACTACTTACTGCTAAAATAGATTTGCAACATTATACAGCAAATTGTCAACAGTAATATTTTTTTAAAAATAAATGCAATGTATTTTATAAATATCATTAGCATTCTTTGAATATGGAGAGCCTGAGCTTCTAGTTCTATTTTAGATCAAATTACCATATCCACAGACTCTAATTCTGACCCTGACCAGACATGCTATACGATAGTATTCTAAATAGTGAAGCTATTAGTGTACCTGAATATGTGCATTAATAGATCTGTTTAAAGTTGATCTCACAATGTTTTTTGGTTGCTATTTAAGCTATTGTATGTAGATGTCGCCTGAAGGAATTGTGATGTTCCCTAGGAATTTCCAATTTCTCGGCCTTTGTGTGCTTGTAGACAGACATATTCTAGTTCCTACTACTTCTTTTCCAAGATCATTGTTTTTGCTATACATTTTGAAATTTGTTCCATACAGTCTGGTAATTATTTATTTATAGGGCTAATTGAATTTTTCCTCCAAAGCAAAATCTTAATGAAAGGTACCAACTTTCTAGAGAAACTTTAAACGTGTCTGTTCTTTTTCAGTCAAAAAGCAAAATCTTGGAATACTAGAAAATACTGCCATGTTATCCTACAAAAATTATAGTCCCACTAATCTGAAAAAAATGAAGATTTTTTTTTTCTATTAATGTGCAACCCATTCCTTTTTCTAATGTAAGGAAATAAATATAAATACAGTATCACATTTTTAGGAAGATCCATTGAAGCATCTTCCAGTATAAAACTGAGGATGTAGGTTGCACAAATTTACAGGGTCTTATATGCTTTTGTGCTTTAAACACAAAGCAAAACAAACAAAATTTATGTGGCTGGCCAGTTAACATGTCTGGGTTCAGGATGCAAGTATATGTTGATTCACAGCATATGCATGCAAAACCCCAACCCTATCCTGACTAAAGTCCAGAATGAGTTTCCATTAATGTCAGGGGTTTTATGGTTCAAATTTGGGAGACTAATTTCTTTGCATAGAAATACGTGTTGTTGCAAGCGGTGAGACTTCGAGTTAAGTCTAAACAAATGCACCTGATGTAGAACTACAGTGCCAGTTTTGACTAATTATGAAGTCCCTTTATCAAATTTTATAGTAAGTTCAAAAGGCAATACCTTGACAGATGTTACTATATTTACAAAATTGCAGGTAGTTCTGACCAACGTCTGAGGGGGGAAAAAAGAGCTAGTGCATAAGACAATTGCACTGATCAAGGATGGATTTTGTACATGTAGTCTCTTTTATACTAAACAGATGGATGAAGGAACTGTATATACTAGGCAGGAAGCTACATAAGGCTTGGGACACAGTAATTCTGGAGAGGAACAGTATTTGGGGACAGGATAGATACGGTCTTCTGTCCCTGATCATCAAACTTGCCCAGGCACCAGTTAGAAACCTAAAATAGAGTGCTGCATCTAGTCTGGGGCAGTCAAGGCTAGTTTGCATATGGTAGCATGAAAAATTTTATTGGAGTAATAATGGATCAAGAAGAGGAACTTCCCCACTAATTTCAGGAGTCATGGGGCCGGGAATATTGCCTGTATTTTTCTGATGAAAGTCCGCCAGATTTACTTATGAATTCTCAGCTTCTTTCCACTAAATTATTCTCAAAATCTAGTCTTGAAATATTCTTGCTTATTGTATAAAACAATCTGACTGACACCATGATCACATTAAGTTCATGCTTTTAATCTCTTTTTGTAGTATTCAAATATTTAATTATCTAAAACATTTTGTATTATGGGAGATACTCCACTGACCAGATTTATCAGGAACCAAAAGTCTAGCATGAAATATCACACTTTATTGGCTGCTGTTGACTCTGCAATGTAATTTGACAGGAAAGGCAGGTGAATGATCTCCTCTGAGATTTGTGCCACTGCACAAGGCAGCCTAGCTGAAAAGAAATGTGCGAATTAAAAAACCAAAAAAAACCCCTTGCTTTAAGACTATTAAAGCTGTGTGAAACTTAGTGGGTTGGTTTGAATGTGATTGAATATAAATCTTTTGTTTCAGTTTATAATATCTCACTTTATTACTATTCATTTTCATTTTCAATTTTAATGTAGACAAAAAATAATTCAGCCAAAACAGGTGTTTTGAATGTTTTCAGAGTGAAATCTTGCATCTCTGAATAGAACTTGAGAGTAAAAGTGACCATTATGATTACCTTTGTGATTTCTACTAATAATTTCCATTTTGAAATTACATTTAATCTTGATGTAGGGAGTTTTAATGATAGAAAAGTGACTATAGGCTTAGGTAGCTTTCTTTGAAGGATTGACTTACCTTTAAAACAATATTTATGTATTTTAAACAAATTTGGCTTTGGCTTGCAATGTTCCCTCTTAAACTAAGACAAGAGCTAAAATTCTGACTAATCCCTATTCTATTGTCTATAAATTCCCTGAAATAAAGAAGTAAATACTTTTTAGCTTTCCTCTCAGTAGACTGACAGTGTTGCTTCAGTCCTCCGTCTTTTCCTGGAGTGGAAAAAACTATTTTGGATTGTGAGTAGTTTTAATGGCTGTTTCTGATTTTGTTCACTACCACAAAGAAAGTGATAATGAAAAACTGATTTAGGAGCTAGTTTTTCTTCAGTAACTATGGAGTAAACAGGAACTCCTAATGAATGTGTTTAAAATGCTTAAAGATGATGACGTCAGTGTTCTCTACATCTTTGCACCTGCAATCTGAAATGTAGTCTGAAATGACCTCTTCACAGAAATTTGGAAAGAAAACAAACACTGTAGACAGGATCCTGGAAGCTTTCAAGGTAGGAAAGCACAGTGACACTGGGTAAGCCTCTGAGATCTACTAAGCTTTTGGTCTCTTTTTATTTAAGGGACTAATGCAGTCTTCATAGAATCACCTGGAACATTTGAAAAAAGAAACAAACCAAACAAAAAACAAAACCAAAAAACCAGCAACCTCCAGAGATGTATAAGAGGGCAAAAGGATCCCATTAAGACTCCAGCTAGCGTATAGCAGTGAAATTGCAGGAGCAAGACACCCTGAGGGAGTTTGGATAGTTTCCATTCTCCCTAGAGGATTTTGCAGCAGTGGAGTAGTTGTAAATAATGATCTGTGGCTTATGGAAGCTTCATCTTTATGGGACTCTGCTCAGGGAATTCATTAAATATTTGATTCCTTTTCCTGCTGCTCAAGTTCCCTTCCTTCCTGGCCAAATAAGTTTACCCTTTGCTATGGCATTGAACCTCCTGTGAGGAGTTTGCTGCGGGAGGGATTGTAGCTACTTTTGCTTGCCAGTTAGAGGACATATATGAATACACATGGTACCTGGCAAAGGTCCAGAACCAAATTTGATCAACTGATTTAACTTCATTTCCCAGTAAAAAATAAAATATAGTTTACTGGTTTGAAAGTTGGGAAGAATATCTCTTGATGATAGGTTACTGAATTGTTTTCCCAGTGTATTTTGTCAGACTTTAAATGCTTAGATATGAAAATTAAAGAAATAAGCTCCTATTAAGAAATATTGATTTTTAATAGTGTAAAAAAAGGCAGAATGGCAATTTCAAATGCTACAAATTCCACAAATATATGGTATCTTCAAATTTTTTTAAGATACAAAGTTTAAAGAAACCTTACATTTGTTTATACGGCTTTGTTTATGGCTATTTTATAGTTGTTTTGAAAAAAAATATTTTAAATAAAAATGTTGAAACTATTGAAAACTAATGGCTGCGATTCACTTGGAATGGATCAGTGATAAAGGAGGTTTATCTGAAAAAAAAATTTAGTATTAAAAAAGCGCCATGTGTGTGTATGCTGGGCTTTTTTTCCTGCCTATCTATCTACCTATCTATTTTGCCAGATTTTCATCCTTCTAAGCCACCAATGAGGTGACAATTCTTTATATATGACAATGACTTCTATGTAGAGATATTTAGCTAAGAGGAAGCTTTTGGGTTTTGGAGGTAACCGGATACATAGAGGACCAGATCTGGATTTAAAATGAAAAATCCCAAATATTTCCTGAAAAATTC
>NW_008824243.1:2925323-2931586 GCF_000699105.1 Pygoscelis adeliae
ACCAAGTTCAAAAGTAACTTCAAGTTTGAAATAATTAATAAGATCTCCCTATTTTTATGCAACACTCAATATCTGATTCTGCCTGCAGCTGGAATCAGGTTAGGGTAGTATTTCTGTGATGAAACAAGCTCTACTTTGGGGGCAGATTTCAAGACATGGGTATTTTTCAGGACTTTTGATTTGAAATTTGAGGCGAGAAATAATAAACCTGATTCCACAAATTATTTCTTCGTAGCCTATGAGGTCAAAGAAATTGCAAAGCTTGAAAAAGTAGAAAGGGTTACAGTGGGACTTCCAACCACAGCCCTTGTATTTCAGAGCATGAGTGATTCTTGTCCCAATCCCACTGCTTCCTTCCCTTGACTTTTGCCTCAAGGGGGAAAAAAAATAAAAAAAGGAACAATATGCAGTATATGAGCTATGACCATCTCACAGATCTCTTCAGGGCAAAGTTACCTGGACAGTATAGTCATATATGGAGCTGGGATTTTGAGCTGCTGATTCTTGGAACTTTTCAATTTAAAACAGGGAGGGAAAAAGCCTCTGCTACTCAACTGTATATGTGCCACCTGGGAATAACTGCAATACATAGCTATATTACCTTTTCCCTCAAAGACAAAATCCATTTTGGCTTCATTTGCATTTTTATCTAAACCTAGACCAAAAAAAAAAAAAGTCCCAGGCTTGTCTCTACTAATGTATATTTACTAAAAAGAAAAAGTCTCAATATTTTTCTAGGAATAGAAAAATATTTATACATATAACCAATAGCAAAATCTGAATAGCGTTAGTTTAACTGTTCAAGAATTCTTGCCCTCTCTCTTTTTCCCTCTCTCAGGTATGATCTGGCAATATCATTTCTGCAAGTGTTTCCATAAAACATAATTCACACACAGAATTCAGGCAAGCTCTTCATGTCCTACATATTGTTAGAGCTGAATTTCTTTTTCTTCAAAAAGAAAATAAATAATAGATAAATGGTACCACATAGGGAGAAAAGTAAAGCACAAAATAGATCTACAGCAGTACCTTCTGTCTGGTATCAAACTGCACACAAACAATCTGTTAACAAGCAGGAAAATGAAGAAGAGGCCTAGAGGTCACATCCAAGTTCGGCTTTATACTAATCAATGAACGGTCCTGTGGGAACCCACTGGTTCTCAAAAGACAGCTAATGGTTCAAGGTGTCAGATTGAAAATGAATACAAATATGAAAGCCAGATAAAAGCTCTAAGATTCTGCAGGAGATGTTGCAGTTGCATAGACACAGGAAAAAAGGCGAGTCTTCGAGATTCCGAATAAAACGGAAATCTTAGACCACACACAACTGCAGAAATTCACGGTTGTCACTAATTCTACCTGTAATAATGACATTTTTCATCCAGATGTAATATTTATACTATGGAACTGCATTTTATACAGTAACTTCTCCAGTGTGAGGTTGCATACTCTGAGGATAAATTATATAAATTTATAGACATTTTGTGGTAAGTGAATTGAGGCAGGCATTTCTAAGACCTGAGGTGGGTAGGGAAGGAAGATGTGCTTCAAATAGAGATTTTTAAAAACTGTTTTACAGAGCAGAGAGATTCTAAAAAGCTGTGCCAGGAGGCAGCATCTTCTTGGGAAAAAGCTTTCACACCTTCGCTTCCCAGCTCTCTCTCTTCTCTGTGAAAAATGGAGGATGGGTTGCAGAAGTTGTTGAAAACTGTGATAATGTTTTTGAAAGGATTTTTAACATGATTAGTCAATGAAATTTGACTGCATCTGACAAATGGCAGAAGGTGATGCAGCTGTGACCAAACCAAGGATGATACTGTGCAAGGTGCACCAGTAAGGGCCAAAAGAACAGTATTCTGGGGCTAGACCTGCATCAATTATAATGTGCATTGCATCTCAGCTAAGTCATGAAGAAAGTTGGTAGGCACCCCAGCAGCGCTGAAATTCTATAATCCTTTATTTTAGTGAGTCAGTAGCAATGCAGTTTTCTCTTCTGGGACAACTAGTTGCAAATAGTATGTTTAGCCTTTCAAAGACACGAGTGGTGCTCATTCTGAACACAGGCTGGAACACAGCTTACGGCTTCACAGTTTCTTGCCCATGCTAATGATATCGTTTTTCAGGAAAAGGATCTGAAACGACCAGAGTAAGAAATAAAGAGGAAGAACCTAGCCTTCTTAGAAATGTTCAGGAAATGTGTGATGATCAAAATCAGTGCGGAGAATGAAATATTATTTTCAAGGCTGTAAGGTTTTCAGTAGTTCAGAGGTACTGCACTACAAACAGCAGCATGACCACAGCGCTGTTTGCTGCAGAGTGAAAGAATTTTGACTACACATTTACATAAAATATTTTCAGAATCCCATATGGATTCTGCATATTACTTTGTATTGCAGAGATTTTTTTCCCTTCTGAAGTTTTTTTTTTTTCCTTTTTCCTCCACAACATACAAATACAGCAAGATATATGTGCTGTATTTACACAAAAATGTTATTTAAGTATATGTATGCTGTATACATTTCGAAACCGGATCTTTTTGTATTCCTGGCATCCGTGTATCATTCTCTGGTCCACAGTAAAAAAAAAGTTGATATTTTGGTTTGTTCCACTGCATAATCAAGTAGCTGGTGCTTCAGCTACCTCAGGTGTGCTATGGTTACATCTCACGCAGGTAACAGGGTCAGACACCAGCCCTGCAAGAAAGAATCCATATTGCCTAAAGAAGTCACACGGCTGATTTGGTAGATACAGTTCAGCCTGTCAGGAGAGCTCCACTACACTAACTTGAATTTGGCAGGATACAGGTTTTATTGTGATTGTTTTTAAAATGGGACATAAATATCCACTTTTTTTGCTGGAGTAGAAGCGTGAGCCCACTTGTCTTGGTCATATTTTAACTTAAAATTTCTCTCATGAGCTTCAGTTACTTATTTTTCATTCTTTCTGATGCTGTGTCGCCCTGTTTTAGCACTACATAGTTCTCTCTTCTGTGCCACTCATCACTATATCATAAAGATGGTTAGAAAGGTCCTTGTGTTCAGTCTGAACGTCTTCAAGATTCACTCTCAAGGAATCCAGCACATAAACATTGCAACATGACTGGCCATGGCCATGACTACTATCCTCACAGCTGTTTTTCGGAGGTGTGCTGCTTCTCTATTACTTCCTCAGGTAGCTATAAATTTAAGCTTCAGTGAATGATGCAAGAGTACAGATTCACCTTATTAATTTATATGTGTTTAATTATAGTCATCTCTGTTATAACCTGCCTGATTAGGCTAGCTGTCACAGAAATGAGAAAAAGTAACCTTCCCTCCTCAACCTGTGAGATTAGCAGTGCTTAAAAAAAAAAAGGAAAAAACCCAATTGATGTGAGAAGGAAAGATGGAGAAAGTGATATCACTATTTCTTTGATTTTTTTTTTCCTTTCCCAGAGCAATGCTCAGAGTGTCTCTTCCCCCCGGAGGTGGCAGGGGTTTGTGAGTAAGGAGAGAAAACACCAGGAGCAATCCAGCAACAACAGTACTAGGTCTGAAAGATCTTCCCATCACTGACTAGAACAAGAGACTTCTCTCTCACCATGAGTAATCAGAGAGAGATGAGGAGCGCAGGTTTAGTCTGCCTTGTGGCTGGACTTCTGGAGAAGGTAAGCAGAGATGTGTGAACTTCACTGATCTCTAATTAAAAATGGTAGATAAGGAAACAAAATATACTGAATGCTTTGTTCTGTAGGGAGATGGTCTCTAAACAAGCTTGCAGGGGTATTTAGGTTTTTGGGCTTTTTATCTTTGTGATGCTTGGTTGCTTTGGGATTTTTTTTTTTTTTTTTTAACAGTCCCTTGCCAGGTGACTGACATTGCCTCCAAACACATTCTCTAGTGAATCAAAATGGTGTGCTGGTTTTACATACCATGGAAGGTTATGCACATGGCCTATTCAACAGAGCCCAGTAAAACAAATTATGAGCCTTTCTTTTGATGTCTGCAGACAGTGTTCAAAAATCCTGCTTAGATAAATGAAAACACGGTTCCATATATTTCAGAAGCAGTTACTCTAAGGATATTATTTAGTCTAAGTGATAAAAATCTCTTGTGATTTTTGTTTTTTAAAGGCTATTAGAAGGCCTTTGATCCTCATAGAGTAGACTTTAATCAGATTGAGACAAGATAGCTGTGATGGACAGAGTTATTTATTTAGTGTCAGGTTTGGAAAGCATAGTGATCTCTGCTCAGCATCTCAGACTGCTGTGGGACGGGGCTCTCACAGGGCTGGGACGTGCAGCTCAGCTGTTCCAGAGAACGGCTACAACCTGTATCACAGACTGATTTTTATTAAACTTCCATTTAGTGCCCTAATCAAAATACTTGTTCCTTGACATTTTCATACGATAGCTTCATCTTTTTCTGTTAGTTTTTAGAATGAATCTGTTACTCTTTGAGATAGCTAGACTCGGTAGCATTGTAAAGCAAACATATACTGTAAAGCCAGGGCAGGCATGGCAACTATAGCAATACCAATAGCACTAGTTTTCCTACAATTGTCCAGATTTTGAAAGCTGAGAATTAACCTCAACTTAAGCTACAGTAACTGAACAGAGATTCAGGACACCTCTTTCTCTATGAAGTGATTACAAGGTTAGTGGCTTCTTGATATCCATCAAACAGGAGAAACATATCATCTCAAAGTCATTTGCGGCAGACAAAAAAAAAAACAGATTGAACCTACTGATGCTGTTCAAATGAAAATTTTAATTAACATGTTTTCGAGAGGTCACTAAGAGCATCTACGTCAGCTTTAGACACTGGGTTGATTTTTAATCTTTGTTGCCTGTCTTAGAAACCCTTATGGTGGTCAGAGCTTTGAAGAGACTGCACCATCTTCTTTAAAAGTGAGCACATCAAAGACTTTCCAGTTTTTCAAACTAGGCTTTACTAGAAAACAAACAAAAATAAAGTAGCTCTGAAAGCAGAGAAGAAAAAACAGATCTGCTAAAAGACAATGCAATTCTAAATGGTTTGTAAACAAGTTTTCCCTCTGTCCAGTGTGCCCTGGAGGTTTCAGTGCGTTCCTGGACGTGAATTCCTGTTTCATTCCCTCTGGGTCCTCAGGAAAATTTCCTCACTGCTGTTGCTGGGTTAGGGATCTGTTCTCTGCCATAGGCAAGCTGCCTTCTCACTCACAGTCACCCTCCACCTTGCACTCATCCCTCCACCTCTGACCAGCTTTTAAAAACAGGCTTTCTCCAACCTTCAGGCATGGACTCCCCCTCTTTTCCTGCCTTGTTGCAGTCAAGCCTGTAAGCAGGAAACTTCCTCCACTGCTCAGAAACATCCTTTTTAAACAGAATATAACTTTCAGCAATATATAATAAACCATGAACAAACCAAGCAATTATAGCATCTCTCAGACCCTGGAAAGTACTAATGTAGGATCTCGGCTTACTGAACTATATCATTGTTTGTGGATGATTGTCTGCATTTTTCTTTTGGATGCACTGAATATCCTTTTTAAACTGTGACAATCACAGTGAACAAACTATTTCTGGGTAAATTTCACACACAAATATTTGTGTCACTTTAAATGGTGTTCTGTATCTCTGCTTCATCTGATTATCACATTCCCAAACTTAAGCTTCTTTAAAGATATTTTATAGGGTTGACAGAATTAGAAGTTTGTGTTTTAGTTACAAAATAGAACTAAAATAGCTCTTTTGTCACAATTAAGAACTACAATGTATATATTTGATTATATAAACATCGTATAAAAAGGTATGTACAGAAGCTCTCCCATAGGATTTTAATATTACCACTTCCAACTGATTACAGCAGAGTATTTTGTAGAATTCTTTTTTTTTTTTATTCTAAAAATAAAATAAACTTTGTACTTACTCCCTGCTTTTCTTACTAAGCTGACCCTCTATAACTTCCCTGATATTGATTAGGACATTAGGTAAGTGTAGGTCCTTTCTTTTGAGATTAAGTACAAAGGAACATGAGAGATAATATTACATTGTCTTAGTTTAAAAGTCTCCTGTTGGCAATGGTTGGTCCTAGAATGCAGATTATGTGCACATTGAAATCCTTTAGATTTATAAGACCTTAAATTGCTACAACTATATTACCATGACCTGTGAGTTCATGAGCACACAGGAATGAAATAATCATAGAATCATAGAATAGTTTGGGTTGGAAGGGACCTCTAAGGGTCATCTAGTCCAACCCCCCTGCCATGGGCAGGGACATCTTCAACTAGATCAGGTTGCT
>NW_008824243.1:2931867-2934266 GCF_000699105.1 Pygoscelis adeliae
TCCAACAGGTCTGTGTCTTTCTTATGCTGAGGGCTCCAGAGCTGGACGCAGGACTCCAGGTGGGGTCTCGCCAGAGCAGAGTAGACGGGCAGAATCCCCTCCCTCGACCTGCTGGCCACGCTTCTTTTGATGCAGCCCAGGATAAGGTTGGCCTTCTGGGCTGCGAGTGCACATTGCTGGCTCACATCCAGCTTCTTATCCACCAGTACCCCCAAGGCCTTCTTGGCAGGGCTGCTCTCAATCCCTTCATCCCCCAGCCTGTATTGACACTGGGGGTTGCCCTGACCCAGGTGCAGGACCTTGCACTTGGCCTTGTTAAACCTCATGAGGTTCACATGGGCCCACTTCTCAAGCCTGTCCAGGTCCCTCCCAGACATAGAAATAATTGTCAAACATTTTCAGTATTTAAATGAGAGACAACCATGGAAAACTTCTGTTAAAGTGTTAGAGCATCTCTCAGCAGAATGCTGAGTCACCTAAGTTTACTGGGATGAAGCTGGCAACAGGTAAATTTAGATCATACACTTATGAATGCTGTTTCCTATAGAAGAACTTTCACTTTCTTAAAATAACTATCAAATCAATTGAACAGCTCTAACTGATGAACACAAAGCAGCCTCTAGCTCCACTTTGACATATGAAAAGTCTATACTTTTCATACGCTATGAGGATCAAGGCTCAATGAAATCACATGGTTATTATACACGTTAACCCTGAGACTGCAGACAAGATCTCAGCTGATCTCAGATAGCTTTTGTAACTCGTATGAATAGGTGCACGCTCTGAACACCTCATGGTACCAGCTATGCACAGGGTTATATTTATAGCCAATACCTTAATGTGCATGTAGAAATCAGCTAGAAGAGCCATATGCTCCAGAACATTTGTGCTATATATTTCCATTAATGTAAATGGAAAAGGTTGACAAGAAAATGGCTGTTGCACTGGACACAGTAACTACATCTATATGAGCTAGTGTGTGCCAGGAACATTTTACTAGACCAGAGACAAGCTGGCACTATTTTGTCACCTCCATCCTACCCAACTCTCTCACCTTCCAAAACTGATTGTTGAAAAGGATCACCTTGGTCCATGCTAATTCCTAAATTTTGGTCAGAAAATTTCTGAGAAAACAATAGTCGGCCTAGGAAAAAAATACTTGCTTAGTTCTGTGCATCTGATTAACAAAAGATACTGTCTTAATAGACGTTATGGGTTTTGGTTTTTTTTTCATTTTTTATAATAATTTTCCTTATTTTTTAATTAAATTCAAGCTCTCACCAGGTATTTCCCAATTTGTGACTTAGGGTAGGCAGTGGTCAAGACGGGAATATTGTTTCATAGGATTCTGATGCTAGTCCCTGTCCAGAACAATTTGTCGGAGAGATATACAAGACAGCTGGTCATTTGCCAGCTGTGGACCCGAAAGCAAGATAGTTTCACCAATGTGGTATTGCAGGCAGTCCCTGCAAGTCAGGGTACACCTCCTTACCTGTGCTTTAAGATGTATGCTGGTAGTAGCTCTGCATGTCATTGCACTGCATCTTGTATATATATCAAGCTATTTAGAGCCACCTTCACATGCATCTGGAGACTACCAGAAGTCTGGATTCTTCAAACCAAGTTTCTGACTACTGACTATATGAGATTTTTCAAGTTGCATTGTGCAGATTCAGGGCATATATAAACAATGATAACAATTATTTCAGCCCTGTAATGTCAAGTAGATACTAACTGAATTAACTGCAATGTATTATTCAATGGCTTGCACTATGGTCTGTTACAGAAATAAATTCAAATATGGATAATATTATGAATAAACTATAAGACAACAAAAATATGTAGTTTTCTTTTACATGACTGCTCAAAATTTTTTTCTGAAAATTGTTGAATGTGTTTTCTCCAGATATATGACTTAAGAAATGTATGAATCAAAGATGTAAATGTAAAATAGCATATGCTCACCCATCAGTGCACTCTAGTAATTACATGAAGGATTTTTTTACAGGATCATGTTTTTCAGGCAAGCTTCCAAAAGCAGAACATTGATAATAATGTCATTTGAAGTCAGTGTTACCTTTGTGGATCCCAGTGATATGCATTTTTGAGTAGCTAATAATTCATCACTGTCATTTCATGACTAAAATTCGGCATGGTATCTGACCTTCTGCTTTATGACTTAGTGACGTTACAGGCACACTAGCTTTATTTGGCCAGGGCATAGCTGTGTGCATTTAGCAGCTTGTCAGTGGAAACCAGGCAATGAAAGGATTAAATGTCAGACTTCTGAGAACTACAAGAAAGGCTTTCTTGCTGCAGGTCAGAGACTAGAATAAAGTGTCATTCAGACTGAAAGCTTCTTACAAAGTAAAAAAAAAAAATTAAAAATCCATTTTATA
>NW_008824243.1:2934315-2948255 GCF_000699105.1 Pygoscelis adeliae
TGTGATTTACAATGAGTCTGAACAAACTTTACAAAGGAATGAGAATATTTGTCAGAAAGCCCTTTTTATAAATCACAGATTATTTAAAAAACGCAGAAGCTGAAGAATTTGGGGTGAGGTCAGCCTGATCAATGCAAGGTGAAAAAGAAAAAGGTAGTCTCATATTTTCAAAGACAAACTGTGTATATTGCAACACTGGGAAAAAAAAAACCTGCCAGTATGTTATATTCTGCTAAAGTTTGATATTGAAGCACAGCACAAAGTTGAATTGCTCATATAGCATAAGTTGCAATTGAGTTGGAAAGCTGATCTGTTATTATGCGATGAGGCTGTCGGGAAATTGTCTTGCTTATAATGTGTCACCAACCAACTGAGGTAGGCATGCAAAATGATGAGTCAGGACATAAGGAGGTAGGAGGTGTAAACAGCAATTTATCAATATATGCAAAAAAATAAACATGGTTTATGGTTTCCCAAAGCTCAGACGCACTGAGGCAGTCTGGGACAAATTCATTACCAGAGAAAGCAAAAATAGTTCTGAAATCAGTGAGGGTGCACCTGCTTACACAGCAAAATCCTGTAGCCCTGCAACTTCAAGTGCCTGAGACCTGAATCCCATTTGTCCACCATTTACAGCAGCCGTTCCTGCTTTTGTGCACTCATGACTCCTTAAATTAGCTACAGCTGGCCTAGCTTGGGCCCAATAGCTTCCAATTTTCAGGAAATAGCTGACACATTTAGTTTCTTTTTGTAAATCAAGCTGGCAAAGGGAACAATTGCTTGTCTTTTTCCTCTGTCAGGTGTGAGCAAAAGCTGGCAAAAAGGGAGGGGAAAAATTAAGCAGAATTTTTCTCATATTTAGGAGATACTAGCCTTTTCTTGCTGTGTTCATCCTTAATTTTACTGAGCTACAACATCACTGCAACTATTTGCTTCTGTTCCTGAAACAACTAAGTGAAACATAAAAGTTAATTTTCTTTTTCCTGTGAAGGAAGCTTTACAAAAACTGGAACTTTACAAAGGTCATACAGCAAACAAACACCTTTGCGGATATGATGGTATGGTTTAAAGCCTGCCACTGAAATCAGGTATGATTTGCAAGGCCAGTTTGAACAAAAATTTGAAAGGTTGTGAGGAAGGATTAAATGGTTTGGTAAAAGCAAACTGAATTTAACCTAGGTACCTTGAATTCCCATTTAAAGCTGTATCCACTAGTCCACACAACTTTTCAATTAACATCTATATCACTTGTTTAGAGTAAGTGACCCAAAAGGCTTATTGTACAGGAAAGCTCTAGTAATCTAATCTGTTGACTAGGCTGGAAAGCAAAGATACAGTACTTCTATTAAATTAGTCTCTGATTAGTAAGTCACATACAAAGTTAATGCTGCAATAGTAACTTGTGGTAATATGATAAGTGCTAGTATACATTTGATAAAACTGTATAGCAAGTGATTGTGTACCCGGTAAGATAATGGATTACTCGGAGATTGTGAGGAATATTTAAAGTGTGCTTTAAACTTTGAAATACATTAGCAGAGATTAGCTTTTGGAGCTTTCTCTCAATTATGTTTTGCTGATACCAGGCCATCCTACTAGCCAGATTTTGTGGACAAAACTGCAAGTGTGAAGCCAGATAACAAACGCCTGGCAGGAAGAGTAATTCATGTTCATCTGTCGTGGTTTAACTCCAATCGGCAACCAAGCACCACATAGCTGCTCACTCACCCTCCCCACCCCTGGTGGGATGGGGGAGAGAATCAGAAGAGCAAAAGTAAGAAAACTCGTGGGCTGAGATAAGAATAGCTTAATAATTGAAATAAAATAATAATAATAATAATAAATTCTAATTGAAAGGAAAACAACAGAGAGAGAGAAACAAAACCTAGTAAAAAACAAGTGATGCAACCGCTCACCACCCTTTGGCTGACACCCAGCCAGTCCCCAAGCAGCGATCACTGCCCCCCAGCCAACTCCCCCCAGCTTATATACTAAGCATGAGATCATATGGTATGGAATATCCCTTTGGCCAGTTTGGGTCAGCTGTCCTGGCTATGCTCCCTCCCAGCTTCTTGTGCACCTCCTCGCTGGCAGAGTATGGGAAGCTGAAAAGTCCTTGACTTAGTATAAACACCGCTTAGCAACAGCTGAAACATCAGTGTGCTATCACATTATTCTCATGCTAAATCCAAAACACAGCACTATGCCAGCTACTAGGATGAAAATTAACGCTATTCCAGCTGAAACCAGGACATCATCTAAAGTCGGGCAAATACAAGATCAAATAATTTTAATCTGTGTCTGACACAGAATAGCACTAATAAACTGTGAAACTGCTGGTTTTCTTGGGAGCTCGAAATGTTCCATATCACTAGTTTACTACTGGCTCTCACTCGGGTAAAAGCCAGCCATTGTGCTGTTTTGGCTATAACTGATCTCTGAGTGTTTCTCTTACTTCCAGGTTCTGGCAGATAGTCCTAGTTTTATAGAAAAATAGTGAAGAAATGTTGTTTTCAAATGTATTAGTTGGGTCCTAGTAGATGAGGGTGAGTGATCTAACCACAGGAGAGCTCAACCCTAGCAGTCTAGACCCCTAATTTCACACTGGGCTCCGTATCCCACAACTCCATTGATGATGGAATTGATTTAATTTTCTTGTGTTTTGTTAACATCAGATTGATCCATAGATACAAATATTGGGAATACAAATATTCTGCTTATTATTTTAAATATCACAGAATTTATCTTAATATCAGAATATTGCAGGTTTGTTTGCAGCTTGTTTCTTTAATTGTACAGTCATTAATGACACAGGAAGTAAGATGCTGTCTACTTAGAGATGAAAAAAGCTGTTTTCTTTATTGAGCTGTTCAAGCTCCTCTATTGGAATGAAAATATGCTATTTAAATGTAGAAAATCTTTTTAAAAGGTATCAGTAGAAAAAGTAAAGATATTAGCATCCTCAAAAAATTTTACATTCCAGAAAGTAAAATGATTGTTTACCCACTCCAATTTTAATAGTTCTAGTAAATGAACAAGACAGTATTCAAAATTGTCATGCAGCAGCTGAAGAAAAGCAAGAGAACTTGTAGCTTTCCCTTTGTCATCAAACTTCATTGGCTCTTCTCTGAAGAGGGATTGTATGAAGATAGATATACTAGCTATGAGAAGCAACATAAACCTTTCTTTTAAACTGGTACCATCTCAGAGGGAGTTACCAAAAAATAGAAATCAGTTTTGTTCTCTGCTAAAATTTACAGAAACTATGGCTTTTTAAAGTAAATCTGCATCACTTCTGATTTCCTATTTTCTTGCTAAACCAGTTAGTTTCTGTATTATTAGGGTTACTTTTTCATATAGAGACTCATCTGAAAAATAAACTATTGCATATCTTCAAAACTAAAACGTATCTTGTGGATCTATTAGTTTTCTATGAAAAAACTCCCCGTAATACCTACTCTGGTTAGAACTGGTGAAACACAAACTACTGCAAATCTTGTTTCCACTTAAAGAGTTTTTTGTCTAAATGCCAACTATTTCACATGAATCCACCTGTTTTAATAAAATGTAAGCCAGGAAGGATTATAACTTCCAGGCAGACATTTCTGTGCCAGTGAGTTTTCCTTAGGCCTCATTATCATCTTGCCTTGGGATAAAAGCATTCTGCAAACTTGAAAATTATTGTATTTTTTCACTGGCCAAAACTTACTATCTACGGGGAGCAACTTGTCAGGAAAAGCTTGGTTTCTGGAGAAAGGAAGAAGAAAAGACAGGTGCGTAGAAATTGTGTACCTTAACTGGAAATAGTCTCACATCTCTTCTTAAAATGTGTCTCAAATAAATATATTTGTTACAGTATGTGACAAAAGAAAGGAATCAAAAGTACAATATGTTTACCTATAATTCAAGTGCATGATTCCTCAAAGTGTGAAGATTTGCATAAGATGTTATGAATGAACATTTTATGTGAGGTCATGTTGTAAGATCATCCTGTCCATATTTGAAATGTACGTATTAGAGAAGATTGTGGGTATAGTCGTATACTAGTAGTGGATTGGCAGAAATACTTTATAAGCAATGCACTCTCCCACTCTATAGTAACTCACGCAAGCCCTCTTATGTTGTGAATTTCAGTAACTGTTAATGTTGTCTTAAGCTTGGAGTATCTCCATGTCAAAATTAGTTCAATTTCTGAAACACCTACTGTTAAACATCTCAGCTAAACAGAAGTTCCATTAATTGCTCATAAAATGCTTTACGTATTTAATTCGGGTTAGTATATTAAATCTTTATCTACAGTATTATACTGACTTTCATTCCTGATAAAGCTACATAAGCTCTGTAGTATGAGGTTAAATACTCGGTAGTTGTTTCATCAAATCAAAAAAGTAACAAGATCATATCTTTAAAATTGCTAAAATGACTGCTGTTTCTAAAATATGTGTTAAAATCTACATTGTGAGTACTAGTAATTTTCAGAGTAATGCAATTCAATTTAAATTGTAGGACTCAGCCATACTTTATAGGATGTTTTTTATAGCTCTTGCAGAACATACTAATATCTGGTTGACCAGGTTATAGAATGTAAAATTCTCCTTTAATGTTATGTGTTCCATGAATTTATCTGGTTTCTATCAGAAAAAGAAAGATTAAAAAGACAAAGGAAAATATACACATGTATACCACATCTTATATTAAACAATATATTATTCCTTTACTTAGAAATGTGATCAAGATATAATAATTTAAAAATGAGAGGAATATATGGTAAGGTAATTTACAATTAATACTTCTTAGTAAATTAGTGCTTCCTATTTTTACCTTCTCTTTTAATGATATTCTATCTCTGTTGTTAATGGCCTGGTTAATCATTAACTGCATCTGAAAGAATACTCTAAAGTGAGTTATAGCCCTATAAAGAGTTATAGCCTATAGCATATTCAGCAAAATCATGCTAGAGGCTACAACCTAATTCCTTACCATCATTGCCAGTATTTCTGATAAAAGATGTTCAAAAGAAGTGCCCAGAAACTGAGCTTTTTAATGTAAAATATAAATGATTTTAAGAGACTTAAATTCTACCGTGAAATGTTCTCTCTCTTGATTGTTTGACATCTAAAAGTTACTGTAGAACATCTGTTCCCATACTGCACTTAATTGGAAGCTGGAAAATATCAGTTCCAACACCAAGATGCACAGAAGTAAACCAACATGTTGAATTACTTTTCCTCCACTCTTAGAATCCATTTTCAAGAAAGGTAAAGATGGTAAGTGATAATAAGTCTCCTTTTGTCTCAGCAGGGCACCAAACAACAGTTCAGCATGACTCACCAGGGCTGCCCAAAACATAAAGCTTACTCAGCAATTGATAATATGACTGTTTACCTACCTAAAGAAAAATACTGCTATCAATTTCTTTTCAAAAGCACATTCCCTGCAACTTATTCAGGTCATAAGCTGAAATTATTCCAGAGAAAAAAATTCCAGTCAGGTGTGTTTGATAAGTACTTTCACACAAAAATTAAAAAGTGAAGGACCCATCTTTACAGATGTTGAAACAAGTGTTTGTGAAGCCAACAAAACAGGCAGACATGGTGCAGCTTCCAATCTAAGGAGGCCAGGATCATTCAGTCTGAATTTGCCCTTTAATTCCTAACAATATTCCCCAGCTGTTTTACAATGGGAACTGTCTCTTGCTGTCATGCATTAATCAAATAATATTTACTGAGGAAAAAGAACTTTTGACTCAACCAAATATTACAAGATCTAGTCGTCTCTTACTTCTTTGCAGTATTTTTTGGTCTTGTGTGTCAAAGTCCCTCAAGGCTGTCAAAGTTCAGACACGCTTCTGGTCGTCCTATGCATGTCAGAGTTTTCCTAGCTATCCCAAGTCACCAAAACAAATTTTTTCTCTCTGCAAATCCTTGTGATGCACGCTCACAAACTAGGAAAGCACAGCTTCTGCAGAGGCTGCTGGAACTCCTGGGCACTTTAACAAGGTTCATAGATCTGCCTTACCTTTGGGTAAGGGAAGTCTCACTGCTAGTCAGTGTGAAATCATGCTTAGGTCAAGTCAGGTTAAGAATATATATTATCTTCAATTTTTGCAATAGCAGAGTGAGACAGCCCAGCTACAAATCTTCAAAGAAGTTAAAAAAGAAATGAAACTGTGCTTACCTACTTTTCCCCATGATCAGATCCAAAATATATCTTGCCCTATATTCATCCAACTTGCTGTGGTCATTTGGATCATTCACTTCATCGGAGCTTCTGATGTCTGAATGTCTCTCATCTCAGGTTGTAGTCATAAGGCAGACTCCGCTCCTGCTAAAACACACTAGCATTTGTAGCAAATCCATTTCCTGGAGTCCTGCAGGGATTCCATTTAAATTGAATTTTTTTCACACTGTCCCAACTTATCAACACCTTACTTAGCAAATGCCTCTGACATTTCTCCTGTCAAAAATTGCTGTCTTCTAGAGTTGCAGGTTTTATGAGGCACTAACATCTGATAGCAGACAAAACCTGCCTAATATTTGACTAGCCTAGAAACAGCTCCTCCACTCAAGCAAAACAGCTACTTCTATCCCTTACCTATGCCTTGGTGAGTAGCGTATTTATATCAGCGTGAAGTGAAATTCAGAGTGTCATTTTTTTATATCACGCCTTATTTTGACAAATATATTTTATATGATCATCTAAATGGAATTAAAGCATTTACCTCTTTATCCAGTCAAGACTGATTTAAAAATCACACACGCTTTTTGGACAGATAACATAGAAGTAGGCAAATAGACACTTGCTCTCCATTTTTCTTACGGTATTTCTGTACCCTTCCTGGTCTCCAGGATCCAGTGAGCACTCTGATCCCAGTAACATGCTTACAGGAACAGATATTTTGCTTGTCCCCCAGTTCTATGTGGGTGTCTCAGATTTGTCCCGCAGCCCATTTTGTATTCACACTCTTGAACAACTCCAACTTTCATACGCAGAATTGCAGATCGATAATAATCTTCCCTCAGGTATCCTCTTTCCGTGTCCTTAAGGAATAAGCCAAAATGCACATTAGTATTCAATTACAACTTTATAAAATAAAAGGTTGAGATTGAGGTAAGTTTGAATGAAATATTAGGCAAGTTGGGTTTTTTAAATTTTTTTTTTTTTTTACTTATTAAAAGAAAAGAATTATGGAATATAAAAGTTTCCTTTTTTGCATAGACATGTAAGGCAGTAATAAAAAATTGGTTTTCTTTTAAACCATTAAATCCAATAATATTAGATTCAAAAGTGTTTATTTCACCTATGTTCTCTAGAAGCTAATTACACTTACAAAGACTGCTTGTCAATAGTATAGATTTAGAAGTCCAATTAATCTAAAATTTTGCAAAACATTTCATACCATAAGTGCTCATTGCCATAAAATTAAAAAAAAACCAAACCACAAACCCATTATGGGGAGCATAATGTGAAGGGCTTTCTAATGGATTTCCAATTATCCTGTCTGAAAGACTTAATAATGTCACCTTTTAAGATGTAGTAAAATTTTACTCCAACAACAAGTATTAGATCTCAGCATAACTAATGCCACTGTAGTTATCATCAACACAAGTAGAAATTCATTAACTTTAACAGAGTTGTATCTACTTACAGGAGGACTGAACTTGTGCCTAAAACATTAAAACTAGATGATCTACACTGAAGCTTGACTTTGTTACTGCTCAACTTAACTATGAGGGACTGAGAAAGTGTTGAAAATTGAAAAGGTTTCATATGGTTTTCAGAGAATGGAGTTTTAGATTTCATTTAAATCTAAATCCTGAAAGCATCTATTCATCCTGACTCTGTGATCTACCTTGATTAATTGCTTTAATGATAACATACCACAACATGTAGTGTGATTTATTGTAAAAACCTACATCACACTCAGTGAAAAACTTTAGAATAAATTCTGTCTTCAGGAAGGGAAGCACTACTAAAAGTACAATTTTTATAATGAACATCAAGAAAAGCCACATTAGAGAAGTCAGTGTATAATTATCTTGTTAAGCAGAACTCACGCATTACCATCACTATTTATTTGTGGAAATAGAATGGACATTTTAGTAACAAATAGAAAATCTTAATAATAAAATTTCATTTTATAAGAAAACCTAAATTCATACTTAGAAGTAAAGACAAATGGGAGGAAGACAAGTATTAGAAGCTGAGAAACCAAGAACATCTGTGTTATGCTAATGCATAAAGTAAGAATTCTGATTTACTGGCATTGTTCATAGCCAGATTTTTTTTCTGACAGCCTCTTTCTGAGGATCACTGGAAACAAAATTTCACTTATAAACATTTTGTAACATCTAGCAACTACATATACCTATATCAGTTACTAAAGCAGTAATACTTTTTTTTCACCTAGCATTTTAGTGTTGAACTGGCAGTAAAATATATGGATAACCAACATGAAAGTCTGTCTTGATCAAAGATGCCCCAAACTTGATTTATTTTTTTCAATAACTGGAAAGTTCATAATGGACACTTAAAGGTAATTTCACAATAGAAGCAAAGTAAAATGATGTTCTACAGAGAAGTGTTTGAAGTTAGATAGATGACAGCTTGACAAAGGTTTGTTGTGAGAAGTATAACTCCATAAATTGTTTTATTTCTTTTATCAGCATGATGCTCTAGTTGTTGACAGTCTTGATTTATTTGTAGTTGTGACCTTTCAGACTGAGGAATGTTGCTCTACAGGGATCTGAGAAATAGCTCTAAAACATGAGAAATATTCTTTTCAATTTTTTTTTTTAAATAGCACTTCAATATTTGTTTCAAATATTGCAGCAAATGTTGCAAAACTTTTTTCTTCTGAAAATTAAAGAAGTTGTTGTCATTGTTAAATACCATCTCTGCATTTAAATCTTTGTGAGAGTAAAGTAATGACAGGTGCACATACTATGACATTACTAGAGACAGAAAAAAAATATTTTATTTTAGGTACCTAAGTGGGTCCCATCACAATAATATATAAGCACTAGAAATTTACAGTGTTCTTCCAGATCCTGTGATTTACCTAGACCTTGTCATTAAGTTTCTTATAATGTTTCATTTCTTTGTGGTTGACATGACTAATTCAGACAGTGATTTAGAATTAATTCCATAATTCAGAAATTACCCAACTGGAATCCTTAATTGCTGCTCTTTTGACTACAAGAATGTCCTTTTCTGTCATTTTCAGTAAGAATGTGGTTTTAGTTTAGGTTTTGGTGGGGTTTGGGTTTTTGTTTTTCTGACAGCTAGTAAATCTGTGTGGTAAGTCTTTTAGTAGCTTGACAGATAATACTTTCCTTAGCAAACATTTTGTCTAATGGTGATTTTTCTACTGTTTTCTCCTTATTTTTAGATTTTTTTCTTAACCTTACAAGAAAATTTGAATGATCTGAATTGATTCTGTCCCTCACCTATTTACATACATTGCTGAACAGTACATACCACAATAGACAGCTAAGATTATCAAATAAATACTAACCCTTAGCATATAATGCTAAATATAACATTGGTAGATTTCTAACATTTTTGCAAAGGGAAATCACTGCTGTATGTGTTCTACAGACTGCTGTTCATGTTTGTTTTAAGATTTTCATTGAAATATCAAATACTGTATCCTGCTCAGTATGCAATCTGCCATATTACCATCCTTGTAACACATTTTAAAATCTGCGGTGAACAGAACAATGCTGTGGTGTAGCACTGTAACATATCATTTATTTATTCTTAGTGAGTGATTTTGAAGTACATCGGTGTCATGGATGGAAACTGCACGTCACTCATAAGAGAGAAGCAACAATACACTTTATTGATAGAAAACAGTGAGTTAAAGTGTGAGTTAACAAGGTTCAATGGTAAAAGCGACAGTGATTTAACAAGATTCAATGGCAAGGTACACTTGATTATTTACTGCATAGAGGACAGAATCAGACAAAACTGCCAGGGAGACCCTCCCGTTGAGTCATAAGGTTCAGAAAGGACCCCCTTGCTTTCTGAACTCCTTCTCAGAGAGGAGTCTAGGCCCAGATGGATCCAATCCTAGTCCCAGACTTGGTCAACAATTTATGTCTAGAGGATTATATATGTGCAATTAATCCTTTATATCACTTAGCTAAGATTTCAAAGTTTAGCATGCTATTAGTCACTTACCAAGGATCTGTTGCAGCAAGGAATCTCTCAACCTCGAGGAGTAACCTTGAGAGGCGTCCCTACTCAAGGGGAGATCCTGGCGTGCAGCCCGCTGCCGTGCAGGAGAGCTCGACAGGCCCTGGGCTCTCCATTATTTGTAGAGAAAGGTGATTGACTTATAGTCATATTTGCGTATCAGCAAGTAGTTTGAGTCACTGCTCCAGACAGCCCTCGGCTACTGTGTTGCCATCCATTCCCAAGGTCCAGCATAAGCTGGATGCAGCCACAACGACCCCCACCGGTGGTCATTGCTTATGCAGGGACGGGGGGAGCACACCGCCACATTTGGGTAGTTCAATTTTACTTAGCCAAGTGGCACAAGTTCTTTCCTTTTCCTCATGAACATTGAAAATGCTGCGTGGTTTTTGACTTTGTTATTAAATACATAGGCAATCATTTTTAGGAGTGGATGGGACAGGGGAGGAAGGTAGTGGAAATATAGCATCCTTCCTACACTTTACATAGGGTTACCATTTGCTATCCTTGTCTACAAGGTACCGAGCATCTTCCAGCGTTGGCTGAACGTACTTAACAACTCCTGCAAGGTGGTTGGTCTCTCACAGGACTGTACCCTCTGCTGTTTGAAATGGGCAGCTTGCTTTTGCGTTTTGGTGAAAGAATAGTAAACAATGCTACAGATTGTGTCTGGTTTTCTCTTCTCGTTATGTTTAGAATTTGATATAAGCTGGTGAAAAGAAAGATGATAATGCTATTATTCTAGCCCCACAGTAATAAGGAATTGTCAAGTGGCTAAATCAGCTCTGTTACATTGAGCTGTGAGTGAATGTAGGCTACTGGCTGCTTTGACTTCTTAACGTGATGATGCCATTAGTGTTTCATATTTCATTATTCTCAGTTTTGAGGTATTCATTTCATCATACCTTGCTCTCTGCCTCTGTCTCCTTCCCCAAAGGAGACCTAGGTTACTCACAGAGATCAGCTAAGTTTTCTTCTGTAGCTTGTTACTCTTGGTTGCCTGTTTTACCTGGCAAATTACTTAAGAGTCCAATAGTTATTTAGTTGCAACAAAAACTGAGGTGTTGGATACAATGGTACAAGGACTATTTTTGTTGAAGAGAGATTAAAAAGTAATCTTTGAAAGTCTTTGAAAGTCTGAAATATTACATGGTCTTCAGGAGAAAATATAAAAGGTTTATTTAAGGAGATTAAAACCAAAACCATCCAGGCAATTACATATAACTTTTCCATAAAGCTTCTAGTTTTGAAGTAGCTTTTGGTGTTAACCATTTTTCATGTTACTACTGTGAAAACTCAAAACACAAAAGCTGCATTTTTTCATCTACCTTTCCAAGACAAAATTAGCTTTGGCTGTGTTAGCATTTATTGAAACACAGCACAAGCAGTAAGTGAGTGAACATGAAAATGAGATAAATTCCATGCAAATGAAATTATTTCTGACTTCCATGTTAATACAAAGGCTGGGTGATGGGTGTTTTAGTATTGTCAAATCATATTACAGTGAGCGTAAAATATTTCAATTTCTTGAATTAGAACTGTTTATCTTGTCATTTCTTCCTATCAGGGGACTTATAACACAGATTGACCTGTAAACTATGTATACAAAAACTTCATGCATTATGTACATTCACAATCACTGCTACATTTTTGCTCATCCTAGTAACATCTGTTTAAAATTGAAAAAGATCTTTGCTGTGTAATTTATATTCTTATGTCATTGTTTTCTTGATATCTTTTAAACTTCAAAGAGTAAAAAAAAACCACACCTTCAAATTATTTTCTTAAAAGAAAGTTAAATTGCTTTGTTGTGCTTTGTTGGTTATGATTCCAGTTATGAAAATTTTTCCAAGTTTTTTTGAGTCATAAATATTGTAAAATATGTCAGGCTATCACTGAAGCTCAATTATAGGATACATCAACAATTAAATAACATTACAATGAAACTTGTCAGACAAGATATAGTCAAGTTATTAACCATGTACAACTGGGATCTCTGCTAACCGCAATATGATTTCTATTCGCATGAAATATCTATATAAAGTTCAAATGCATTTTCAATATGTTATTGAAAGACAAATATGAAATATTCATGAAATTGTGTGCACAGACAGATTTTGAGAATGGGTGAAACATTGCTTACAGAAGAGGTGGTTGGCTACAGAATTGTTACTCCAGTGGAGATGTTCATTACCTGTCCTCACTGGCATTAGAATTCAGGCTTTTACTTGGTGTGAGACAGTCTCCTTCATGTGTTTCTACTAAAAAGCAAACAAAACACAACAAAACCCAAAATCTTGAACTGGCTTTTAGTGTTACCTTGTCCACCTGGAAGATGGGCTGGATTAATACAACTCTTCCCTTTGGAGTTTTGGTTAGGTCATTGGGTGCTCTATTTCTGAATCAGATAGTTGTGTTTGGGAGAAGGTCTTTGTTCATCAGGGAAAACCACAGGAAGAATTAGAAACCCCAGGGATCTTAGTGTCTCATAGCTACAAACAGCTATGGGATGTGAAACACTTCCCCAAATAAACACTGGTATTCTGGAGACATGGCAAGGATTCATCTGAAGGACAGCAGCAAATGTTGGTATTCATGCAGGTACTGCTGACCAACGGGCAAGTCAGTGATAACTTCTGAAAGCTGAAAAAGCAAAGCATACCTTCAGAGCTCCTGAAGGTTGAAATAGAAATGTTAGAATTCCTTTTTTTATTCCGTTTCTGACTTCCAAAAATAACCTATCCCAGTAATGTAACATATCACGGTGTTTAGGAGTACTATTTGCTTTAGATAACATTCAGACTGTTTGAAAAGAAAATATATGAGTCCTGGATGGAGTCACCTTTAAGGACTGAGCAATTGGACAGCTTCAACTTCCTAGCAAAGAGCAGTAGGGGCTAAGCAAAGTTATCGTAAATTGGAAGTACATACACACACTCAAACTTTATACATACCACCTAGTAATGCAGATACTTCAGAGAGTTGGATGGTTGTTCTTGGAAATGAAAAAAACGTATCTATATGTGTTTAGTTGATAAGATTTGTATAGCAGTGTTGCTTTTTCATAAAGCTTTTTTTCCTTTAGTAGATTTCTAAATAAGTGCTTTGAAAGGATATACATGCTTCATTTAACTTAATATCTCAGATGGCAAGACTGAGGCAGTGACAGTTTCAGTGACCAGCAAAACATTTTTTTTCATGCTGAAAGCAGACATTTTGTCTGCAGTTGAATTTAATTCCAAAATGCTGTAAATGTCTTAAAATATCTGATGATTTTTTTAGGGGAAAAAAAAAATCTCAATTTTGATGGCTTTGAGATCCCACATTAACTGTTCTTTGACACAGCAACAATGCCAGCATCATAGGAATGCAGTAACTTCCATGTCAGTACAATACCCTGCTGTCTTTTTTTATTCTTTTGTTTTTTCTTTCAGCTCCCAAGGCACCTTTCTTCAACAAACCATTAATTTTCATAATATCTTGCAAGGCTTTGCTGTTGGTTGAAGACAACGTGGTGTGATACACCAGCTTTACACACATTGCTGGCTCATGTCCAGATTCTCATCCACCAGTACCCCCAAGTTCTTCTCGGCAGGGCTGCTCCCAATCCCTTCATCCCCCAGCCTGTATTGACACTGGGGGTTGCCCTGACCCAGGTGCAGGACCTTGCACTCGGCCTTCTTAAACCTCATGAGGTTCACATGGGCCCACTTCTTGAGCTTGTCCAGGTCCTTCTGGAT
>NW_008824243.1:2948507-2976109 GCF_000699105.1 Pygoscelis adeliae
CTGTACATTCCCAGGCATCGGACACTAGTCAAGCGTAGGCAAACTTCACTTTGCCTGTTTTGGGTATGTTTTGCATCAGGTCAAAAATCTTTAAAAGACAGACAACATTTCTTGAAGCTGAAACTACCCATGATATCTAATTCTACTTCAAATTTCACTGGGCCAGAAGTTGAGGAACCATTGCAAAGAAATCATAGGACATGAAACTGACTGGCCTGTAGCTCCCCGGATCTTCCCTTTTTCCCTTTTTAAAAATGGGGGTTATGTTCTCCCTTCTTTTCCAGCCAGTGGGAACTTCACCGGACTGCCATGACTTCTCGGGTGTGATGGATAGTGCCTTAGCAACTTCATCCGCCAGTTCCCTCAGGACCCGCAGATGGATATCATCGGGTCCCATGGACTTGTGCACCTTCAGGTGCCTTAGATGGTCTTGAACCTGATGTTCTTCCACAGTGGGCAGCTCTTCATTCTCCCAGTCCCCTCCTTTGCCTTCTGCGGCTTGGGTGGTGAGGCTCGAGCAGTTGCTGGTGAAGACTGAGGCAAAATAGTCATTGAGTACCTCCGCCTTCGTAACGGTAACCAGGTCTCCCGTTTTGTTCCGGAGAGGGCCCACATTTTCCCTCATCTTCCTTTTATCCCCGACATACCTATAGAAGCTTTTCTTGTTGCCCTTGACGTCCCTGGCCAGATTTAATTCTATCAGGCCTTTAGCTTTCCGAACCTGATCCCTGGCTGCTCGGACAATTTCTCTGTATTCCTCCCAGGCTACCTGTCCTTGCTTCCACCCTCTGTAGGCTTCCTTTTTGTGTTTGAGTTTGTCCAGGAGCTCCTTGTTCATCCATGCAGGCCTCCTGGTGGTTTTGCCTGACTTTCTCTTTGTTGGTTTGCATCACTCCTGAGCTTGAAGGAGGTGACCCTTGAACGTTACCCAGCTTTCTTGGCCCCTCTCCCCTCCAGGGCTTTATCCCATGACACTCTACCAAGCAGATCCCTGAAGAGGCCAAAGTCTGCTCTCCTGAAGTCCAGGGTAGTGAGCTTGCTGTGCGCCCTCCTCTGTGCCGTGAGGATCTTGAACTTCACCATTTCGTGGTCGCTGCAGCCCAGGCTGCCCTTGAGCTTCACATTGTCCACCAGCCCCTCCTTGTTGGTGAGAACAAGGTCCAGCATAGCACCTCTCCTCGTTGGCTCCTCTACCACTTGGGGAAGGAAGTTATCATCAACAGTAAGTGATTAATTAATTTTAAAATATAATTGGATTTGATTCTGACTAAGTAGGCATAGCAGAATAAAAAGGGACTCTCTTTTTAGTACCATTAAATTGAAGGGATAGAATGGATCCTTCTAAAACTGAGGGATAGAATTGAGCTCTATGTTTCTCTATAAAACTTATTTTTTAAAAAAGAAAACAAATAAACAAAGAACAATAGAAAATTAGCTTCCAATACTTGTTTGGTTTTGGTCTGTTTTGTTTTTCCTGCAATAGAATGCCATTTTTGTAGAGTTTGGTTTGGTAAAACTTGATTCAGTAATTGGGTTTGAGACTGATTGGATTGGATTAGATTGGATTTTATGAACTTTTTTTGAGTTTGTCCCCCAATCCTTATTAAGACTAGGTAACGTAATAGAAATTGCACGAAGTTATATATGAAAAAAAAAAAAAAACAACAACAACAACAAAAAAGCCCTCCAATTAGCAAGCACACTGGGATAAAATAGACAAAGTAGATCAGAGCTGTTGCAAGATATATCAAATAATCCTTTTTGTTCTTTTACCACTTGTGAAGCTTCTGCTAGCATAATCTGTCCAGGGCACTGCACTTCTATTGTAGACATGAACTAGCTGGAGAAGGTCTAGGAGAAAGTGAGAATAATCAAAGTTCTTGGGTTTTAGACTCCCTGAGAAAAGACTGAAAGAATTGGAAATTCTAAAAATCTGTATAAAATAAAAATGAAGGGGAAGAATGTAAGTCTCAAAATAGATCAAAAGTATGTTAGCACTTCTGAACTTGGTCTCTATGCTCTGTAAGGATGTTTTGTGTCAATATGCTTTAGAAAAAAAAATAGAAAAAGAAGCAAAGAAGTAGGATTTCTCATGTTATAGAAATTTTGTTTAAATCTATGAAATAACAGATAAAAGCTGGCCCGTTCAGGTGGAAGGGGAAGAAAGGAATAAGTTTCTTTGTGGGTTCTATTTGCAGTGGTGTGGATTTATTGAGAGCAATATCTGTTCTGTTATACATCTTTCTGATATGCCAGAGCTACGCTGCACGGATGTTTGAAGAAACTTTATCTGCACTGTACACAGCCCTTTTGAGTGTATTCCATCACTTGGCCATATATGTTATTAGAACCTGTATCCATAAACTCTCTCATAACTGGATCTCTATAGGACACTATAAATTTTCTCCATCCTGTTTGTGATCAGCTCCCTTTAACTATCCTGCATTCTAACCTTGATCCTAAGTCACGTGTACAGTCCTACTCAAAAAATAGCTTTACTCAGAATAAGACCACCATTAATTGTATTACTAACCAGTATCAAATTTGTGAATTAGAAGACTAAGCTAATCTAGCAAAATAATTTAACTTTCTCTTTTACTTCTGACAGCTCAGGCTCTCTGAGGAGGTGTGCCCTTAGTTTATATCTCTTACCTTCAAGTTCTGTTCTCAGTAAAGCATGTAAAAACCTATTAACTTTTCAGAGTTTGCTTCATCATTCCCTCCATCCAATTTAAATTAATGCTGTGTTCAGATCATCAGTCCTTCATCAAGCTCATAAAGGGGAGAGAATAGACATTTAAAATGATTACGAGCCAGACTATTCATAGTTCTAACGTCTTTTAAGTCCTCTTGTATAATTACATGGGAAGTATGGACACTTAGGAGAAGCCAGATCATTTAATGTAACATAGGTGACTCATTGTATGTTAGTTTTATAGGAAACCCATTATCTAGAAGTTTGCTTTACATCATTGGTGTTTAATGTCTATTTCAGTAAATAAGTTTTTGAAATACTGATATTTAGTTGCATAACATGATATATTAAAAATTATTGTCTGTCAGTATTTTTGAATCAAATACTATCAAAATCCCATCTTCCAGAGTGCTTCTATGAGTCTTGAGATGAAAAGTGGAAAAAATCCTCACTTGCACCCTTTTTATGTGTATACAAGACACTTTTAAATTTAATTTCACTGCAGAAATTCACAAATATAACTGATTGACAGCACTAATATTAATTCCAGGTTATTACAATGTGTTTATTGTATTTGCTGAAGTACATGCTGTCGGGAAAAATACTTGAGCAGTGATCAGTGGGTGGATATAAATGGGATGGTAACAGAAAAGGTTAATGGGCCAGTGTGAAGAAAATAATGGTTTTGCCAACAAATTGTTGTATTGTAATTTAAACTACTTTATAATTAGGAAGTAATAAAAAAACACAGTATAACTCATAGAACGATGATTTTCCCCAGATAAATATCTTCAAAGCCGGCTAGACAAGAACAATGGTATTCCACATAAGAATTTAAGTCAGTTTGACTCATTCATACATTAGTGTACTAAAACTTTCAAAATAGCAGTGAATAACACTTGAATATCTCTGTTGTCCATGTGCTAGCCTTACCAACATTTCAGGTTCACTAGCAGCCAGGCCTTTGGTGAAGTTCTGAGACATTATTTATTTTAATGCAGTTGGTCAATCAAGTCAATGTCATTCATTGCCATAATTACAGACAGGGAGAAACAAAGCAAAAGAAGGAGTCATTAATTCCTCTCTTCAGGATGAATCTATTCCCCTGGCAAATTGTGCATATCAACAGAATCTCCTCAGGTGAAGGGAATTTATGAAGGGGAAATCATGCATGACCAACATGACAGCCTTTTACACTGAGATGACTGGTCTGGTGAATGCTGTTAAAACTTTTTGAAAACCAGTAAATACCCTGATTTAAGATTATAAATTGATATGTCAAATACTTTGCTGATTAGGAAGTTATAACATTAAAAAGAGGTCCATAAACATTTTCTTTGTGAGAATTCAATGCTCTGAAGTTCTCTAAGTATCTGCAGTGCCTGATGGAGCTGTGCTATGGCTGGGGGCACCAACCCCAGAGGAGAGTGGCGTTGCAGAACTTCAGCGTTATCTTTCCCAGAACCTGTCAAATTCTCTTATGTAGTTGTTGTTGTTGAATCTAACTTGGAAAAAAAAAAAAAAAAAAAAAAGATTTTAATTAAAGTCAACTAAAATAATTCCAACTGCATTGCTATGAAGTATAATTAAATCAATTGTTTATATTTTCCTGAGAGAAGTTTTATAAATTATTGCAATATTGTCAAGTTCCTCTAAAATTTGCAGGCACTGCAAATCCTTTGGGGAGAAAACTACTTGAGGAGACACTTGGCTTACAATAAAAATTTACATAAATGTACAATTTGTTGAACTCCTGCTGCATTCTTCGGAATTAATTTCAAAGAATTAAACATAAGATATTAGAAAAATAATTGAAAACTGTGTAAAAAAGAGAATAAAAGGTTACTATGATCCAGCTAGAGGTCTGACAAGTGGTCTAACTAGCAGCTCATGAATTTTGGGTAGATTTCTGCTAAAATGTAAACTAAAATAAAGCCATAAGAAGCTGTGTTTACCTGCAAAAACAAAAGGGTCTGATGACAGTCACTTTTGTGGGCTGTGGTTACCATTTTAGTGTTACTTTATTGTGATGTATAAATATTCCTCATACTCCTCATTGTGAGGCATGAATATTCCAGTTCTGAATGTCATAGTATTTGTCATTGTTACCAAGCCTTAGCTCTTGTCTACTAAATTTAGTCCTGTTTGGCCATTGTTTTATAGAGATATTAGAATATGTCAGCTATCATCAAATGTAAATTATTATTTGGGTATGTAAACTTCTTTTCCCATAGGTATTCAAATTCCTGTGAAAAGTTTGATGTAGCTGGAAAATACTATTCTTTTATGGACCAAACTATAGCTGTCAGGTAGACACATACACTGCTGGTGCTGTGTCAGCAGACAAAATGCTTCCTAGAAAGGAAATGAAACTACTATGCTGCCAGAGCAAGGACGGCTGGTATGGCACATGTTCCTCCATCCTTAGGACTTTTGGCAAAGGAGCCTTTCTGTGCTGTTGTGTTCCTTCTAAAGAAGCCACAGCGCTGTGTGAGGAGATCATTAGGACCCATAGAGCGCGGTAGGAAAGCTAAGGAGACTTAAGTATTTTTATCCTTTCACATCAGAGCAAAGACCAAGACTTTTGCACTGATTCTGTGGAAAACAGAAAACAAATAGCTCCATTGAATATAAATACTACCACAAAGTTATGGTATTCATCTGGAATATGGCAGACCTAAAATGAAGTTCTTTCTCTGCCTGGTTTAGACAAGAATCTGTAATTTATGTCTCCGTTTCCCAGATGAGGATTTGCGTTCCCAGGTTAGCAGCTGAAGGACTACAGATAATTCTTTTGAAGCTCCTACTTTGACTCTATTTAAATAAATGACTGATCTTACTGACACTGCTGGAAAGAAGCTTTCTACAGACCAGAAAATTCTCGGTCTGAAAAACAGAATTCCATTGAAATCAATGATGTTCTGTGGGAAACTTTGGTGCAAAGATGTTTCTTGAAGAAAGAGCTTGGTCCAAAAAAAGTTTTAATAGGCGCTAATGCGTAAGCCATACATTAAAAGTAGAAAATTCAGACAATACTTTCAAAGAAGCTACAAAAAATATGGAAGGAAAGAAGAGGATAGGAGTGCTTTATTCCTGAAGGCTATCGAAAGGCATTGCTAGAATTCCTTGCCAGCTAATGCTGAACTTTCCCTAAGCCTTGGGGAACTACTATCTGCTAAAAAAAAAAAAAAAAAAAAAACCATAAAAAAACAAAAGTAGCAAAAAAACAACAAAAAATGCTTTTGCACTTAAAAGTTAAGCTTCCTTGGATCTCTTAAACTAGACAGAAAATACAATGCAATCAGTATTTTGAAAATATGTATATATACATCAAGCTAAATGGTGTAGTGTACAAGCTTGTTGGAAGGGGAGTATAACAAAAGACAAGCAAGATGAACCAGGTATAGACAATAAAATGATGATCATTTCTACCTCTTTGACCTTCTTCTAATTACTAACCCCTTACTTTATCTGTGACAGCCTGTGTATATTTTTTATTCATACTGATAGGATACTAATTTTGTACTCGCACAGTTTATTACTGAAATTGTTATAGAATAAGTCTCCCCCACTAACAGATAATGTATGTGATTAGGTGAAAGACTGAATGTCTTCATTTTATAAGTGTAAATTACTCTGTCTGGAAGCTAGGTAATCCACCTTTATTCTTGGGTCTGATTAGAGCTGTCACTCGAGTGTTTTGCCACTTGAAATCAAGCATCTTGGATTGTAAGAAACTGGATTATGTCATAATCCCAGTCTGAGAGAGTTAAAACTCACATATCAACATCAAAGGGAAGAAGGAAGGACTAACAGGAACTAGAATTGCTAAAGGATTAGCTAAAGTGTCTGTCCGTGTAACAGCTTGTGCTTGTATTCCTGAGTTCCAGAATACAAGTTTTACTTGACTAAGCATTAAATGTGGAGAAGTTCAGACATATCTACAAAACTCATCTACAATGTGTTTACACCTCTCCTTCCTTCCAACAGATGTATAAAAGGGCTTAGAAAGTCTTGTTCTTCTGTATTATTGACTTCTTGAATGCTGTTCTAGGTTGGAAAGAAGGTTATTTCTCTATTGAAGGTTGTTTCAAAAAGAGGTTGACATGATGTAAGTGTACCTTGTGACTCTGGATTATACTGAAGGTGGTTTTATTATGCTCTAGTTCACCATGTGTTGTGTTGAAGAAAACAAAAACATACAATGTAGATTTGCTATTCCAAGGTGAAGCACAGCAGTTCATAAAAAGCAGCTTTTAGACTTTAAATAAAAGCATATGGAAGCGCAGGCTTAATCATTTATAGTGAAATGTTTCCCTTTCTTACACCCACAAGAGCAAATATATGACACAGTTTGCAATATTTTATTCAATATATTACCAAACAATTCTTTCCCAAACATCAGGTGTACACTTACCACACTATACACAGAAAAAAAATGGCAGTCTAACAACATAGTAAATCCTTGTGATTGCTTCCATAGTGGTAATGAAGCACTTTATACAACATTGTGAAGTAGTTGCTTAAGAAAAGATTTATTTCAGACTATATAACTTTAATTCTCTTGCTAATTCCCAAAAATGCACAAGTCTTTTCCAGGAAAATACTTTTTCAGAAAAACATAGGCATATAGTTTTTCTAATATAAAAATTTCTTTTAAAAAATCTGTTTCTAGATTTTTGAGAAATTGAAATAAATTCATGGAGTAGCAAACTGAAAAAATATCGTGATAGTGTAGTTCTTTTAAATTCCAGAAGTATTATAATGCCTGTGGTCACTGGGTAAACACTTTTCTTTCTACCCTGGAAATAGAGAAATCACTTTATTCTTAAACGTAGAAGTTTCTGTAATTATAGGAATTGGACAGTTATCACTAATTCACATAGTCTGTGGTTTTGATTATAAAGTAGCTTATATGCCTTTGTAGCTGTTGATAAAGACAGGGTATGAACCAGCAAAAGAAGGTCCCAGGAGATCCATTTTTACGTCCCAAGCCGTGATGTCTGCAATATAATTAGTATGAGCTGCCTCTTCCCTGAAGGTTTGCCTATGTGGATGTCATCAGCATAACCTTGAACTAAATCTAAAACCAATGACGGTACAGGAGTTTCTGCATGTTCCTGCTGGCTTTATTCCCAGTTTCAACACAGATCTTCATAAACACATGAACTGAGTTATATCATGTGGCTGTCAAATAGAAGGGGTAAGCTTAGTGGTCCAAGAGTTTCTTAAAAGACTCAGAAGGGACCCCTTGAATACTCAGATCCAGTTTTCTATCCCCTTAGACTATACAATGTTAGTACTTAATGAAAATAATAACTCTTAGCTCAGTCCAGTTCAGGTGTTTGACAATGTTTATAATATTCAAAGCTGCCTTAGAAATTTCCTGACTGCTTTGTGACAGCTAATATCTTCCTTCCATATGTACTCTTTGTCAAAACATAATCATTTTTTCTATGTTAAGATTATCTCTGAATTTAAATAGTACTTCCCCTACTCTAGTGCTTAACACTATATTTTTAAAGAATACATATCTTTAGATTGCCATCTTCCCTCTTGATCTTAATTTTACTGGCATAACCAAAATAAGTATATTTTAGCCTTCTATTCTGAGACAAATCACCTACTCCAAAAATGTGGTTTTTATCTTTTTCCAAATCCACATCACATAGTTCTGCTACCTGAAATTGTATGCTTTATTGTATGCATCTATTTTGCCTTAGCCAATTATGTCTTTCTCATCTGACTCCTGTGTCTCAAAGATGTTGTTTGATTGACTAAGATACACATATCTTTCTTTATCTTTCCATTGGAGTAGCTCTGTTCACAGAAGAAATTCTGGTTGTCCCCCAGTGCTTGACCTCTGCACTTTTGACTTCATATTAATACTTATTTCCTTAGATAAGTAATACACAATGAAAATTCACCATTCTTGTTCTCACAGCCAGCAGTCCTAACCTGCAATACTGTTAACTCTATCCCTGCCGAAACCAAGACAAATACCTATGTTTCGTTACGATTACTATTCCAAGTTTTCTACTGTCCTTGACTTGAAACCAGACTAATCCAGCTCCCACACTTTGAAACCATGACTTCAATTAGTATACAAACTTTGCACCTAATTCTTTATAATTTCATTAGTCCTCTAGCTGTTTTGGGTCAAACGCTTTCATTAACCAAACCATATTATGTGAATTATGTTGCTACCAGTTTTAGAATATATTTTCCTCTTGCAAAGGGATAAAATAGCACTAGAGTAAATTTTACTTCCCAGTGTCAGTAGGCTCCATAAGGTGAAGTCTTACTACATTCATAGTTCACTTTCTGTGTCTTTGCCATCAGAGAAACAATCCCTTCACCACACTGATAGCATATCATAAAAAAAAACCTTTAAGGCTGCAAACAGGCACTAAAGATGAAAGGTTATTAACATCCTAACAGTAAAAAGCTCAGACAACTCAATATTTCACTTGGTTTACAACTTTCATCTTGCACCTTGATTTACATCAGGAGCTGTCATAGTCTTGGAGGCATTTATTGTTCAGACTTATTTGTATTTGAAAATATGTAAGTATTGCAGAGAACAGTCTACATCTATAATTGCCAAATTCTGAAATGGATCTTTCTTTAACTTAAATCAACATAACAAAGTATGTGTCTATCCACAAAAAAATAATGGGGGTATATATATGGCAATAGATATATATGTTTTAAGCAAAATAATGCAAGATTATTCATTTTTAGCATATCGTAGAACTCAGTTAACTGGTTTATGCAACACGAGAAGCTTGTTATAATAATTTTATATACAGCAATGAAATTTTTCATTCTCCAAGATAGCTGCAAGAATTTTTACAATTTAATCAAAAATAATATGTGGTAGGAACTGTATTTTATCCACCCTCTTCTCCTCCTACTTCAAAGCTCTAGATGCATAAAACGCCTTGTTTTGTGGACGCTGAGATGAAAAATTTCTTTCTCTCTTCCAGAATTTGCATATTATAATAGAGTTTGGGATATAAAAGTTTACTTACAACCAAGATTATATATTTTAAAAATTAAGATCTCTCCACATCTCTCCTTTTTCCCAACGCCCCCCAAAAAAATCAAATTTCCCTATTCCTCATAAGAGAGTGGAGAGACAGATTAATTCTATAGAGATTTGCGGTTTTACTCAAGAGAGAAAAGTTCTGGATGCTTTTTACCTGCATGTTCCAGAATATTTGTAAATTTATCCCAAAATGACTTAATCTAAAACAAAAATGGAACATCACACTGATAACAATAAATTTTATGTGTTCGGGTTTGGGGGGGGGGGGGGTGTTAATGAATCTAATGCTACTGAGGTGTCCCCTTATTTCAGTTCTTTAGATACATTCAGAGTGCATCTACTAGAATGAGATCTCAGGCATCCTAAATGGCAGCTAGCTGAAGAGTTAAAGTTCTTCAGTCCTAAAGGCAGTCATCACATCATCTTCCTAGGCAACAATACATCTACATGAAGATTCTGTTGTTTTCATTACTGAAAAGGTAAAAGTCTAGTATGGGCTGACTATCTTAGGTAGTTAAGTCCTACCATAATTGTACCATATTTTTTCAATACCTAAACCTTAATGGTTTTCTCTTAGATGTTTTATATTTCGTTTTAGTATTGTAATGAAATTGTGTTTTCCTAAACATTCAGAAAGCTAAAGAACTGTGTAGCCAATAGGCACAAAGTTACTCAAAAAACATCCTGTTAATGAAAACATGAAATGCAACTACATTATGACGATGTAGCTGAAAACTTCTGCTTGGTAGACATCATACAACGTCTCATGCATGCACCAAAGTATTGCCTTAGGACATGGTGCTTTGGTGCATTCATTTTCTCCTCTGCATTCCAGATGTCCTAACTCTAGCAGTCATGAGACTACTCTATAGACACTGCAAAACAAGCCCTAAGTTAACAGGTGCTACAGAATAAATTGATACGTTACTGTGAAATCATGAGAAGTGACTTATGAAGTGGCATTATTTGTCTGAATCCTTGCCTGGATTCTCAGTTTTGCCAAGTTGCCCACATATGTTCAAGAATAATGCTAGAAAATGTTGGTCTTCACTGGTATTAAACCAGCTGTGAGGATAAACAGTTTTTCTTACTTTTTTTTTTTTTGTCTTGACAATATCAGTCTGGTCAAGAAGGTTGGAAATAGGTTAGAAACAAAACATTTGTAACCATCACAGCAGAGCAATTGATTAAACAGCCCTGAATATGAGTAACATCACCTAAGAAATGCAATAATTTAAATGGAGCTTGGACATTTTTTGTATCATATTAAAAATGCTGTTCCTAATGAGCTGGGAATTACTGTCCAGCCCTATGCTTCTAATCTCACTACTATCCACCCAAAATATATTTTATGTATTTATGTCAAATTTGCAAAAAATGACTAGAAAATACAAACAGAGAAATTCTCTGGAAAAAGGAAGACGTATACATAACTTCTTAGAGGAAAACCAAGTATGAAGTCTCTCAGTGGTATTAAATATAATGCATAACCAGATACATTTTTCTTGATGAATAATCTATTATGCTATCACTGATAGCACAATATCACCGATTTGGTGTTCAAACCTTTTTGTTAGAAGTCGTCAATTAAATTATGGCTTGTTCCCTATTTAGGCCCTTGAGTACCTCACCTAATAAAATGCCTCCAGTCTTGTATTTCCTCTTTCAACACTAATGCCTTGTTTTTACTGGTATGTCTCACCTTACAAACTTTGTGCTGATACTCTTAATTTTTATGCAAAATTGGAGTAGCTAGACAATAACAATAATAATAATAATAATAATAATAATAATAATAGAATTTTATATCTTTTGTGATGGATCCAAGTGATAGTAGCCATGAAGAGCAATCTATTTAAAGACTGCAGAAAGAACTTGAGAATACTTAGCTGAAAACTAAAGTGAAAGTGGAAAGAAAATATCTTGTCAATAATGTTCAAGATTCATGAGAGCAATCTTTGATGTCCAAGGGTTAGGCACCTTTCCCATCTGAAAAATTCCTATGCCATATGCTTTTCTTTACATCTTAAAATTGACTCTAGAAATTAGTTTAATCTTCTGTGTGCCTGGAAAAATAGTTTATCAATTTAAAAATATTTGCTTCCGAGGCGAGATTAAGATCCCAAGTTTTAGAGGAAGCCCATGGACCTATGCACGCCTAAAATAAATTTTCTGGGTTTAATTTCAATTTATTATCCTGAAAATGAGAAGATATGTATTACTCATATATTTAAAGCCATTTAGTAGGCAGATATTAAATAAGTAGATGGACATTTGTAAAGAAAATCCGTACTGGAGTATCTAAATAAGAAGCCTAATTTTTCCAAATGCCACTCAAAGTTCTCATTTCAATCAAAACCTACAACTGTTCAGGACACCTGGATATAATCAACTAAAAATAGCTTTTGAAATTCAGCTTTTTACAGCTCTAGATAATCTGGATTTTGCCTAAGCAGGTTTGTATGGGGTAAAATATGGCAAAATGCTGTCTTCATGTATGTCTTCCACCTCCAATCTACAGTCTGTATATTGCGTTAAAAAAAAAAAAGCACTAAAATGGCACTTGGTGAGCTTGTAAACAGATTTTAGTATTTTCTGTATGTTGGCATATCAATATATTTAGTGAATCGAGCAGCTAATATTTATGTCCAAATGTCAAAGGGTTACCTACATCGCATAAAGTATTTTTAAGGTGATTTATTTATGAGGCATAAGTTTTTAAGTGATATTTAGGACACTTTTGTTCATATATTTCCTTTGAATTTGCATCTCAGTTACATTATGCTTAAAACTGAATTGTGTCACAATGCAGGTAAATAATGATCAAAAACCATACCATTATGTTCTGCAGCAGTGGTCCTCCTGTGCTCATATATGCAGAGACCTGGTTGCTTATCACAGCACTGCATTCAAATCGTTTGAATATGCACTAAGTACTTCCCCCCCCTCCCCCCAGTAAGCAATCGCTGGAGTTGCCACAGAAAAAAATCTTGTGTCACAGACAGTGGACAAGATAACTTATGTGATGGAAAACAATGGGTGTTCTTATTACTCATCAAGGAATTTATTCAGGACTAGGTGTTTTATCTGAAAATATCTGGAGATTCAGCATATACTTGTATAACCAGAAAAGGTGAATCTCTCTACTACCTCAAGATAGATTATGGCTAAATGTTACTGTCCTTTACCATATGTAAAATTCACAGATAAATTTGCAAATACAAAATTGAAGTTCAGATTATAGGAACAGAACTGGAAAGGACAACTTGGTGACAGAATCCAGTCTCCTAGGTATACAGGTAGCCATGTTACATCATCCCTCTTACTAAAAAAATTTGAGTTAGCTTAAAAACTTTGCTAAAAATGCCATTATTTTGGGTTGGTTTTCTCATTACCTCTGTTGAATAGCTGCATCAGAAACCAACTCACTTTTCTATTTTCCATCATCTTTTATTCATTTTTATTTTATTTCCATTTGGTTTTGCGCTCGTGTTGTTGGCTAAGCATGAATATTTCTTCTGACTTATTTCTTTAACCCCCCTCTTATTTTGAGTTTTACCAGGTTAAACAAGACACAGTTATAGGCCCTGCTTTTATTTAATTTCCAGTATTGTATAATTAACCCTTCTCCATATAGCTCTAGTGTGAATTCCTCTTTCTCACAGACAGACGTCACGTATTACACATGATTATACATATATATATGCCTTTTTTTTTTTTTTTTGAGTGTTAACATACGTTATGCACTGGTAGCCCTTGCTGAACTAAACTTCATGTATCAATTGCCATAAGTGCACTCAGGCAAATTCATAGTTGAATCAACTGTAGGTTTTGGTTTTTTCTTAAGGAGAGTAAATTCAGGTCCAAAGTTATAAAATTTTTGTCAATTAAGTTTATTTTCTCAGAGTAGTTGTGTTAAGGTAGCAATAGTAATATTTTATCACTTACCTTCAAACACTGAGTTCTACTAAAGCTGATAACATGGCGTATAAAGCATCAAGCAACTGCAGTTTCTAAAATGTAGCACTTCTGTCTGGAAATGACGGAATGCAGTACTAGCAATCTTTTTTTTTATCAATAGGAAGCACTGAGTGTTTTTCCATATTATTCTTACAACAGTGAGAAAGCCAACTTATTTTGTTAGTTATAGCACAATAATTGCATGTCAAGAATATAATGCTTCCCATGTAGATTGCCTTGAGATTTGAAGGGTAATAATATGAAACACTGCCAAAAAGCAGGATAGTGAAAATGAAGCTGTGTTCTGGTTTTCAAAGTAGGTAATGTTAAATTAAACACTTGCATACAGTACCTAATGCAACTGCAAGTGCTATATGTTAGAATTTTATACTCTTGAGCACATGGTTTTATACCTGTTGCTTTATTGCTTATGTACTGGATAACCTGTCAGAGTTTTCCGGATCTTCTTTGCAGTGAAGTAGATAAATAATATTTATTTTTGAGGTTACTGAAGCATTGTGGTATCTACAAGGGCATACAGAAATGGAAAAATAGCTCAATTTTAGTAATTAACTGCCTCTTTCTAAAAATTATTAAGTCCATTTTTAAAATACAGTTAGATATAAATTCTTTATTAAAAAAAAATCCATAAACATGAAAGAGCTTGCTTTCTGTAATGGTACTTGCATTCTTTTCCTTTATCACAAAAACAACTATACGTTTCATATGTTTCAAATATATAAAATATCTGAAAGCTTTATGTACTAACACTGAATAGAAAGGTCCCCTGTGTCTTTCATAAAACCACCATAAATCCCACAGATAACTGAATCACTCTCATTTAATGATTGATGCATGGCTGGTGTTTCCAGTTGGCCGGTAGATATATTGACAATATGCTGTTGCTGCTACCTCCTAGCACAGGGTAAGAGCGATGGTTCCTGTACTCAGGGTGGGAAATGCCTCCATGCCACCCACTCCAGGGGTGCAGCTCTTGGAGAGAACAAGAATTCATGGACCTGGCAGGTTCAGTGTTTTCTCAGTGAGTAAGTTGCCATTTAACTTGTTCACTTCTGCCCCAGGCTGACATAGCGGCTGACATCCCTTTATGCTATGTGGGGAGGCTACTCACCTAAGAGACCTCTTTTCCAGAGGGCAGATGCCAAGGTCTCTTTACCTTATATCTCATTTTCGAAGTGGTTTTGTTCCTGCAGTTTCTGTCTTTCTCCCGAGTCCTTTATCCAGCATGGTGTTGCAGCTATCTCAGAAATAAGCTTAATTACCTTTTTATACCACTAAAAATAACATGAAATGTGTAATTAGAGTAAGACCAAAGTTACAGTAAGTATGTGAGTTGAATGTTCCAGTTTTCCTTTTGTTTCCAACCTTCTAAAGTGCCACTTTGTTAAATAAAACAAGGACAGCTTGAAATAAAAAAAACCGTAGACTTTTTCCAACGTGCAATATACAATTTCATTTTAAGGGGGCAAATAAACATTTGATGACTAAAAGCCTTAGATTGCTTTGCTACATGTTAAAACTGACCTTCCTTATAGATTATTTAAATGATCCATGGTGAGATGTAAATAATTACAGGAAGATCATTTATGGATGCTGTAAATTATAGTGCAGCATTTTTTTAAAAGGAAAAGAAAAAAAAAAAGAAAACAGTTTTGCTTATTTATTTTCCTCCTTGTCTATTCCCTTTGCTTCCACTAGCTTTTTCCCGTTATTTTATTTTTTGCCACTTGACTGCATCCAAGGTCAGGCTGAATGAGAGACAATCTTAAAACAGATAAGAGATGACACAGAATGCATTCAAAACCAAATAATGCAGTAATCAGATAGTGGCAGTAAAGGAGATGTTACCAAACCAGAAATTGTGCTGTAAGTAATCATTTTTTCTCTGTAATTTCAACCTCTACTAAATACCTAATAAACATTAAGAGGATATGAATTGGAAGAAAAGATGAAAAATAAAAATAATTTTAGAGTTTGACAAATTGTTTAAATTGAAATGATGTGCCAATCCTCAGTTAGCTCTGTGATTTAATTCACTGGCTAAACCATTCCATTATAAGACATATCACTAAATTGAGTATTACTTTCATGGCCATATGTGCGTACTTTTAATGAAGAAATTATTGTACAAACTAATATGTGATCCTAAGTCAAAAAAATAATGATGTCTTCAGAAATTTTGATTGGAAAAAATAAACAACTTTCTTGATATAACTCCCATTTCTCCCCAAAACCCTTTAAAATAATTTAAAACAAACACTGATGGAGTTGCATAACATTTTGATAGACTGTGAGGGGTTGCTAGAAAATTATTTGTGAGTTAGCATTATTTCAACATGGTTTCATTTACATGATTCGTTCTATTCCAGTGCACAGAACAGACAGGCAATAAGGCAGAACTGCGGTGGATATGGGTAAAATAATACCGGTGTTTTCTGACTTAAAAATGTTTCTTTGCTGCTTAATGTTCCTCTTTATTTTGAGTAATTAGCAAATAATTTAATGTAAGCAAGGCATAAATAAAGGCTGAGCACAAAGTCTCTCTGCCAGTGTAAAGCCTTCTTAAAACTGCAGATAGGTGGGACAAGGTCACCCAACAGGTATTCCTTCCCAGGAGGTCCACACTACTTGTGGCCTGAGAGAGAACCACACTGGCTTACTTTGGAGGTAAAAGAATAGGGACTAATTAGGCCTACTGAAAAAACTTTGAAAAACAAAGCTAATTAGTAGTTAAAGCATGGAGCTAATGTATCTATATTGCTTCAAGTTTTGCAGACTACCTTGTTCATAGCTAGCTTGGCAGCAGTGGACGGTACTATGCAGTCGTTATGCTAAACAACTGTGAAAGTAGGTTCTGAGGAGCCGTTTCTTTTTTTACTTTCAATTCTCTGTTATAAATGTCACACAATACGTTTGCCTATTCGTACTGTCGGGACCCCTGACTTTATTATCAGTAATACCACAAGTCATCTTTTTAAAGGTAGGGGTTTAACTTAATGAGCTTCAAAGGGACAAAGGGGGGGACAGAGCGCACATGCCATCTAGTTTTGTTTAAGTCTGAGTTAGATTGGTTTTTTTACTGTTGCAGATGCTTATAATTAATAAAATTATGATTATTTTCCACTTCAAGCATGAACACACGCAAGAGTCATACATCTATCTGTATCTGAAACCGATGGAGGGAGCAAACCATTTTAACAGATAACCATTATGTCTATTCAGCATTTGTATTCCAGCAAATGAGCCACACCATAAACTGACCATAAAGTCTTCCTTTTATTTCAGTCTATTATGGAACAGAATTTGGATGTGGCTTTCTTTTTTCATTTCAGTATGGTTTTGTGGTTTTTTTTTTTTTACAATGACTATTATAAAGTAAAGAAAGCACATTTTTCTTTAACAGATGAGACAGATATCTGTGTAATTTTATTAAAGATACTCTAGCATTTTGGCAAAGAAATACTATGCATTCACTATTATTTGTTTTAATTATTCGGTAGTAACTGACAACAGAATACACCAGTCAATGTGTTGAGTGAAGGTTAAGGTCTGTCCTGTGTGAATACTGTGGGCTAGATTTCACTTCTGTCTTTCTTGGATTTTATACAGTTATAACTTCATTGAAAATAAAAGCAGTGGGGTTGCATGGCTGTAATACAAGTATAATAAGATAGCAAAATAGTATTGTAAGTATTAGATATTCCCAGAAAGCTTTTTAACAGATGCTGTGGTGTTGCTTTTAAAGAGGTTCTTGATGAAATCTACTAAACAACATTATTTATAACACTTCTTAAGTATAGTTTGGTGGTCCCCTCAGGGATGCATCTTGACTAGTGAAGTGCAACAATATAGGTTGCAGCAGGTACTTCTAAACATCATGCTTGACAACTTGACAATAAAACAAGCACAATATTTAAGTGTTTCATATTCCAGAGGGATAGGATGAGCTGCTTTCAAAACTCAATATTCATGTTCCATTGCAAAATATGTACATGCATCCATGCATAAACAAAGGCAGACAATAGGTACCTAGTCTCAACTGAGCACTGTTATCCTCAGAATTTTTCTCTTTCAAATTTCTCTTTCTCTTCAGCTTTTTCTCTCTTTTCTTGCAGCTTACAGTGTATCTGCATGGTCTTTGGAGACTGACCTGCACTTGCTCCTCCTGGACTTTATGGTAAATGGACGAACGCCAGCACTGATCTGAAGGTAGTGTGCCTGAGCTAATACCATAATCTCTGCTGGGAGCACAGTGGGTTTGGATTGGAGTTGGTGGGCGCCCAGCCAGCTGGAAGGGAAGATGGAGCAAGGGCAGGTCTGTCTGCCAAAGACAGTGATGGCAAACCTGTAGGCTAAAAATTTGTTGGTCCAGATAGACACTTCAGGATTTAAAAATGTGGGAGTGTATTCGGAGCCCAAAATTAGGATGGAAGCCCTTGTTCAAGCAATATTTAAGTGCAAGTTTTAGGTCTGCCATCAGCCAGGAGGACGTAAATTTTACAGACTGATGTTAGGCAAGAAGACTTGATAGTTTAATCAATGTTATTTGGGGAAGTTTACATTTTCAGATCTAAGCTGGTATGATTTTTCTATATATCCCCAAGAAGAGAGAGCAGCTTTACTCTGGTTTGTCCATTGTCCAAAATGAGAAGCAATTTATTATATTCACTTTGCAGTAGGCTTAATGACTATATAGGGGGCACGCCAAAGTGAAATTAAGATGCTTTGCTTTGTTACCTGATTTTTAAAAAGAGGATAAAAAGAATCCTTTAAGATCGAGTCAAGGTTACCCAGGAAACTGAATCTTACTAACACAGGTGTTGTTTTGAGTGGGGCAATTTAAACAACAACAAAAAAATGGAGGTAGGAAACTGGAATATTGTCTTGACCTAGGAACGTGACTAGGGATGAGTAAGTTGGGAGACTCAGTCTCTTTCTAAAGCAGATAAACAACTGTTGTCCAACACAGAATAAAAAAATTAAATATCCTTTTATTCTGTTCAATTAGATATGATAACTTAAACCATCCCTTGCTAGCTTATGAAGACAATTTAACACACTTATTTGCATTAAATTTTCAAGTGAAAAATGTGTGTAAAAATATTTTAAAGATTCTAATAGTCTTGATTAGGCTGCTGCAAATTAAGAATATTCACATAAAATCAACAGTATTATATTTTTGTTTTTTCTTTGTTGGAAACAAGTTACAGTATTTTAATAAAACTTTCTGGAAGTGAGAGCAGATCAAATCTAGCATTGCACATCATCTGAGTTTGCAACAGTCAAACTATTCAATATAATAGCTGCAGCTCCAAGGAAAATACTGAGTATTTTTAGATGTAAAGAACATTTTAACATTTTATCTGAAAGATTTTTCTTAAAATTATTCTGTCTTTAATGTAAGCCTTAGTTTACGGACAAAAGAGCCTCCTACATGTTCATGGGCACATGCACACACACTTGCACAAAATTGTATTTCTTCAAAAACTTTTCTCCCAAGTAAGTCAGTGACAGCATGCAGAATGCTGACAGATAATGACAGGGGATACAGTACATCGACTTTTCTGTCAGTACAGTGAAGAGCTATGCTATAGACCGATTGCAGCAATGTAACTAATTAGTTTGTGATGTGAAGTGATGTAGGTTTGCAATGGAAAGAAGTATTCGGTAGAAGTGAATAACCTGTGCACCAAATGCAAGAGGTATATATGGAAGGAAGGAAAAGCATAGTAAAATTCCCCACATAAAAGATAAAAATAATTAAAAAAAAAAAACCAACAGAAAGTGAGTGCAACAAGCTTTCAAAGAACTCTGGGGACAGGGGTAAGTGCTGGTTTTAGATAAATCAGACTGAAATATTCTAAAGTTTTTTTAGCTTGGATGCATCTTCAATGTCTCTATTGCCAAGATCTTGGCTTTAAGGGGAAAGGCATATTTTACAGAAGCAATGTGACATCAAAAATTTAAATAAGGATGGGAAAACTGTTTTCTTACAATCAAAAATAGATCAAGAATCAAGCATAGGTTTTTAATGGAGGTCATCTTACCTTTTAGTATTCAGACTACTGCATAAAACATGATATTACGTAGTGACAGTATAATGACAGTGGTATATCTCATGGGTACATTTAAATGACATACTACTGTTAAGGCTTTAGAACATGAATTTGAGTCATTTGCATATAAATCAGAAAAATATGTTCAAGTTACTACTATATCAGTCACAGAATACTGAACTAAACTGCATATTTTATACCAAAAGGACATCCTAATTCCTCTTCTTACTTCACATCTATATAAAATGAAAGCTTTAGGTGGCTTTTCTGCCTTGTCCTAAAAAGAGATACAGGGCTGAAAGAAACATTCTGTTTTCCACATTATACGAGTAAATATATCAACAAATAAAAAGTTATCAAGTTATGAAATTTTTAAATATAAAGCTTAGCTTTTGTTCTGCACCAAGGATGGATTCTGTACCCATTTTTTGAAGTATGGAATTTCAAATTGTTGGGCTGCATTAAAGACAAATACCAGTGTACATGGTTATGATGAGGTGTAAATCTTGTAGAGCATTTTTACTGCTACTGTTAGCTTAAATCTTACTGAACTCGTTCCTTAGTGATCTGGAAAAAAGCAGGAAAAACCATTATACTACATTCTTGGATCTTTAACAAAAAATCCATGGGTATACAGAAATGCCAAATTAAAGTGTAAGTTTGGGAGAGATTCTTTTTTATTTGCAAACTGTGACAATTATTTTACTACTCTGGGACATCCTTAAAGAAATAATAATAACGTCTCTGTATTTGGGCAATAAAATTAAATAAAAAGAATGTAGCGCATTTAAAGCTTATACATAATTTTAAACATTGGAGAGCGGTCCCCACGAATGGGAGCCAAAGTGGGGGACAATCACACTTGGCACCCATTTGTTGTGAGAAATAGCCTGTGAAAGAATAGCTTAAAGTAAAGACAATGCTCAAATGAGGAGATGTGAGCTTGTGATAGGACATAAAGTGTGATCTAGGGAGAAAGCATGCCTGGGTGAGTAAGGAAATGTCTTGGGGGAGAACAGCCTCTCTGAGAGGTCCCACACAGATATGGCACACAGTTTTGGACTTATTTACTATCTTAAAAATGCTGACATACATTTGAAACAGCAGAAGTTCACACAGGGCTAAAATTGTGGTTCTATCAAGAAAAACCTGCAGATCTGAATATTCCCTAGTCAGATCAGCAGCGTTTAACACTTCTGCAAGTATTGTACTTACAGTGCTGGAGTCCCAAAGGAAATGTGACAGAAATTTATCAGCAGATCTGACAAGCTGAAGCTACAAGAAAAATTACAGTGATTTAAAGTTGTATTTCACAATGGTGGTATCTACTTGATTAAAGGCAAGCAAATGCTGGAAGCCTCTTATTTTGAGATTTTGGAAATAAGGAGTTCAGTATTCTGAAGAGATGAGATGTCATCACTTCAGCCTGTCTGCATCATCTGTGGGGCTTCTGTTAGTCAGTCCAAAATTGAAACACATATCTCAAAATTGTATGGAAGTGAAATCAAGTCAAATTACAATCTGATTCACATGCTGTTAAATCAAACCTTAAATCTTAAAATAAAACTGAGAAGCAACTTCACAATGGTCTTATATATCTGAAAAGAGTAATAAGAGGGAACAAGAGTCTTTAAGCATCAATCAGCACTCGCTGCCTTTTTGAAGAACTGTATCAGCCAGTGGTTTATTACTGATGGTACTTAATCCCACTGCCAGACTCAGCTGAAGTGCTATATGACCATTGATAAGAAAGAAGACACGTAGGAGTGTTCCCCTTTCTTTCAAGTTATGTTAGTCGTTCAAATAGGTGACACATCAGTTGACAATTAAATCAGATGTTTCAAATAAGGTGAACACCTTATGACCAAGATACCCACATTGTAAGAGCCACAGAAACATATAAGAATTGAGTACAAGTATCCATACCCATCTGCAAACCAAACCAAAAATTTGGAAGCAGAGTACATTTGTATATAGAGCAATAAAGTCCACTGAATGACTTATTCTCTACAATGGATTCTCTGTATGGTAGAGATACTTTAGTCTGTAGCATCATTTCCCCTTTATAAAGACTGTAAATGCTGCATGGCAATATTCAGAGCAGAATATTAAAAGTGCGGTTACATATTGCTGTGTACCAAAGAGTGCATGCTTGCAAGGTTACGTGACTAATCACATCATAACAGGCTTTCGTATTCCCACAGAACATCTGTGACAACTTCTGTGCTACATTTGGGATTGCCTTCCGAGAAGAAGTTTTACAAAGATTTCTATGGAAGCTTTGCATCCTTCTGCGGTCCTGCGCTATGAGACAGGTCTCATTTGTACTGAGAGATGGAATTTTGCGGAACACACAAAAGGACGGAGGTCAAAGCAGCCTCATTGTGTAGTTTCTTCTTCTCATTCTTTTATTTCCATACCATTCTTTCTTTTCATGTATGTATAAGACAGTCTGATTTTAATTCAAAGAGAAACTCTTCAGTAAACTTGTGGCATACTGGGCATAGTCCATGACAAAATAATAATTGATATTAAGTGTAACCATTGAGAAATATAGGCATTTTAAAAATTATAGATGACAAGGAGTTACAGACTGTCTAACCTCAGGTGCAGACAGCAAACAATTTCCTAGGGGGATTAAATGATCAATATGGAAATAGATTTTATGGTATGTAAAAAGGTTCAAAGAATTTCTTTGAAATTTTGTTATGCAGAGGGGGTTGAAAAAGGGGATGGACTGGGAAAAAAACCTAACACTAAAAGCTATGCTACACTAAATATTTGGTAAAATCAATGTATGAACAAAAGGAATTTTAAACTAAAAATTATTATGATTCACCTAGTCATATGAAAAACAAACCTTACGTCTAAATTGACAATAAAGGGACCACAATTTTATGCTTGCTAAATTTCTTCTGAAAATTCTGGCAATGGCTTTTGGATGTTACTACAAAGAGGTTTCCTGTATGAAACAGGAGATAACAAAACTAAGAATCAGTTCCAAAGGCTCTTAGTAAGAGCAAAAGTGGTTCAACATGATAAAACAGGATAGAAAGAAGGAGTCATGACTCAAACTTTGAGTTGGTGTTATCAGAGAACCTTGTCTCACATATTAGAGAGGTGTACTCAGAATACAATATTTCTATTTTTGCTTCCAGTGCACTCAGTGTGAGAGACTGTTACCCTAGTTTGTATTAGAGGACTTACTTTAGATTTTGTAGAATATAGCTAGGTTAATATGCTTTTCAATTTTTGCTGTGAATGGAGTAGCTCCTGAGAGTTACTTTTGTGCTGATAGGCAATTTTAAGTTCACATTTGTAAGTTTTATTATGTAAAGTAGTAGTGCTGGATCCCACATAATTCCTGGGCGACTTAAAGTATTTATTTCTACTGCAACCAGATGAGTGTCTGGGTGGTTGCAGTTTTCACATGCTCTGTGTTATGTGTCACACAACTCTGTGCCAAAAGAGGTTTAATCCCACATGCAGGGAAAGAAAAGGGAGAGAAACTGATCTGCTGGGAAGGAGGGGAAGGAAAACCTGTTTTATCTCATTTGACTCGTCAAGCAGGGCTGACTTGGCAAAGGAAGGACAGTGCAGTACAAAGTCATTAAGACAAGGAAACCTTGCTTGAAGTGTAAGCAGTTCTAAAATTCATGAGGGAAACAAAGCAATTATACTAGAAAGCAGAATGTTAGCCTCAAAACTGGGAATCTAATGCCAGGACATGGGAAGCAGATCAAGTGCTGTGTAACTGAGAGGGGAAGTGTGGGCAAGACTTCCTATAACCTCCCCTGCGCCAAATCATTTCTCTTTCATGGTGTGCCCACGACCATGCCCTGACTACATTCTTATACGAGTCCGGGGCCTAAAGGGAGCCAGCAGGATTTTCCCCACGGTTAAGTTTCAAGGCCAGCTAAGCAGGAAGGCAGGCTGTTTTACATTTTCCCTCTCTTCTGCCACATTGCAGTTCCAATAGTACAATCACAGGTGCAGAGGCTTTAAGACTGGAAGTGTTCATTCGATCAACCAGTCTGGATTTGTGTACCTTAAACTGTTTAAAATTCACAATATATTTTAAAGCCCAAGAATTTGTTTGTACTTGACCAAAATGTTCTTTCAGAAGAGCAGTGAAGCTGAAAAGATGAAGAAACCAAATTTATTGAAAGCTTGTTCTAATGGTAGAGGCATTCCTACTTTTTCCTGAAAAAAAGTCCCTGAATTTCTCCAGCTTCAGATTTCAGCAATTTGTTCCTGTTGTTCCTTAGAAACAGAAGCCAGACAGTACTAAATTTAGGCTTTTCTTTCTTCTTCTGAAGTGATACGCTGTAAGTAGATCTCCTTTCGGTCCTCTATCCAGGAGTTAAATACATTCTTCTCTTTAAACATTTGTCTTTGAGCCATAGACCTTATTTGAGAGCCAATTCTCTGTACTTCATAACTCCTAAATTCTATATCTTGCTGCCTATTAAAACTGTTTCCTTCATTTTTTTCTAAATTCTAAATGATTTATACCTTTCTCTACTGTACTAGGATAGGTCTTAAGGTCAAAGTATTCCCCTTTATTGAATGTGGAAACTTTGGTTTGGGCAGGTAAAACCATTCTTAAAATATTGCTAATTTTCAGTTTTCATTTCTATCTAGTCCTTTCACTTGACTGATTGGAGTTAGAAAGGTATAAAATAACAAAACAATCAAAATACAAAGCAGACCTCCCTCCCCCTTTTCAAATAAAAGGAAGCAGTCAACGTAAAGTTAAATCAAAGAATCGGGCTATATAAATACATGTAGCATTAAACAGAGAAAAAAACCCAGTATGTTAAGGAGTACATAGATTGAATACAGAATGTAAATTTTCTCCCAGCAGGTTTACATAGGTTCTCATGTCTTCCATAAAAAAGATAATTATGTTCTAAGTTTTAAGTCAGGTTAAAAATGGATAAAAATAAAAAATTGATAACAATTAAAAATTTATTACAAAATGGTTACGATATGAGAAAAAGAATTCTGATGGGAAAAAAATGTAAAAGTTAATATACTAAGTCTCATGGTACTTCAACAAGAGCTGATACTTTCACTTAATTTCAAGTCATTAATATAAGCCTCAATCCCAGCAGGTCCCACAGTCTTTTCCTGCTCCTACTTGAATTATCAACTAACAGTTCTCCCATGTATGGAAAAAAACCTCATGGCCTAAGAGCAGAAGCAGCAGCTGAGGTGGGATCTCAATCAAAGGCAGATGTGAGAAGGAGGCCCCAGAGACACTACCCACTGTCACTGTTCAGAGGCAGGAGAAGGCTGTGAGCAGAGGGACCAGCAGACAATGGGAGATTTCCCTGAACAGAAACTTGTAGGTTCAAAGATTTTCATCTAGAGAGACAAGCAATGAAGAAAGGGATGACCATAGCCTGACCTCATCAAAGAGAGAGCTATTGTCTTTCCAACTGGAAAAGTGGGAAGGGAGGAATAAGACACTGAATCAAAAAGAAGACAGCATGGACAGAGCAGACCTAAAAGATATTCTGTATGACTTTGAAAGAAATGCCATGTCCTCAGAAACATGCTAGGGTTTTGGTTTTTTTTCTTTAAAGGAATTGAAAATAGAGCTGACGAGAGTAAATTTATAATACCTAGGTTCTGAGAGTGTTTGAAATAAATCACAACATCAAAGATGAATCCACAGGGTCAGCAGTAAGGTGACATCCAAGGGAGTTCAACCAAAGACAAATGGCACTTCTGAAAGAAAACATTTTCAGATGGAGAGAGAGGACAAGCACTATACAATAAGCCTCAGTATTATGACCAGCTTGTTCACTGAAGTAGAGACATAGAGTAAGATAAAGACAGCTGCATGGTGTTGTAAAACATGCATGTAAAGTTGAAATAAGATTGGAAAAAGAAATGATGATAATAAAATATTTGGCTAAAGAGTTGAAATTTACTTCCAGATGGAAATTCTCAAAAAATGCTTTTATATTACAGGAAAAAAAGTGTACATTCTGATTTTTTCCATGAAAGAAAATCCCAGATATTTAAGATTTAGGTCAAGGTGATGACCAACTACAGAAAAAAATACACTGAAAATATTTTCCCTAGCAAGTGTTTCAATTACATTGCCCTCAGGAGCCAGGGACCACTGAACTTTGGCTTAAGCTGGTGAATTTTACTTTACATTGAGATGAGCATGGCTTCATTTGATCTGCATTTTCATGTGATAACTACATAGTGACCTCCTCAAATGGATGAAACTAAATTATCTGATAACATCCCATGTGACTGTTTAAATTTCTCTTACCCTCTACATTTGTTATTTGTTCATTGTAGCAAAAACTAGGAAAATTCCAATGCTGAAACCTATTTTTTATGAGGGACTTGTTGAAGGATTTATCTGAAATTGAAGCAACTGTAGAATAGATTATGGAACTTACTGACACAATGAACAATTAGAAATCACCAGGAACATACGGAATTCATCCAGTAAATGAACTGAGGGATGAAATAACAAAGTTACTATAAGGGTTTTGTAACATCTCATTTGAAAGTATTTTTGGTAACTAAAAATTTAAAGATGGTGTGAAAGGCAGAAATATAAGAGTTTCAAGGGGGACCTGGAAACCTACAAAACTTAAAGCCTTACCACCAATGCCAGCCTAAAGGGTAAAAAATATCTTAAAAAGATAGGCTTTTGAGATGGTCTCTTTCTGATGACTTCTAAGAAATTAAGCAGTTATAGTATAGGGAAGGACATTGTTTGTATGTTAGTCCTACTTTTATTCATTTTTAAGCATTTACAACTAGCTATTCTTGGTGACATGATCCTGGAGTACATGAGGAAATTACTGTGTCCTTATTCTCATGTGTTTTTCTGCCACTACTTGCTTTGTTAACTTCATCATGTCTCTTAACCTCCCTGTGCCTGCCCTGCTAAGTTGCACAACATACATAAATGAGTTAGTTATTGTTTCTATTGATTGAAAGGAACAGCAAGTTCTTAAGTGAGGTGAACATATACTATCTGGGCCATATTAAGCTTTCCTCCCACACTGTCCCAATTTAAATTTACAAATCTGAACATGGATGCCTAAAGTCTAAAACTTGCAAAACCTTTTTTTTTAGTCAAATGTAAATAACTTCTCACCAAAACTGGAGATGGTACAGTGAGGTTTAAAAATATTAGACTATTCTTGGGGAAATTCTTCTGAAAAGTTCTGCAATTATGTGATTTTCAAGGTAGAGACAAGCTTCTAAATTATCTTTACAACTTGTAGATAAGACAAGTTCAGCAAGGTGAGTTTTCCCTCCAGTCACCCATTCATATTCATTCAATGTACGTAATACTGAATGAGCTCCAGAAGACTAGAAAAAAATATCTCAATTAGTTTCACATGCTAATTGAGAATCAGGTTTTGGTTCAGTATTAGTAAATTAAATTACATGGGATTTGTTGTTGTTGTTGTAGTTACTTTTATATACTTTAAGGAATGTGCTTTTTCTGTTCACCATATATCCTTGTACCTCATTATTTTCCCTTCTAGTATATTTTCCTATCCACATCATATGTCTTAAGAGTTTCCTATTCTCCATCACACACTTTTTTTACCTCCTTTTCTTGCTTGTCTTTCCTGTCCCTTCAGTATCCAGATGGACCCTACCTCAGCTGCGCTGCCAGTGAAGTCTCTGTGTGGGAAGAGCGACTGCTGGCTGCCAGGAAAGTTCAGAGAGCCAGATCCTGATCTCACCTTGAGGATATCACACCCATTTAGAGAAGTAGCTATTGGCTGTTTGGAGGTTCCTTCACCCTCATGCCACAAACCTGAGC
>NW_008824243.1:2976129-2993545 GCF_000699105.1 Pygoscelis adeliae
GACGAATGGCAAAGTATCGTTCTCCCCTCAACCCTAAACAAAAATTTCTGTTTCCAGCTGGTCATTGTAATGAACAAATCTGCCACTGCAGCATCTGGAGGCATCTGCGGTTATTACTCTTGAATGGGAAAGACATTCTAAAAGTTTGGGTGCTCTGGGGTATGTACATGTGGAGAGTGCGGATGCTCCATAAATGATGTTATGAACATGAAAACCCCTCGCAGACAGTAGTATCCAGCTCGGTGCACACTGCCAGGTTTCTGTTGGTAAACAGTTAAAAGGTGTTAAATTACTCTACAGCCAGGAACATTTTCATGAGCCTTAAATGAATAATTTAGCACCAAGAGTAGATGTACTGTAGACATTATATAAATAGAAATTGGAAAAACATCGTAATCTTCCTAAGGTTCCTTTTTCTGGCAATGCAAAAGGCTTGTGAAATCAGCTGTTAAAGCTTCAGTAAATCCTAATTCACCATACTTATATAAATATGCATTTATATATTTATGATTTGTGTATGTTTATACTTAATTTATATATTTAATGCAAATTAATACATTTGCACATTAATAAATTTTCTTAGTATATATTTATATATAAATTTATATTAGTATATTTTTATATAAATTATATTGTATGAAATAGTTTTTATATTTATTTATATACTTAATCTGCTATTGAACATTAATGTCAAGTCAAACGATTTTCTACATACTTTGAGCAGAATATCAAAATTCAGCTGTTTCCCCAGCATTACCCCTTCCTATTTTTGGCCCTCACTCCCTATTTCTGCCATTCACCACTGCAGATTTACTGTGACACACAGACAAAGGTTCCCAACAGTTCTCCATCTCATTCTTTGCTTACTTTTCCCTCTCACCTTTTTTGCAGGGTTCTCATTTTCAAAGTTCCTTCGTTCAGTTCAGTCTCTCAAAATTTGCTACATTGCTCTCTCCTTTTATAAGTGTAAACTTATTCTTTTCAATACCATAGCCAGGTGCTTTGTTAAGCTCATCATGATGGAATCAAAAAGTATCAATCTTGTTTCTTTCAATTTTCTTCTTGATCAGTTTGTTTCTTTTGAATTATATTTTTTGAAATGCCTTAATTTTTTGTGTGAATGTTTTCATATTTTCCTTTCTGTTACACTTTGTTTTCCATTCTTAAAACCTTGTTTTAGCCTTCTTTTCCTTTTCCTTTAGATTTTTCTCCCTATTTTTGTTTGCTTTATTTTAAATCTGCAAATCTTCAAATCATTTGTAAGTAGATCTAACAGAGAGGAACACAGCTTCCCAACCCAGCCCTACAAGTATTGTTTCCTTCCCATTTCTTCTGCCAGGAGTCTATATAGTATGTCTATATATGTCTGTGTGTGTGTATCTATATACAGATACACACACACCCCAAATACATACTCTATATATTAAACATTTATATATAAAAATAAATTAGCAAAACTATTTCTATATTTATATAGTGTGTATATATAGTATATATAGTGCACTATATATACATATAGTATATACTATAAATACTATTTATAAATAAAATATTAAGGATATATAAAAATAAATAAAATCTAGATATAAAAATAAATATCAAAAGTGGGATAATAGACTTCCTTTTTTTTATTATTTTTTTGCATTCAGTGTGTTAAAGTTCAATGAAAAATTAATACCTAAGGAATAGAATGCAGTTCTTAATGGACGTCAGTAACAATAATTCCATCCATTTTTTATTCAATGAATAAAATAAAAAAACCTCAAGCTGTGAGTCACCACTATCTGTGATAACTTCTTATCACTAATATGGTATTTGTGAGATCCCACCATTAACCTGACTAGTCTGTGATCTCCATTTTTGGATAATAGCTATTGTATACAGAATCTGACATTTTAATTTCCAATATTTTTTAATTCCTTATTGTATACAGAAATCAACAATTCCTATCTATTTATTATAATTTGTCTTATACACACTTAGACAACAATATCCTTAATCTCTTCTTTTAATTGTTTAAATTTCCCATGATAAGCAGGGGATCAGACAAGGCAAACGTATTAAACATGTCATCCTCTTTTGCTAAGACTTTTTCAAATTTCAAGGTAGACATGGCTGTTGCTGAGTATCAGTCTTTCATGAGTATGAAATATGGTTTGGTCTGTCTCATCTTATATTATGCATATCCTTTTATTTGAAAACTCTCATTTGCTGTGCCTTTAAGGACTCTCTTGCTCTCTCAAGTTCTTTCAATTAAGACAATTTTGTGTTTCCCAAAATCATCTCTTTTTTTTTTTTTTTGAGCTAAAGAAGTCTTAGCAACTTTAACATGAATTATATTACTAATTCTAACAATAACATTAACGCTTTTTATCAGAGATAGTTAATAATCTTAGAGGGCTGTAAAGAAGAAGGTAGTTTATGCTACTTCTAAATATTGTGTTCATATTAACGTGTTCATATACTCTAAATGTGTCATAAATCAGCTCCCTCTAATGGCTACAGTTAGAATATCTATTACAGATTCCTCTTCAAAGCCACATAACTAAACTCCCAATAAAATGAAAGTCTTTGTCAGAGATTTCGATAGTGCATTTACAAGCATAGCTAGTTGGCTTTGCCAGCTTAGATGAGTAGTGTATCCATAGAAGCCTAGGGAATTTTGTCTTTATCAGTTGCAGATTAGATAGAAACCTGTGTCCTTTGAATGTCCTATAATTCTACAAATGCAGTGACTGTGTAACAGTGATTGAGAAGACAATTTTCCCCTAGCATTAATCATGCGGTTTACTGAAATGCTCCCATGTCTGGTAAGACTAGATCAGTACATTAACACAGCCTGTCAAAAGCTGGCTGCTTAATGTTCTTTACAATCCACTGCTAGAATCCAAGGCTGCCTATGAGTATTAAGATCACAGTCCTCTTTTGTGTTTCCTTCACCTTTTCTTAGAATCTATCTTTGTACATCTGTTCTTCTGGTTTAATCATTCAAACAAGTAAATATCCCTACCTGATTTCAAAATTAGAAAAAATAACTGATAAAGTTTTATATAGTTCAGGCTCCGGTAGGAAATAATAAATAATATAAAATATGAAGCATACATTACTTGTTGCAGATAGTTAATAATATGATGTCAGATCAATATGATTCTGTCTATTCCTTTTGCCATGCCTCTGAGGAAGACAAAAGCTTATGACAGTATTTTCAGACCTCATACAGCAATTCTGATTTGTGTAAGGTAGTAGTGTTCCTTGTCAGTATATTTTGATGCTATCTTTTTTTAAAGCCTTGTTTTGCATGGATTTTAAATATCCGGTATTGTTAGAACTATCAGATCTGGTGTGCCTTCTAAAATGCCAGTAGAATCTAGCAATGGGTTATTTTTGTACTGTTATTCCAGTCAACATTAGCTTCATCTACCTTATTGTTTCAGTTCAGAGAAGTAGTCCAGGTTTGGCATCCTCAGTTACTGTGCACTGGCTGTATTGAAAAAATGTTTTTGGTACCCACTAATTAAGCTCCTTTCTGAGGAAACTAGGTCTTAGCTCCACAACAGGCATGCACCAAGTATGAACACCAAGGGACTGCATGAAGTGTTGAACTATTGACTGATCAGCTTCACACCATATGTATGGGGAGGACGTTTAGCCCAGAGGACCCAACTAAAGCTAATCCCAAGTCAAGTCCCCAAACAACATATAGATTGGCTGCAAGGCTTCCAACCCCAGCTGCTCCAATCTAGTGATCTTCTCCAGTTGTGCTAAATTATATGCTAGTCTAAATGTAGACATATTCTCTCAACAACACTAGGTTGTTCTCCATTTTGTCTTGGCCTGCAGAAGAATGAAAGTATTGTAGAAAAAGGAATTGAAGAAAGTGTTCTGCTTGAAGATCTCTAAAAAATTCATAGCAGTTATGAATTTCATAAAGATATAATAATGCTCCTATTATGATAGTGTACAAAAGCTTTTCAATAGCTTCAAATATAGATCATCTACAAATTTCAATGAATATTTTAGTTCTTTAAATAAAGTGAAGACTAGTGTCTCCAACATAATATCTGGAACGAGATGAGTGACTGCTTTTTTGGTGTTTCAATAACTGAGCTTGGAAGCCTCAGGACAAAATCCAGGCTGTACTCATTACAAAAGCAGAGTTGTAAGATGCTAAAACTTTATTGTTTCTTTGAGTTGCTTTAAGCAGTTCTTTGATCAGTATTAAGACCATTCTGATGCCCTGAACCTCTTTAGATATTGCATAACAGAGCTGTGATATTTAACCCTAGGCTGTGGAGACTATTATGACAAAAGGACATCTTATGTTCCATACTGATGCACTGAAGTTCTTTTCTGGAGGTGCTTTTTCAGAAAATTGCAACTCCATTCATGATACAGTGTGGCTAATCGTTGTTAGGGAAGCAGCCACCAAAGATACCATATGAAAATTGAGAAAAACGTGGGGATAGGGAAAAAAACAATGTATGGAGTAAGCCCATGGGAGCCCATGCCATACACGTATTAGTTGTCACCATCAAATGTAGAAATAGGAGGGAAATAAGTATAAATTGTCCACCTATGACTCTACAAATGAGAAGTTATGGACTACCTTGTGTACGCTGCATGTCAAATTCATACTCCACTCTAAAAAGGCGCATAGGAGAGTTTTTCGGTAGCTATTCTCTGAAGGTGCTATTAAGTCTGTACTCCAACATGGCTAACAACTTTCAGAGAGAAAAACTCTTGTGGGGATTATTACAACCACACAGCCATAACTTGGCAGATAGATAAAGGTCACTCAGAAAAGGTAAATAATCCCGCTGCTCCAGTGTAGAACTAAATCACAGAAGTATCATGCTGTTTTCTAATATAAAAACATGGTTTTTATTAGTTATAGTACCATGGGACCACTTTAAAAATCCCTACTGGAAATTACAGGCAAAACACATGCACATGCTTTATGAGCTAAATTTGAAGACTGGGGCAGTATTGCCCAAAATAGACTTTGTTGTTGTTGTTGTTCTTTTCTGTGGGTTTTTTTTTTCCACTTCCAAATTTCTTAATCTTCTTAAAACTGATACTAAAATAAAGGCATAATTATTTGGTGCAAGCAATTTTGGCATTCCAAAGAGACATAGAAATCTGTAATGTAGTAATTATATCCATCATTATAACCAATATATAGTAAAACAAAATACCATAATATTTATAGCTTGATTTACATATTCATAATCACATGGTTTAAGAAACCCCAGATCTCTGATGTTAAGTCTCATATCTGGAATTTTTTTTCCTTCCTTATTCTGCCTTGTAGAGATTGGCATTTTCTTTTGACTCTTCCCTGCTTTATCGTGTCTGACTTTAACTCCTTCCCCTATCATTTTGCTGTATCATCTAGTCTCTTCACGAAGTCTAGAATAAGCAAGGCATAATCCTTTATAAATTTTTTTCCTATGAGCAATGTGGCTGCATTCTGATTCAATAATTTGTTTTAATATAAATCCATTCATGTCGTACAATTAAAGTCTGGACTGGAATTTGGGGGAAGGAATAGGTGGAAGAAAATTCCGTTGTATCTATGAAAGAATCAAAGAGAAAAGGATAACACAGTAAGGATTTACTGTAGGCTTCCTGTTATAAAGAGAATGTAGATGAGGATATCTGAAAGCAACTAAAACTTCCAGAGGGTTCCACATGGTAATAATAGTTATTTGTTCTGAAAGTTACACAGGGTGATAAAACAGAGTAGTCCAAAACTTCTTGAAATATGCCTGGCACATTGGAAAGGAATCAGGCATTTTATTTTAATGAATATTAAAAAGGAAGGTGACAATTTGAAGTTAGTAAGCAGTCTGTGTGAATTATTAAGAAATAAGTTTTACAGAAAGAGAAGCATTATGGGAACAACAGACTTCAAAAACCAGTTCAACAGACTCAGGAACCTGACAGCTTATAAAGGAGCCATTACATATGAAATGCCAAAATGCACAATATGCAGGAAACGTTTAGAAATGGACAAACACATCTATATTATAAGGCCTTTAATGACCTCCAATTAGGGAACCCAACAGCAGGAACAGCACAAAAAATACATAGAGAAAAGTCAGAAAGGTGAAGCTGCAAGATGACTTACCATTAGCAAAGCACATAGAAAGAAACAAGAAATGTTACCTGTGTTTCCACACACAAATGTACATAACTACACTGGAAGAGAAAGAGAAGAAATGCATCAATCCTGTACTTAGGCAGACAGAAGTGTAAATGATGGATTTATGAAATAGAGAAGAGTGAAATAGTCAATGTCTTTTCCTCTTTTTATAAAAATTTTTAATTATTAGAATGATAGATTTTCAAAACAGAATGTTTTAAAACAGAAGTGTGGATCAAAAAAGAAAACAGGAGGTTGGAGAATATTCAGATGAATTAGGGATGCTTAACTTCAGAAAGCCTGATGGATTCATCTGATACTGGCAGGGAAACTACTTACAGCTGTTTAGCTGTGCTGTGGTTAAGACATTTACCATTAGCAGTACAGCAAGAAGGGGACGGGGGCAGGTAAATATAGTGGATCTCTCTAAAGAACAGCAAGGGTGAGAGGAGGATGTTCTGGACAAATCTGTTCCAGCCAGTGCAGCTTCATTTTTGGAAGAACATTACATGAGATCATAAAACAACCCATTTGTAAGTATCTAGCAGATGGTGAGACAACGTTAAAAAAGTAGTGTGGATCTATCAAGAACAAATCTTGTCAAACTACTCTAATTTCTTTCTTTGACAAGGCAGCTGACCTAGCCGATAAAAGGGAGTTGGAGGTTATGTTATACCTTGACATCAATAAGGTTTTTGACACTGTTCCACATGACATGTTCATAAGATTAGTGTTAACAACCTGGATCACAGAATGGAGAGTACACTCATAAAATATAATGATGATACCAAGCTAGGAATATTTGCAAGTTCTTTGGAGGACAGAATAAGAAATCAAAATGATCTTGACAAAGTGAACAAATTGTGTAAAAATGGCAAATATCAGATTCAGTACCAAGAAGAGCAATTCTCTCAACTGATTCTGTTTTTAATAGAAAAGAGAATCTTAAGAAAGGACGTGGGTTTCCAAGACTTCCAATATTGTAAAATTATATGAATGGTCATGAGTGGTAATTACAAGGGGAAAAAAAGGCTTATTTTAAAGTAAGGAAAACATATACTAAATAATTATTTAGATTTTTAAGGAAAGCTTTCCAACTGCAACAGTCCTCTTCCTCTGATGTAAGATTCCCTTCAGTGGTACTTTTAAGAAGTATAGTAGATAAATATCCAGTGGGGATGATGTAGGTACATTTTATTGTGCACCAAAGAATGAGTATGGACTGGATATTTTTGAGAGATCTCTCCCTGTCGTTCTATCATTTCTACTGTAAAATATGAATTTAAGTATTTTGCTAGATGAGAGAACTGCTGAAAAGAGCCTGAGTGGAAATAAAACATTCTAATATCTCTATCACATTTTGTTCTTGTTAAGGTAGAAATACCACAACAGCACCTTTGCTTGCAATTTTTTTCATATTTGCCCTTCAGACCAGAACCCGTGAATGCAGAAAAGAACAATTTTAAAACTTTTTTTTTTTTTTAAATATGCCTTTGAATGTTTTGAAACTTGCAGACTTTCCCTTCTATTTCAGTTTTGGGTTATTTACTTTTTATCAGCATTGCTTCTTCCTGGTAATAACAACTTCTCATTTAAATAGGTTCTCTCACGTCCTCCCTAATATACGGTATTAGAGAAGAGATTATTTCACTGAAAAACTAAGACTGCAAGATTTATATCTGGGAATGCATCCAGGTAGTTTGGGGAGGATTTTCCAGCACATTATTAGGCTGTCTGTATGTTTCCGTTCTACTCTTCCTCATTTTTATTGTTAATAGGAATGGGAGAGATGGGGAGAATTAAGGTAGAATTTGGAACAAAATGATTCAGATGTGTTTAATAAAAATTTCTTCTGGTCACTCTAGTCATAGGAATACAGAGCAAACACACCTAGAAAAGCACAAAAAAGTAATTTCCTTTGGGGATTTTTTGAACAAGCAGACTTCTTTCTGATTTAATCCCAATTGTTTTGTAAAACCAAGCAACTCCTCTGAACAGAAAAACTGGGATTAAAATTAATAAGAGCAACATAATTTTCTAAAGAAAAAAGTGCAAGGATTTGTTTGGGGAAATTAAGGATTTATTACGAACCAAATCTATATGTTACCTTCATAAGTAACACTTTAGTTAAACATAATAAAAATAGCAATCTGCTTATGCATATAAATGATAAATGGAAGTTAGGACTTCTACCACGGTTATTACAATAACAGTTTCTGTTAAAGAATACTGCAGTTGAAGTCCTTTTCCATTTAAAAACAAGGAAATGCATTTTAAAAGATTGCAATGGAAATCATGAATTGTCAAAAATGCCACTATGAAGATGCACTTTTGAAATTCAATAAACAGACATAAATAATATTAATAACTTGTCATTGACAAACGTGGACCTTTGCCAAATATAAACCTCTGGCTACACTGCAAAACGAAACCGAGCCCTCCACAGCTTATACCAAGCACCTCACTACTAGATCCCAAAGCTTTGTTTAAGGCCAGGTGAGAGGGTTAAAGACGGTTCTGTGCTAATGCAGTCATTGTGGTTTTAAAATCTAGGCTAGCGTTTTATTCATTGCACAATGCACAGACAGGACTTTGGACACATAGTGTGCTTTATCAGCACTAGTTCACTATTCTCTGTAGTGGACTGCTCTGGGTGATTTAGATGTGTCCTTAATAAAAGATACTGGATAATTAATGATCATCAGCATAGCACAACTGGGAACTGGAAGAGCTGTTTTGGGCCTTGCTAGAAATGAAAGAGAAATTCAGAGATGAGGGTTACCTGATCTCAAGTAGGAATCAGTTTATCTGTGATTAAATTCAGTACATATAACTGATTCAGGATGACTTAATAAATTGGTAAAATTCTGAAATGAATGCAGTATTTTATAAAAACTTTGCTAGCTCTTGTAGAGATGAGAAATTGCACAGGTTTAGCTCCAGAGACTGCAACTCTGCAGGTAGGTTTCTTGGGGCATAGCTCTCTTTTGGTGGATTTTATAACATCTATACCTGAAAATGCAACATCTGAATTACAGAGAAACTCCTCACAGCTGCCTAAGACTGCACTGCCACCCAAAAAAGCAGCCAGGCCTCTTGCCACCCCCAGCCTCCTATTCCCACCTCTGTATTGCCTTTTCCAGGTGTATGTATCTTAGTTTGGAAATACCAATACCGTGACCAGTATTTTAAGGAATGTGTCCATTGATATCAACTACATATTTTTCACAAAATCTGAATGCATGCTGTGACCTAACATCGAATTAGAAAATTTCCTATTAGTTTTAGAGTGTGATATTGTATTTTACCCACAGAAAGAGAAACATGTTTTAATGAAGTATTTATTAATTATATTTATATCTTTATTCAAGCAGAAACACTAATCCTCAGACTTAGATTCTTCTGCCTTCAATTTCATAACTTTGTATTGTTTTTCACCTGAACATCATTTCACTTTTTTTTTTTTTTTTTTTTTTACATTAATAAAGTTTTTCTTTGCCTATGGCAGTGGTATAATGGGGAAATAGGATCAGCTCCAAAGGATGAGTGATTTTGGATGCACTTAAATTTGAGAACTGGGAGTCACACAGAGGATTTCTGGGTGGGGAAAAAAAAAAAAGAGGAACAAAAAAAGAAAATTAGACTAAATAACACAATGCATATATGCAATTGGAAAGAATAAATTAATTGATATTGTTACAGTCTGTTCAATGTTACAACGTTTGCACAAGTATATCTATGTACTGAAGCAGATAGGTATATCACACATAGCTATGCATGTGCGGGTTTGTGAAAAGCAAACTAAATAAAAAATAAATTAGTTTCTTCAAAATGTTAAGGTTTTTCTCTCAATGTCTTTGCAAAGGTACGACAAAGTAGTTCCTAATTCAGGTCTGTCTAGAGGTATCCTATTTGTATATGGACATTACATTTGAAAAAAAATATTTTCTTCAATGCAAGTGCCTACTCAAGGACCTCAGAAGCTCTGATTGACTTCAGATGTAGTGGTCTAACTGTTAACTTTAAGAAAAACTTGAATCACATGAATGACATAATATTGAATTAATCAAAATATACAGGCAAAGAAACTCCACTGAAATGCATTCCTCATTTGTCATCTCTCTTAGATGAGTGCAGGTTTTAAGTTTTTTTTAAGGACGTGGGAAAACCCACTATGCTTCTGTAATGATTTTTTGAAAGATAATTAAATATTTACTTTACAACTGAGTTTGTAGTTTCAACAATCATACAGACTTGCCTTACTAAATTCCTTAGAAGTTCTGACATTTTAGTTAGATGCTCTTGCTGTCATACTAACACTTCTGTCATGTCCCTCTATCTCCCATCCACACTTTTGCCTCACACTCTTTGTCATCTCTCATGTGATTAATATTCAAATATAACCATACCAGTTGCTGTGAATCTGTTTCTCACCAAACACATAGAGTTCAATTGACTTCCTAGATTCCTCAGCAATTTGGAAAATTAGTTCATGTATTTACAGTGATCATTGTTTTAAAAGTCAATAGTTACCAAAAAGTAGAATCTGCAATAGTGAGGATTTTTTTTTCTTATAGGAAACAAAAACAAACCCAAGATAACATTTGAAAAATCAACATCTAATTGTAATGTGATGCTTTATATGTCAAAATACTTCCTAGATTTTGAAATCTTAAATCAATGACTATCCCTTTTATATCATTTCATACGTCATTGCCGAAGGAGGAAGCTGACTTGGAGAGTTTGAGTGCCCTAAATCATAAAAAAATAACTAGTTTGTTATTCAAAGGGAAAAAAACCTGATTCATCTATATTACAGAAAAGCTGCACACTGTGAAGCTTCATAGGTACAGAAAGACAAGCTCATTAATAAAGCTCATGGGACTTTGAATTATTTCAATTAGTTGAAGAGCACCAAAATATTTTGATACTTCTCAGTTTTAAAGGTAAGCTGTAATGCTGAGAAATGGTAGGATCCCAAATCATTTGAAGAACATGAGAAAAATTTTAAATTATGCTTGTTTTAAAGGTGCAGCTAGCTTCTTCCATTTTCACAATTACCTAGGTGCAGTAGTCTGCTCAGGAACTATTGTCTTATGCTGTAGTGTTATCAACTATTAAACAAAAAAAAAAAAAAAAAAAAAAGACATTTTTACCTAGTTCTTGGCAAATAAGCAAAAGAGTAACATTAAAAATGTTGCATATTATATCATCTTTAATTGCTAACACAAATCTTACATTTATCTTTTCAGATTTTAATTTTTTTAAGTCATTTGAGTCATCTTTAAGCATTCATGTAAGAAAGCCTGGTGCCTTATCAGGAGAGGACAGAGTTCACAAATTCCTTGTCCTTTGCTCTTACTTGTTGCTCTTACTGTGTTGCCTTAAGACCTTGTGACATTTTAAGCAGGAGTAAGCAAAAGCAAATTGAGCAAAGCAGATTGTAATTGCTGTGGCATACATTCCTATCCAAGATCAGGTAAACCCCACCCATCTCCAAAAGCATCTTCTGAAGAAGTCAGATTTGTATGTCCTAAGAACTGCAGAAAAATATGGAAAGATTTTCAGTTTGGTTGTCATTATAAAGCAACTGAAAAGGTCTGGTGCAGGATATATAAGATATATAAGTCACTGGTGCAAGCACAAAGATTTAGCAAAACTGCAGTGACCAAAAAGTCTTTAAGTCTTGGTAAAATCATTGCATTCTAAAAGATAAAAAGCTAAAACAAATTTTCTTTCAAAACAGAAATTCTGATTGTTCACATGCAGTGCCTGCGGACAGCCTGAGTTGCCCTTCTTCTTTACAAGATGAGTAGGATGTAATGCCCCAAAGCTGGCAGTCATTCACACTAATCAAACTGGAGACCCACAACCATAACAGTCTTTCAGCTCCTTCTTTTGGTCCACTTTAAGATTTAATTCTGCGTTAAATTAAATTAATTTGATTAAATCTGGCATCTAGATTTAATTCTGCTTGCAAACCTGAGATTGGCATGCTCCCCTCTTGAAACTCCCCTGTGAAAAATGAGAAGTGATTCAATTTTGTTTTATATAATAATATTGCTGAAGAACTAGAATGGGAATAAAGCCCAAAGATTTGGGTATGAATATGCACTGGGGAATCTTCAAATTTTGGTGTTAAGCACTGCAGGGAGTCTGATAACAGGCACTAAATACAATGCACCTTGCTAGCTAAGCAGTGGCATTCACATCCTGATATACCAACATCACTCTAGCTGGAAGGCAAACAGTGAGTCTCCTAAAGAAATCAGTTAGAATTTTGCAATCAGAGCCTGCTCAAGCATATGTTTTTTCACTCACCAAGTATACCCAAATCATGCTCTTGCATAACTGGCTCTTATTATATGCTATCTTTTCACTCAGTCTATCCCCAAGTGCCCTGCCTAGCAGGCTGAAGTCGGAATACGGACAAGGACAAGAAATAGTGAAGGTTGAAAGCCACTTTTTGACCAGACCCAGAAGCAGTCTTTCCAGAGTAGTCTGGAAAATATGCTCCTCCCCAGCCACTGGGAATCTCTTCTCTTACCCATGACAACAACCCTTTAGCTGGTAGGCTTAACTGGGCAATCAGCATCATGTGTGAGGGCAAATTTCAGCCCCTCTGATGACAGAGTGACTATATCTTGGCCATCAAAAAAGAACTTTTTGCTAACTCTCAATAATGGATTCACCAAATGGATATATTTTGACATGGATTGTCTTTTTATGTAATATAATGCTTGTAATTTGTAGTACTAACTACAGACCTGAATAATCAGTTTATTTTTGTGTCCTATGATAATGCCACTGAAAAATAATTTTTTTATAGTAACACAAATAAATTAACAGCAAAACAGACATTAGTCTTTGTACTATAGGATGTGCTGCAAAAAGCTTCTTCACTTGGACTGGACCTGCTACTAGTCCTCATTCTGTATCTGTACAAGGATACTTGTTCATGCTTTATACTTACATACAGATTGCTTTTGGAGATATATGTATTCAAAATTATGTTTGTTGATTATTTTAGTGCTCTTTTGGAAAAGTAAGCAACATTTATGTTCGCATCTGATCTACATGATCAATAATAAGTTGGGAAATATTATTTTGAACTTATAAAATAAGCATTTTTCAGGGGAAATACCAGTTATTATTTCCTCAGAATAGACATGATAACTCTTCTGGTAATACAACAATATTAAACTCTCGTAGGTTAAAGAAGTGCAATTTTGTCACCTAAAACCAAGGGAAGCTGTCATCTCTTTTTTGAAGAGATTCTAAAGGTTATAAGATTCAGAACCTAAAGGTAGGATAATAAGCGTGTGAAATTGCTTCTTAAAACACTGCTTGCTTATTTCAACATCATCTGTGCTCTAGATCTTTTTCTTTATATACTGGTGGGCTAATTTCGACATATTTTAGAGTTGGCTGCCACCTGCTGGGGGTCTGGCCTTGTTTCTTTTTTAAGCCGGTTTGGAGGAACTAGGGGAGATTGGGTTTGTGTTTTAACTTTATAAAGATGGTAATATGAACTGTGGATGCCTAAATGTACGAATTTAGGCATGACTGACTTGAAAACAGAAAGTATATGTCCCTGCCTGGTGAAATACGTTTAAAGGGAAATAAAAGGCATCCTCTTTGCTGCTTGTCATGTGTGGGGTTAATATTCCCTAAATCAGGAAAAAAAAAAAAAAATTAATCTACTGAATAACGTCCCCCTAAGGCAATGCAGAACAGCCTAAACCTCCTTTCCTTTTACCAGCATGAAGAAACTATATACAAAATCATCTATTATTCAATACAATTTACTTTAACATCTAAAAAAGCTCTGCATTATAATGACACTGCAAGAACTTTACCCAAGAGCATCTACTAGCAGTTAATGAAGACAAGCTACACTATGTATTATAAAGAGCTACTGCTTTGTGGACAGTGGTACCCAAAGCATCAAGGAAACTGTCACATGGTTGGCCCCTTGCAGAATCATGGCCATAAATACTGAGAAGAAATTATTTTTTTATTTTATGAAGCCAATTGCCTAATAACCTTGCAGTTTGCAATGCCAGTGTGAAATACAACATGCCCTACTCCTATGGGACCCTCTTTGCAGTCTGCTGTACAGTAGGAGGAGCAGAAATCTTAAACCATTTTCAAACCTATGTAATTATTATTGGCTTTTAATGCTAAACCCAGCTATCCCAGCTAACCAACCCTATCCCATCATTCGCTGCTTCCAGTCTTCAGTATATAATAGACTCACTACCAGTGTCACTGCCAGAAAAGCTAGACTTTGTGTATTAAAGTCGATTGCAGTCAACTGTTTTAGTCAGCCTGTTTGAGTAACCCTTCACAGGATGACAGAACGTCATCCTCAACAGAGAGGTGAGAATCAGACTCTTAAGCTGTAGGCTTGGATTAACCCCAAGGCACAGTGAATGCTCTTAGTATGTGAAGACAGCCCTCAAAAATGAAATAAACCTCAGATAAAGTAATTAATGATCTGCTCAGTGAAGAGAAAGGCAGAACTTGAGAACTTTCTCTTGATTAATCAAGATTCATCCAGATCACAAAGTATGAAAGTGCTTTAAACTGTTAGAGAGAAGTAAAAATCTGGTTTCCAGGTGCCTAGACTACCTGAGCTAAGCTTCCAAGTGTAGGACTTAACTCCAGCAGCAACCTGACTCCGCTGTAAGGGAAGACCTCTCTATGTAGGAGCCCCATCTAATCCTCCTTTTCTACAGTGTGATGGATTGACCTTGGCTGGACACCAGATGCCCACCAAGCTGCTCTATCACTCCCCCTCCTCAGGTGGACAAGGGAAGAAAAATAGGATGAAAGGCTCATGGGTCGAGACAAGGACAGGGAGATCACTCAGCAATTACTGTCATGGGCAAAACAGACTCAGCTTGGGGAAATTAATTTAATTTATTACCAATCAATCAAATCAGAGTAGGGTAATGAGAAATAAAAACTAAATCTTAAAACACCTTCCCCCCACTCCTCCCTTCTTGCCGGGCTCAACTTCACTCCCCATTTTCTCTACCTCCTCCCAACCCCGAGCAGCACACGGGGATGGGGAATGGGGTTTACGGTCAGTTCATCATATGTCTCTGCTGCTGCTTCCTCCTCAGGAGGAGGACTCCTCACACTCTTCCCCTGCTCCAGCATGGGGTCCCTCCCATGGGAGACAATCCTCCATGAACTTCTCCAACGTGGCTCCTTTCCACGGGGTGCAGTTCTTTACGAACTGCTCCAGCATGGGTCCCTTCCATGGGATGCAGTCCTTCAGGAACAGACTGCTCCAGTGTGGGTCCCCTGTGGGGTCACAAGCTCTACTAGCAAACCTGCTCTAGCATGGGCTCCTCCCTCCACGGGTTCACAGGTCCTGCCAGGAGCCTGCTCCAGCATGGGCTTCCCATGGGGCCACAGCCTCCTTTGGGCACATCCACCTGCTCTGGCGTGGGGTCCTCCATGGGCTGCAGGTGGATATCTGCACTGCTGCTCACCTCCATGGGCTGCAGGGGGACAACTTGCTTCACCACGGTCTTTACCACGGGCTGCAGGGGAATCTCTGCTCTGGTGCCTGGAGCACCTCCTCCCCCTCCTTCTTCACTGACCTTGGTGTCTGCAGAGTTGTTTCTCTCACATATTCTCACTCCTTTCTTTCAGCTGCAGTTGCACAGGGTTGTTTTCCCCCCCCCCCCTTCTTAAATATGTTATCACAGAGGTGCTATCACCATCGTTGATTGGCTCAGGTTTTGGTCAGCAGCAGGTCCCTCTCTGAGCCAGCTGGCATTGGCTCTATCAGACATACACGAAGCTTCTAGCACCTTCTCAGAGAAGCCACCCCTGTAGCCTCCCCACTACCAAAACCTTGGCATGGAAACCCAATACAGTCTGCCTGGGAATCACAACACGTCCAGAAGATATGTTTGGGTACCTAGAGGAACTTTTCAATTTAGAACTGCTTTTTTATTAGATTTAGTAAACACAGAAGTTCTTCTAAGGTAATGCTGATAGTTAAGCTGTAACTAGTAATTAGTGTGCAACTGTTACATACCTGCTTTAACTAGATTTACACAAAGAGTGAGAAGAAATTGTTTTCAGTTCTTTAGGAGCAGGAGTTAGGTGAGCGTGTTTGGCTCAAAAGACAGATGAGACTTGATGCTATCAAGCATTATATTGGCTTACAGGTGACAAGGTTCAGTAAAATTCTGATGACTTATATTACCAGGAACAGTGAAACAACTTAGTAGAATCATGAACATATACTCTCTGTATTTGTGCCAGTGAAATTTAGGTAATAATTTTCATAGTGATTGTGTGTTTGAGTTTCATATCTCCAGTACAGTCCACCACTGCAGAATGTTTTCTGAGTACAAAAATAAATGTTATTAATCTGTTGAAATAAGTTAGTCTAGTTACTCTTACTGACATTTTTTAAAAAAAAAAAAAGAAAATATTTCCTTAGGCTACTGTTAGAATATAACAGTTCAGTTCAGAATTAAGGACAGTGAACATTAGACAGCTCATGTTGAAGCAAAACCTAGATTTGAACACACTAATTGCCCCTCCTACTGTTCAGTTCAAATCTAACAAGCCTCAAGCTGTTAGTACATACTTTGTGAGCAGATGAACACATCAGTCTGTGTCCTACCCTACGAGGAGACGAAGTGTATTATTATATGTAACTGAGGAAGTACATTGAGAGTGTCACCAGCACATCTTGCAACTAACACTGCAGGCAGTGACCCACCAGGCAGAAATCTCCTCATTGGCACGGCACAGCTGCGGTCTGGGCAGAAAACAAGACAGTGTCTTGTCAAGGTGTGGGCTCTGAAGCAAGGCTGTCCTGCAGAAACCAAACTCATACTCCTTCCTTGCGCAGTGTTTATGTGCCAGGTTACTGAGAGCCAGCTTCTTCTCCGACCTGCCAAGGGGAGTGGGCCATGCAGAAATGCACTTTTTCTACTCTGTAGTTCCAGTTCTTCCTGTCCTTCTTTTCACTTTTGTCCTCTCCCTCCATCTATCTTCTTTCCTAATGTTCACTTCAGAAACAGTAGTCCTGGGATCAAAGTGAATATTCAGTCATCCGTCTTTGCAGCATAGAATCATAGAATCATAGAATCATTAAGGTTGGAAAAGACCTCTAAGATCATTGAGTCCAACCGTCAACCCAACACCACCATGCCCACTAAACCATGTCCCTAAGCGCCTCATCTACACGTCTTTTAAATACCTCCAGGGATGGTGACTCCACCACTTCCCTGG
>NW_008824243.1:2994853-2998050 GCF_000699105.1 Pygoscelis adeliae
GGAGATGGCCGCCCCATTGGCAAGCCTCCAGTCGTCCGGGACCTCCCTCGTTAACCAGGACTGCTGATAGATGATGGAGTGCGGCTTGGCGAGCTCCTCTGCCAGCTCTCTCAGCACCCTCGGTTGGATCCCATCTGGCCCCATAGACTTGTGAGTGTCCAGGTGGTGTAGCAGGTCGTTGACCGCTTCCTCTTGGATTATTGGGGGTTCATCCTGCTCACCATTCCTGTCTTCCAGCTCAGGGGACCGAGTACCCTGAGGGTAACTGGTCTGCCTGCTAAAGACTGAGGCAAAGAAGTATTAAGTACCTCAGCCTTTTCCTCATCCTCGGTGACAATGTTCCCTCCCCCCCGCATCCAATAAAGGATGGAGATTCTCCTTGGCTCTCTTCTCCTCATTAATATATTTGTAAAAACTTTTTTTGTTGTCTTTAATGACAGCAGCCGGATTGTGTTCTAGCTGGGCTTTTGCCTTTCTCATTTCCTCTCTGCATGACCTAACGAGATCCCTGCACTCTTCTTGAGTCGCCTGCCCCTTCTTCCACAAGTGGTAAACTCTCCTTTTTTTCCTGAGTCCCAGCAAGAGCTCCCCATTCAGCCAGGCCGGTCGTCTTCCCCGCCCGTTGTTCTTACGGCGTACAGGGACTGCCTGCTCCTGCGCCTTTAAGACTTCCTTCTTGAAGAATGTCCAGCCTTCCTGGACCCCTTTGCCCTTCAGGACTGTCTCCCAAGGGACCCTCTCAACCAGTGTCCTGAACAGGCCAAAGTCTGCCCTCTGGAAGTCCATGGCTGCGGTTTTGCTGCCCCCCCCTCCTTACTTCACCAAGAATCGAGAATTCGATGTTCTTACTAAGATTCCCCTTCCAAGGGTACTATGACACCATATGAGCTCCCTTCAGCAGCCTTCCTCTATAGTCTTTTGTCATGTATCCTAAGATACATTTTTATCTGCTAGGCAAGGTGACATAGATTAACAACATCTCCCTAGTGCAATGTCACATTACAGGGCTCTGTTATACTGCCAAGTAATTCTTACCAAAAAAAGAAAAAAAGAAAAAAAAAGTAGCAGTGAGAGTTGTCGGCTTACTTAGAAGTTGTTATAACTTCTTTTTGCACTCAGAAGGTACAGATGCAGCTTTAGTCCAGAGATAGTTGATGTATCATCACATTTTATCTTATCATTGAATTTACAGTTGTAATAATATTTAGGCAAATGTCCTCTATTGCATCCCTGATTTGTTGGTTTTGTTTTTGTTAAATATGCCTGCATTAAAATTTAAAGTTTACTCCTTTATAAAACTGCTTGCCTTTTAAAAAAAGATTGGTTACAAGGAAATACTCATATGTAAAATAGCACCAGCAGTATCATTAGAACTGCCATTAATTATCTATGTTCTTCACTTAGTGTGTGATTTATGTGTTAAATTTATATTAAAAAGTCCTTTTTTTCTTTGAAATTCTTTGCAGATAGTATTTTCCATACTAAAGGCATGTCCACACTGCAGTTTAGAGCAGAAATTCCCACACTAGTTCAGACAACCTAGTAGCAGCAGCAGCACAGAGTAACTCCTAAGATAATCTACTTTTCAGGCTATTATTAAAATAGCCTGATTTTCTAATTGTATATAAAAGCCTGCTACAGAGAGACATGCCTTGTGAGTTGTGGTAGTTACATTCAGGGGCATAGCTCTGCTTGCTACAAATTAAAGCAGCTAGCAATCTAGCAGTGTAAACAAACTTTAATTCTATGAATTTCTTACTTTATGAGCTCTTTTTATATTTGAGGAAACATTATCTGAAATTACCATAGACCTACTCTTCCAGTGTGAGTTTGTAGCTCTTCTCTGCTTACCTATTGTGTGCACAGTAAATTATCTTGTAGTCAGTCAGCTAACCCATCTGAGAAATGAGGATATTTTTAGTAGAAGTAGGCAGCGAGTAATTGATTATTTTCACCTCTGCAGTCTTTGATTAAAGACAATGTGCTTAGGGGGGAAAGTCAACAATCATTCTTAAACATATACAAGCATTTAATTGTGGTAATTAATGTATCTATACAACTCAGTGTACTTTTAAAAAGCTTCTTGACTGAGAATGAATGCCTCATCAGTCTTAAATATAACAGCCTGAAAGAACAAGTGAAGTCAGTAGAATAACAAACAGTACTGCAGAAACCTCAGGCACTTGCAGGAAACAAAAAGACATTTCCAACTCTGTGCAGAGCAAAATTCTGAAGAATTTGACAAATAAAGGCAGCAGAAAGAACATCAGCTGATAGAGCCACAAAAATGAAGTACATCATTGTATACATTGCCATGTAAAAGAAATGAAAAAGCAGAGAAGCCTTGAGTTGTAATTACAGAATCAATTTTGTAGGAGAGTTTGAAGAATGCAGTAGTTATGGATCCCATTTTTATAAATGTCATGTTCCCCATCAGTTTACCTGTTCACTACAAATGAGTATGGTTGTCAGAATGTGAGTCAAAGGCAGCAGCTAATGGAAAACAAACATCCAAAGAAAGGCAGTAAAGATGGATAAGCAGCAAAGACAGATAAACATCTTCAAAAGAATCAATGTTACAATGGCTGTATCATTAGTTGGGAAGGGTAGACAAGCCTTTGCTCTCTCCAAGCTTGTGTGGTTCACCTTTCCCAAAGATGACAACCCAAATACTGGAGGGAAGCAAACTTAAAGTATACTAGTCTCAGAAAAGAGGAAGAGTGATCAGGTTATCACCAGGTGACCCCAAACTGGAAATGTCACATAGAGAAGGCACTCTGCTAGCAGGAAGGTTTATCTTTTACAAGATGACGTGGAAAGAAAATGAAGTATTGAACAGGCAGAGATCTTGGAAGGACTCTTTGGGAGAGACTGAGAAACCTGTACAAAAAGGACTGTCTTGAGTAGAAACAGATTTCTGCCCATTTAAAAGAGGTTTCTTTTGAGTGATTTTAATCAACAGCACGACCACAACCTTCTTACCACAGATGGCAGATAGGTACAAATATCCTGTGAATGTGGATCAGCACAAAAAGGGGCTACATTTCTGATATCTCATGTTCGAGTTGTTGAACTCGAATGTGTCGAGCTGAGTTTCACCTAGGACCACCTATGAAGTACACCCAAGAGAGACCAAAAGGATCTAAGACATAGCTCAGTGATAAAGGTACTCCCTCACAAACAATTCTGTTTCAGCA
>NW_008824243.1:2998062-3024841 GCF_000699105.1 Pygoscelis adeliae
CACAGCTTATTATCTTTTCTTTTTCCTCACAGGAAGAAGAGAGAATTATGGGGAACAAAAAGACAATGGAAGTGGGCTAAAAATACAAAATGAGTGTTTTGTTACCTAGCTTTATGCTTTCTCTAACTCTTCAATGCCACCAAACTTCTTGATATTCACTTTTAGTCAAGAATGACAGGTAATGCCTGTGACATTAGTTGGATAACTGTATCAAATTTCCTCACATAATCAGAAATGCAATGATATAGAGGCAATATATTAGGGAGCATAACTTAGATGTCAGTCACATATGTGGTGTAGCCATTTTTATCTTTTACAGTATTATGAGGTAGCATGTTTTCATTGTGCATTTTTGAGAGAGACAATAGCATTTGAGTTCATCTAGAAGACAATTCCAGGATTCTTCAGGTTTTTTCAAAAATTAAATCAAAAATGTTTAGGAGCTGCTAAATAAGACCTTACAACTTTTTTTTTTTTTCTTTTAATAAATAAGAATTTCAACAAAGTGAATTCTAGGATATTTTCTTGCAGTTTTTCTATGAAAGAGAATGTTTGAGTGATTTTAGTTTGCAGTACTATAAGATACGCGTGTATATTTGTAGTCCGCTTTTCCTTTCTGTTGATATAAGAGTTGTTAATATTTATAACATCTGCTGTAAATACCCAGGGAAATTCTTAGGATTCCCTGAGGAGAAGTAGAAAAAGGGAAATAAATTTTTTCCCGCAAGAGGCAGAACTGCTGGTGCAGACAGCTGGCTGAAATTATTCCCACAGTCTTCTGAAGAACAGCCAGTCCCAAGATGAATCCCATCACCTGATCCAAACATGATATAGTTCCAGGTTGAGTAGATTACTTCAGATTTCCTTAAAACAATGCAGAAATTCAGGATTCCTGAGTGTGAAGTCTAGACTTCATTGATAATAACTCAGCCCTTTTTTTATTTTTTGGTCCTATAGTCTTTGCCAGTATGGTGAAAAGATTAATATGTTGAGGTTTTCATTCCTTTATGTCATCAAAGTTTAAGTATAAACCTAATGGTCCTTGTCATTGCAGGCTACATTTGCTGAAACTATGCCAGAAGGTAATAAATGTGCTTGACAAGAACAAGGAAGGTCTCCCTAGTGCACAAATTCATGTTCATGTGAAGCTGCAGAGCTAACACAGTTGATGGTGGAGCTCAGGATAATAGTGACGATGTAGATGTAGCACATTAACCTAGGTGAAGAGAAGCGTTACAGAGTTCTGAATGTATCTTTGAAGATAATCGAGAACTACTAGGCTCATATAAGTCAGATCAGGTGCAGCAGTACTTTTACGTGGTTTTGCTATACACAACAGGAGGAAAGATGTTGCAGTTAGTTAAGAAAAAAAAAAATCAATGCAAGAAACAGCAACCTTATTTGTTATATTCCAAGCAGGCTGGTGGATGATGATGAATGACAGAAAAGATTAAATGTTTTCAGTTATTTCACTGTGCCTATGGGCAGGTGTCTAGCACTTTCATTTTACTTGTTCTACTGGATCTAGGTTGTACATAAACCATAATACTAAAGCTGATTCTGAGGCAATTAACCATCAATGAAATCATTAGCCAAAGTTAAAAAAATAAAGAAATAATACAATAAGGGCACACAATTTAGCTTGGCCTGGTACCAAAACTTAAGGTAAGTGTTGCATTAATAATGGAGTACTGAAAATTCAGCAATGAATAGAGAAAATATACAAAAGAAAAGTAAGCAGAAAAGAACAAACATTCCCTTTCTTATATCAAGAAAGATGCAGTTACAACACTTATTAAATTGCCAATGAGAAAATCAACCACTGAACAGATGTTTTTCTTTTTTGTGAGTGACAGTAGATGTCTGATCTCATGGGCTGAGACCTGGAAAACTGCAAAAGACACATGTAAAACTGAGTGAAAGAAAAGAGCATCATTCTGCTCACATTTGGAACAGGGTGAAACAACATAGCTCTTCTGAAATCTATAATGCAGTATAAAACAGGTTGTAAAGAAGTTGTTGCCCAATAGCCAAAGCAAAGCAAAACAAATATTAACACAGCAATATATTTCATGTAAATAACTTGCAATTAGTAATTTTATGGTATCTTTAAAAATGTCACCTTATTCTCTGGAATAATTTCCATCATTTGAAATACTTTCAATATATATTATTTATATACTGTTTTATAAGGGTTTTCTATTATTTGCTTGTTTTGGATTTTAAACCATGCTTGAATTTCTGGAACACATTGATATAGATTACAGACTGGTCTTTCTTTTTCAAGACAGTTAACTTTACAACATTGGGGGCTTTTTTCCCCCTTATATTCTGCAAAATAGTTGGTCCTTAATATTTTCTATTTTAAGTTTCTGTAATTATACTGTGAAATTTTGCAAATATATTCTCTGCACAGAAATTTTCATCTATCCAGTCTGAAAGCAACACAAGAGAATTTACTATAAAGCCTTGGGAGAGGAGGAGGCAAACATCCCTGACCTTGGAAGAGTTAATCGGACCCCAAAACAATTAAACAATTAGTGAGCTCCTTGCACCTGGAGAGCTGCTGGGTCCAATTAAAGATAGGTCACAGCCACGAGTGGTCACTAGTAAAGGGCTTTGGGAGTAAGCAAAGCCCTGAATCCCCTTAGAAGATAGGAGTGTTGAGGAAAGATGAGAGGCTTTGTTATTTATTTATTTTAACTGTTGATATTGACAGTAATGTTATAGCAACTTGAAGGAACGGTAGTAATGTTTGTGATAGTGATAAGGTTGTATAGAGAGGCATTTCTGAGCTAGTGTGTTTCCTGGATGTAGTTTAGGGAAACTGTAAGGCTGGTGGGAGGATAGATCTTGCTTGTGAGGGCACCTCTGAGTTTGAACACAAACCTGGATTTTTCTCTGTATTAAACTCTGAGGAAATTACATGAAAGCCTTTTTGAGAGAAGTGAAATGAAGTATTACACTCTGGATCCAAGGTTGAAGACCTGGTGTCAAACCTCAGGCTTTCTACATGTGAAAAACCACAGCTATGGCTCCACAGGCTGAAGGGGAGGAAAGCAGTTGTTGAAAAGTGGCTGCTATGGGAAATGCTTGGCTTTGTGGTGTCCAGCTATCATGAGACACACCTTACGGTGAGTTTTCTTTCCATAATGCTAGATGTGCTAGCTATTAAAATTTACTGAAACTTATGTGGGTTTTTTTTTTAATATTGCAAGAATTATATTAAAGGCTGCTGAGACACTTATTTGTTCTGTAAATGTGCAGAGATAGTGAAATAATGAACCCAAACTATGATCTTGTGCCTTCAGAGAAGGGTGCTCATTTAAATACACTTCCCCATACTATCAGCAATATGACTAGGAGTTCTGCTCTGTGGATGCCTCCTTTCACAGCACCCCTTAGTTATCAATCTTCTGGGCAATGCTAAGACATGATCAAACTACAGCTGAACTGTTATCTCTGTGGATAAGCCAGCATCCACCTGATTCCACTGCCTGCCAAATAGTAGGGAATGTCAATTTTTATTCCTGAAAACTAGTGAAATTATCAACCTTTAAGAAATTTGAGGGACTGTAAATAACCTACTCGGTGGGGTGGGGGGGGAGGAACACAAATTCAAGGCTCCTTCTCTTTCACTCTCAAACTGCCACTCAACTGGGTAATAAGCAGTAAGTACTTGGGTACAGCAGCACCCAATTTTTGGCAGCTGTAAAGGAAATAAAGCCAGGAGAGAAGCAGCAGCTGGTAACATAAATCCCTGCCATGATATTGGGATATGAGTAATCTGAGTAGACAGAAGCAACTCCTGTTGGAGGTCTCTAATCCTAGAAAGAAGGAAGCAATTCACCAGAAATGTGTGACAGTTGCCTGAAAGACTAGAAATAAGCTCATGTTATACAATCCCTGTACTCTATATTCAGTTCATATTTTTAACCTAGTAAAAGGATAAAACAAAACAAAAAGCTAACAACCTATTGGAGATGTTTGGGTTTGTTTTTTTTATTTGCAAGATTGGTCTTCCTAGTTTTTGAGAACACCACATTGCTCTTAATGTAAATGAATGAAATTCGAAATAATATTGCTGTTCTATAACAGAGGTAAATTAAGGTATTCCATCTGTGAAATGTACTTCTTTTTATGCAGCACTTTACTAAAAAGGACTTGTGTTCATCAAAATTGAATTTTAATGCCTGTAGTTTGGGGCTGAATTCTGCTTGAGTTTTGGATTTTGACATACTAAAAAATTGCCACAGTCCTGAACCACCTCTAGTCCCTTTCCATCTCTCTATACTATTTCTGACTGTTGTAGAAATAAGGGAAGTTACTTGAAAAATGTTATTATAAAAGCAGATATTGTTATTTTTTTATGTTTCAACTACTACTGGAAGTTTTAAAGGTATCTGACTGTACTGAGGGTTATTCCTTCCTGAAGGTGAGATATTGAATATGTGTCTATCAGTTCTTTATTAAGGACTGTCTGTGATCCATGTTCCAGTGCTGTACTGCTGACAGTTGTCCAAAAGTGATGCTGGTTTGTGTAAAGGAAGAAAACTTCAGTATAGCAGAAAAGTCATGGGAAATCTGTAAGGGGCTGGGAGGTCAAACTTAATTCTGGTTGCTTCCAGCTGGCTTCCCACTGTGTAGGCTGCTGTGAGAAAAGTTCCAAGAAGGATGAAGTTTGGGACAAAATAGAACACTGTATGTGTAGTACTCACAAGTCTTGCCGTGTATATGCAATGCTTCAGATTGGAATACAGATAGGACACAGCTGGCCCATATGGCACAACTAACATTTGGTATCTGCTTTGCAAAAACTAATGGACCAAAAGGTCAGTGTAAAATCATTGTCCTATCCTGCACATAGACCTTGTGATGCTGGTTTCTTAATAACAAAATATGCGCCGTTTTTTATGGTATGGATTTTGGAAATGAGTGAATTGTATCTTTAGGCACTGAAACCCATGAGAAGAAATAGAAAAAAAAAAAAAAACCACCAACAGTTCAGTTTTGTGAAGAATTGTTACCCTGGAATCTTTAACCTTGTTATTTGGAAATGTTTCTATAAAAAAGGTAAAGGAAGTCTTCAGTGTTACCTTATATCTTGTTTGAAGATATAATTTGTTTAATGTACACAAGACTGCTCAAACTTCTTGCATACAGCAATCTCTGTTTAAACACTGTTTTGAAAATACCATTGCTGACGTGAGCATCTAATGTTTGTTTTCAAGTAGACGCTAATCTGAATGCCAAAGGATCTATATGCAATGTATAGTATTTGTGTAAAAGACAAATTACCTGGAGTTGAGAAGCAGTAAATAATCCTTTTACGGAGAGCGACAAGTTGTTGGAATACATTTTGTTCTCAGATACTATCTCCATTTCTGAACAAGAGTGTTGTCTCTTCTGCTTGTGGTATCTGGCTTGGTAGCTCCCTGGTATGACAAGTTGATATGACAATGAGGATTAAGCATCAGAGAAAAAAATACAGGCTGTTTTGGATGAATTGATTTAAGTTTTTCCTCTGCAGGTTTCCTGGGCTACAGAAACCTGGGAGAAGCAAGATTTTTTCTTTTTTTTTTTTTTTTTTGGTCTGTCTTCTGATTAATTTGGCAGTATAATTAGGAAATTAAGTGAATCTTGCCATTGTCTCAGACTTAGGAACCCTCGTTACTCAGCAGCGAGCTAGGGGAAGGAAGCACTAACTAGCACTTCCATGGAAAACTGTAGGGATGTGAGAAATACAGACAACTATGCAATAAATTGCTTTCTGATCCTGAGGAGAAAATAGTGCTGTAGAAAATAAATAACTCTATTTTTATATATATATACACACACACACTGTAGCTGGTTGGGACACAGGGAATACTCTATTTGTTTCATGTTGTATATGAATTCTCTAAAGGTAATTATTTGTCTTGGGTTATACTGACAAATATGAAAGGCATAGCATCCTGTAATACAAAATGAAATAAGCTTTCCGGTGTGAAGCCAAAGACATGTCTTGTCTGCTAATGTCACGTTCTCATTAATCTATTTAAACTTTCACTTTTCTCCCTTATCCCATTTGGTGTTCAGAAAGACATCAGTAAAGTACTCTTTTATTTTATTTTTTAAGCACACTTTTTTGTGCTTTCCTTAAAATGGCTTGTGTGCGTGTCTTCCAGAAAGCACAAATTAAATTTTACAGTTTTCAGCTAGTAAGTGTGGTGATACTGGGGAGAGAAAAGAAGATTCCTCACTAGCAAATACGGTTTTCTCAGCACTCAAAACGCAGCAGTGTGTGTGCTGTGAACTACCCAGAAAATATCTTGCTCAGGACCTGTGAACTTAATGAATAAACCCCTTTCATCTCCTGCGCTGTCAAATAATAAAAGTCCCCTAGGCATTACCATTCCTTGGGCACAGTATGATGCTACAGTCCTAGGAAGTATGAGCCATCTTTCTTCTGTCACTAACTACCCACCTGGGTATTATCTGAGTATTATGATGTCCTAGGAAATTTCAAGCCATAAATATAGCTCTTGTCAGACTGGATATGTATCTGACAGAAGACTGGAAGCAGTTAACTCTATGGAGTACTTCCTAGAAAGAAACTGGACTGAAAATAGTAAACCTGTATCTCATTTTATAGCCAAAACTATTTAAACAACAGGACAGTCTTTGTAAAATAGTTCAGTGTGTGTCTTTTAAGATCAAGCTTACAGCACTGCTAAACATCATTCACAAATTTTAGAGTTCTGTTAATAATGATATGTGTCACTCAATGACAAGTCTTCTCCAGGACTGAAAGGGAGAGATGCTTAAATAGAATAATTAAAGTCTCCTGAACTTCAACTCATTGGTAGCTTCCTAAGAGGGAAGGTGGATTTGGTAGCATACACAAGTGGCTTACACGTACTTTTTTACCACTGCATGTGGCTTTTCTACAACTTCAGATATGTTATGATGTGTTCAGAAAAGACTTTATAAATGCTTCAAAAAACTGGCTATGTTCTAGTCTTGGTCGTGTTAAAGTTGTTAGTTAAGCCTGTTCCTAGTGTGAACAGTGGTTATGTGTTTTTTTTCTTTTTTTCTTCTTAATTTCATTTAAGAGTACTTTACAATGAAACATTGAAGGTTCAAGCACAAAGTAGTGTTTCCACTTTATGCATTGTGCTTTAAATATTAATGGGGTTAGAGTTAAGAATTAAGTTTCATAGGCCTTAAAAATGGGCTGCTGAAGAAATTTCTAACGGGGACTTTCAGAAGTGTATTGCAGGTATCTTGCCACTCGGTGTCACTGTTTGTTCTACTTTCTTGTTCGGGGCTCTTAACGCTATAGTCAACTCAGCTCTTGAAATGCTTCCATGCCAGTAACAGTACACGAGTTACTTTGGTCTGCGGAACATAAGAAAGGTGGGGACAGGTAAATCTGTTTGGGAGGGGAGGAAAGGGGTTCCTTTTCCTTCTCCCCCCCTGCCCGCCCACCATGTGAAGAGTCAGGAACTGTTACTGATTCATCCTGTGGTACGAAACAATTCTGTCCCTGCTCCTAGCCAGAGCAAAAGTATAGGTCTCCCTTCTGAGGTTGCATCATTTCTCTTTTCTTTTTGCCTGTGACTGACTGACTGACTGCTGCCAGGCAGAATTAGCGAGACTGGCACACATGTTGTGCTGTTTGTTCGGTTTTAAATATAGTTTAAGTGACTTGTCATCAGAGTATTGTTAGAGCAAATGCTTAAGCATTAAAATAAACATGGATTAGTAACTAAAGCATTTCTATTTCTGAAGAAATTTGAGCATCTATTTCTTAAATAACAGTGCTTGTAAAAAAAAATACACTCTTAGAGTTGGCCTATTTAATTAAACTAATCTTATCTAGAGGGGAGAGCTGTGCAGAGAAACTGAGGGGGCAATGAAAGATTAAGCTCCTGGCAGATTTTTTTATAGCTTTCACACTTCAATGCTACATCTAGTAATTAAATATAAGTGTTGAGCCTTCATTAAGGAATCATAACCTAGAGCTTCATAACTTTCTATATTGATATTTTCTTTATAGCTGATACTATTTTCTTTTTTCTGGCCACCTCTGTATTTTATGAATGACTATACTCTTATCAGTCAAGAAATATTGACTCTTCTGATGTTTTTCATTTTCCAGGGTCTTAGTGGAATAAAGTGTACATAATATCATTTGATCAGAATAATGTCTGATACAAGTTGGTGTGATTTGCCAAACAGATGGAGTTATGTTACTTTGCTTCTGAAGCTTTTTAAGTTAGTGACCAAAATGCTGTTTTGTAAGGAAATGGTTTTTAAGGCCCTTCTGCAATGAATCTCAACTGCAAGTTCCATGAACACCAATATGCAGGAGCATCTTGGACGTATTTGTTTCCTTCTAATACAGTCAAGTCATATGTTTGTATCTGTATCTGCTGAAACTGATGTTGAAATAAACTTCAGTAGAAATAATCCTTTTTATTGATCTCTTGGACTATACATATTTATGTATCTAACTTACCAATTGCTTTGTTCTAGGCGTTTAGTTACATGTCAGATTTCCTGAGGGTAAGGTTTGTAGTAATAAATGCAAATATTTCTTATTTGTAAAAAGACCTACATGCATGGTGGATAATATGAAAAACATAAATTGAAATAATCGCTGTCATAAAGAACTATGTTCTTTATGGTCATGGATATGATCATACAGTCTCACAGCAGTGCATTAATGGAGCTTAGTAAGTGCCTACCAGCTGAGCTGTGGTAAGTCACTCTGGATGCTTCTAGACCACCCAGAAAGTCATCTCCTTACTATCACAATTTTTGCAGCTTGAACTGAAAGGCATTTAGTTGTGCATTCATGTCTGAAACACGGAGAATTTTCTGCATTATTCCATGGTTAAATCTGAGCCTTGAGACTTTTGATTACTTCAAAAACTTGTTTATTTTTGGCTGAGGAAAGATTATGAAGTTAGAAGCTTAACTTGAAGACAAGAGGCCAACAAGAATGGTGATTTCTTATATTGTCAGCATGATAGGCTGACAATGATGACAAATGATTTCCAGAAGTCTTCTGGTACAACTTCACAAGAATACCTTTTCAACACAACTATCTCTTTTTAACTAGAGCTGGCGGAAAAGGTGTACAAACATCACCTAAAATTCAGCTGAACCTTGACTGACAGAGCTGCTCTGAGAAAGCTTTTGTGTGCGACCATCCGTGCCTTGCCACTTTGAAGAAGTGCTGTGCTAGAATTCTTTGAGGAAAAAGAATAGCTGCACTTGGTAGATTATTTAACAGCACTCATCCTCACCTCTTTAGAGTCAATCTCAAGGATTTTAAGGATATAAGATTTTAATAATTGGGTAGTACTGAGAGAAACATTCATGAGCACTGTTGCTCCCAGTTTATTGAATTTGGGATAGAAATCTTGTCTCTGGGAGCAATGGAAGCTTCATATAGGCATGGATTGACAGGGAACATACATTTCCTTTTGGATATTTAATTTCTGCTCAAACTACTTTCTTCCTTTCTCCTGATCTGGAGCACTTGGTTTCCAATTTACTAGTTAGACAAAATATTTTTCATGGTTTTTTTTGCTTTGTTATTTTTTCTAATCCAGTATCTAATATGAGTGGGAATGCCTCAGGCTGCCACTGTGTAATGGGCAGTGTGTAATAGGCTTGTGCTCTGACACTTAAGGGGAGTGAGCCTAGAAAGATCTGGAAGATGATAGTTAAACTCTTAATCACAACAGATGAGGAAAAATACTCCAGTTATTTAGTTACAATGTTTATTTCCAGGGTGACTTACTGAAAGAGTAGAAAGAAGGTCAGCAAGGAAAGAAACACAATAAAAAATGGGTTTCCAGCTGCTTGCACACCTATGTAGGTGCGTAATGATCAGAGCTCTAGGAGAGAAGGAGAAATGCAGTTCCAATTTAAGATTAATATATCTTGAATCACAAAACTGTGTTGCCATAACAGCCAACCTGGTTTTACACAGAGGAACTGATCTTTACATACTGCTCTAGCAAGAACATTTGTCACCTCCATATTATGAGATGATTAATCGATACATGAAGAGTGTCTTGTATCATACAAGCATTAGGGCTAACCAAACTGTAAGTACTAGTAAGTGATGAGCAACTTTGCATGTTACATAATGTCTTACTTTAAAAAGAAAGAGTATGATCAGTTCAACAGCAAAATTTTGAATTCAAGCAATAAACAAACATGATTTTGTTACACCCTTTGGCAGCTGAGACAAAGTGATATTGTCAGTTCTGCCTTACATGCCCCAAGTCATGTGTTGTTTGTGACTCATTTCACTTCTACAACTGGCTTTATTGTTCTGCAGAGCACAACAGTATGAGGGGATGTCAACTGAAAGGCAAGAAACAAGTATTGCATTGTTAGAAGGAAAAAAAAAAAAATTTTAAGTCATTCATGACAGTCTTTAGAGAGAGATGATAAAAGACAATGAAACTTCTTTGTAAGGGATACTTCTCTTGTTCCTGGTGTAGATGGAAAATACAAACCTATATTTTGACTTTGGTTATAACCTTTCCCATTTTAACTTGATCTTTAGTTAGTGGCAACTGCAGATAGCGCAGTTCTTAAGGGAAGGGAGGTGGGCCATGGTTACATTTGTATGATTAGCAGCCTCTGTCTTCACATGAAAGCACTACTAATGGAATGAAATAATAAAGTGCCTGTATGAAAGAGGACTTTCTTGCCTAGTAGTTATGGCACTTCAGGGTGGTGCTGGAGAGGAAGAATCACATCTCTGCTTTGACTTGTACTAGGTGTTCTACAGTGTTGGCCAGAAACAAGAAGCTTGCAGGGGTGGCAGATGCTAAGGAGAACTTGGTTTAGCTATTCCTTCAGAATGTATCAAATATTTATTTCTCTAAAGAATTTGCCAGAACAGTAGTAATTGCTTGCTTACCTGTTATTTATCACTTGCAGAATTGCTGACTTTGGTTGAATGCAACTGGTGGTAGTTGGCTGGCAAGGGATGGTTAGGTTGGTGTTCAGATAACAAACCTGCCTACCCAATATCAAAAGACTAACAGGATCATAGCATGTTGTGCATTGTTAATGTATGAGAGATGCTAAGCTGCCATAGCTTTTGCAGTGGTGATTGTTTTCAATAGCTATAAATAAATGTTTTAAAAAGGGAAGTTGTGAAAGTGACCACTGTGTGATTAAAAGTAACAGTACTCATATAAGAGTTACAGCAGTTGGGATCTATTCCTGGCAGCTGGAGTGTCAGGTACTGTCTAACATTTACTCCAGTTACTGTATCTGTCAGGTGTCAGTGGGTGTCTTGGAAATGCTCTTTGTGTCCTGACACAATGAACAGTGATTGCAGAGTGCTGGCTAAGCACCGGGTATCATTTTTGTTTTCCATTACACAGGACTGGAGGATTTAAAATGTTCTATGGAAATGCAGATAAGGAGCCACAGTAGGGCTGGGCATAAGGATAGTCATCTTGATTTGATTCTTAAACCTTGTCTTAACATTATAAATGGGCATTGTAATATCTCAGCATAACTTTTTCTTATGCTGCTGGAGCCTGTCCCAGCATGTTTGATGCTTGTTGTTATGGCTTCTATAGAAGGCTTTTTTCATCCAATTTTCTTGAGTGGCTTTCCAAGCTGTTTAACCACTTTATATTAAAGGAATTAACTCTTTGACTGCCTTCTCATAATATACTGGTATATTTAAATATATATATTTAAAACTCTACTGGAAAATAACGCTATCCAGCTGGAATTTAACAGATATGCATAAAACAACAGGCTATTTCTTGTCTCATGTATGACTGACACTTGAGAAAGCACTTCTTTCATCCAATCAGCTTCTAACATCAAGATAAAGTATAAAAATGTTTTATGTTGGAATATTCTGTTTTACTAAGACCTGAAGATCTAAGCCGTATTAAATTGCACTGCAATATGCATGTTTTCAATATCCAATGTAACTATAAATTTATATCCTTGAATCGCTACATGAAAGTGATGTAAGAGATTTGGCAGAATCTGTATAACAAGACTTAAGACTAATAAAAACCAAATAAATACCAACAGCTGAATCTTCTCAAATTATTGTTGAAAATGCTTTTTGCATTTCTCTTCTGAACAAGCTCCTCTTTTTCTCCAGGGTTACAGGTTTTTGCTGTAGCTGTATTCTTGGAAGGACTCAGAATAGCTATCTTAATATTTACCTTAAACCTTGCTGGCAAGGAACCTAAACTTTAAGATGTGTCGACAGCATTAATTAGTATTCTTTTAATCTGTTGTGACTTTTCTAAAGCTTTAGAAAAACACAGATTCTTTCAGGCTATGTGGCAAAGTGTTTAGTCTCAAAAAAACCATCGTATGTTGATTGATTGATGATCTCTTTAGTCTTGGGATCACAGAAGGTATATTCTGATTAGACTGCAAGAACTTTTCTAGCAAGAACAGATAAAATACAATGTCCTGTGATAGAAGCTAAAAAGACCTGAAAGTGTCATCACGAGGGACATGAAACATTTGAAATTTTGTCTCCACTCCATTTGTATTCATAATGTATTTTTCTTATTTGAAAACTGTGTAGTAACTTCATAGTTCCCCTTCTCCTTCAAAATCCTGTAACGCAAATGTAACTGTGTGTGGTGATATGTTTAAACTGTTTTTCTGACACTTGAAAATAGAGTTCTGGAAAAACTACTGAAATCTAGGCATGAGATGTGTACATGTAAATACCATCTGCTAGGAACAACTCCCTTGGGAAGTGGAAGCACTCTACAGAGCTATGTGAAAATAAATTTGGAATAAACAGCAGAGCAAGTAACAATGCAGCTGAAAGGATAAAGTCCAGATGTGCATCTGCAACACAAATCTCTGAGTAAATTATAATTAGAATATGCAGGCCAAATACATGCATAATAAAACTTATTACAGTCCTTGTAACTAAATAAAAATGTTTCCTTTTCTTTCTACACATCCACTTATGTTCTTTATCTTGCTTGCTTCATCTACTATCTTGGTCTTGCAAGCTCTGAAGTTAAAGATGTCATGTTATCTTGGAGTTCACCACAGGGCACCTGAAATTGTACCTTTAAAAAAAAAAAAAGAAAATAATTCTGTGCACTGTTGTGAAATGACTGAATTCTGGGGTCAAGAAATAATTATGGGGGAGAGGGAGAAAATACCAGACCTTCTATTTCTAACCCCAAACCTGGTTTCCTAGCATATGAAAGAAATCTAAACTTTGTTTTGGTTGGGGTTTTTTGTTGAAATCCTTACTCATCTATTTAAACAACAGTGAGAATAATATGGAAAACATCTGAGTCCTATACTTACGTGGATATCTACTTGTGATGAGCTGTAACTAATGTGAGATCATGGCCTTATACTTTGGCACCACGTTATAACTCTGATTATTTCCTCCCATAGATTAAATGGGCTGTGAATATCAAAGGAAGAAACCCTGTGATGTTTCCTTTCTGCGAGGTGCTACTGCATGTTCTGCCCTATGTGCACATTGTAGCTCTGGCACTGGAGCAAATCTACCGGGATCTTTCTGTGCCTCCGCGTGGAGGGATATGAGCCTCTTCAGCCTCTCGCCACGGCTTCCCTGGCAGTGGATTTATTTAGATCAATGGTTTAAACTTCAGGGTTTGTTAATTTACCCTTAGTGCTGTGCTCCCATAATTGTGAGACTTCAGGGCTTCTCTACTTAAAAACTGACAAACAAACAAAAAAAAAACCTACCCAAGCTCAAAACCTCAACACAAGCAGCTACTTTGATGCTTTGTTGAAAAAAGATAGGAAGTAAAAGAGCAAAAGATCTGATCCCAAATGTAAGCCTCATGCTTAAATTTTTTCTTCATTGTTTGTTTATTTTAGTATCAAAAAAAGTAACATTGATTTCAAATTGACTGTATTAAAAAAAAAAAAGTTCCAGGGCATAATTTAAAAAACAGTAAATAAAATTCCCATGCCTGCAAGGAAGTGAGGGTGGAGGGGAGAATAGGGGAAAATAAAAACAAGAAATAAATGCTCAGTTTAACATAATTCTTGTTGTTTGAGATGCAAGCCTTCATCATTTCTCTTTGAAGAAAGAGAACCTCCTTTTTTTCTTTGTGGGTGTATTCCTCCCATTTTGTCTATAGGCTTTTCTCAGAAAGGCCAAGCTGATATTTTAGTTCAAAAATAAATAGAAATTCTTGCTGAGATTGGACCTAAATGTCTTACAAATTTCTGCTGTTTTCCCCTCCCCCAAAATCAGAGAGAAGTGATAGTTTGTCACATTTCTTTATCGGAGTAATATGGTGTCCCACTACTTATTGAGGTAACTGCCTTCTGGAATATTTGTTTGCTTTAACTTTAAAAGAAAATGTGATGAAAACCCATTGACGCTTTCTGTCTTGACTGGTGAGAGTGTGTATTGTGTGAAGAACTTTTAAGGCTTGATCTTCAGTTTTATAATCTATGTAGGGAATAAATTAGACCCTAGTCTTTTATTTTCTTCTTGCAAGGGTAAATTGTAAATTCTACCTACCACATGTTTGTTAGTTTCAAAATAGTTATACCAATACTAGCCTTGAACCCCTATATTGCTTTCATGTTCAATACCTTAAAAGAAAAACTTGTTGTAATTATTTGTGATAAATAACTTAACAAAATAGCATTTTACATCTTCAAAACTTCTGCACAAACTCTGTTTCAATCATCCCTCCCTTCTGGGAAAAGGAGCATTATTCCATTTTTACCATAGAAGCTGCTGGAAGTGATCTGCCCAGTCAACAAATACCATGCTGTTTCCTAAACCTCACCTTTATTTTTAAGGATTTACTGGAATTTTTTGTTCTACCACACCCACTTCAAAATAGATGTGCATCCTACATCTTAAGGATACTTTTCTCTGCTCACTGGTTTCTATCAGCAGGATGGCTTTTTTCAGTCTTGCATCAGGTACCATTAAGAACGCTATCTTGGCACACTTCTAAGAAATAATGGATGTTTTGCAGAAGCAATTGTTTAGTGATTTATAACTCTCCCTAATCTATGCTAAACTTTAAATAAAGATAGTTACTATTTCTGAAAAACTTCAACCCACTCATTCTGTTGCTTTTGCTTATATTCTACCCCTTAATATAGTAGATGGGAGAGTACTTAGTTTTTTGCAAAATAGATTTTCAGTATAAGGCAGGTTTTGAAAATGTGGTGGAAGTTAATGTAAACAGGCCTCCTTAATGCAGGCTACGTACCTAGCAGCAGTGTTCATTGGTCCAGCCACAGTATTTAGGTTGCACTTTGCATCCAACAAACAGATAATATTTGCTAATAAATCAAGTGGTAAATCTGACACAGTTTTTTTGTGAATCTTCTATGGTTATACTAGCAACCTGATGGGGGGAACTTGTCCACTTCAGTGAAATCCTAAGTGTCCTCTGTGCTGTGGTGGTAAAGCAGTTCTGAATTATGGTCTTGGAATCTTAGGAAAAGTTAGGTTGGAAGTCATTTCTGGAGCTATCAACTACAAGCTCCTTCTCAAAGAAAGGCTAATTTTAAAGCTAGGTCAGGTTTTTCCAATTGTCTTGCAAATCTTCAGGGATGGAGAATCCACAACTTCTCTGGACCCTTGCTTCAGTGCTTAACTGCTTTCATTATTTAGATGTTTTTTCTTTATATCTAACATTTTTTCTTGCTACTCATGGCTGTCACCTTGACCTTTTGCTCTACTTGTCTGAGCAGAGTCTTGCAATCTCCTCTATATCTCTCCTCTTAGACAGTCAGACTGCACCAGTTTCTCCTGCAGCCATCTCTTTTCTAGCCTACACAAGCTCAGTTCCCTCAGCCTCTCCTCATACATCATGTGCTCCAGCCTGCATCTTAGTGAACCATCACTGAACTCTCCCGTTTGCCAGTATTTCTGCTGACAAATTATTTCTCCTATGGGCAGGCCAAAAGCCAGCAGAGTATATTTCAGGTGCAGCCTCACCAGTGCCAGGTGGAGAGGAACAACCCATTCCCTTGGTCCATTGGCAGTGCTCTTTCTTTGCAGCCCGATAAGCACGTAGCTATGACTGCAGCAAGGGCTTACTCCTGACTCTTCTTCAGCTTGCTTTCCACCAGGACCCTTGGGTTCTCTTTGGCTACCAGACCAGTCTGTGCCTGGCCTTTACTTTGCAGTGCACAAGGTTGCTCTTTGCCAGGTGCAGGGTTTCTCATTTGCCTTTGAATCTCATGATGTTGCTGTTGGCCTGGTACTCCAGTATACGTGTGTCCCTCTAAGCCGAAACCCTGCTCTCCTCCAGTGTCTCAACAACCTCCCCACACAACTTGATGAGTGCGTATTCTGTCTTGTCTAATATTATGATGTAAACACTTCTAACTCCAGTACCATCTCCATGGGGTGCCACTTGTAAGCAGCTGTTAATCCAAGCTGCTGGCTGCTCATGAAAGTCATTCAGGCGATTATCAAGAGGCAGATAAATGCTAAAGGTGAGTTTTTTTCCTGCAGAGTTTCATGCCAGCAACTCATACTTCTGAAAAGTCTACTTTCACTATAGCCACTATACTGAACAATCCAGTTCAGTTACTCTGTGATCCCTGGTTCTTTTTCCACTTCTTTACATGTTGCCTCTTAGATAAGGTCCACAGTGTGTGTTTAAAAAAAAAAAAAAAAAAAAAGCAAAAACCAAAAACAAACAAAACCCCAACAACAATGAAACCTAAAAAAACAAAACCCCAAAACACACCACCATCTGTTATAACTTTGTCAGTCTTTGCATTGGCTGCATATTTTGTAAATTTTTATATTTTCTTCTTATAACATACTGCTATTTGGAAGATTGCTATAGCATACTAGAAAAATATTGTTTTACCAATTAAAATTAGTTTTAATATATCTTAACTAATCTTAAGGATTTAATGTTCTCTGCTAACCTTCTATGGCTTATTTCCGTTTGTTCCCCCAACCCTCAGAATAACTATGTGAAATATTTTTTTTAAGATACTATATGTATTTTTAAAAAAGTATATGTACTCAAAACAAAACTTGTCAGCATAACAGATGACAAGATGACAACTAAAAGCAAGTAAACCAGGTCATAACTTACAAATATTTGAAGAGCTTCATACAAAGATGGTAAAACCTGGACTTTTAAGTCAGGCAAAAAAAAAAAAAATGCAGCAGAATATGAACAAAAGAAGAAAGATAATAAGCACGAGAAGAAAATAAGAACAAAAAGAAACTAAAAAAGGATGGAAGAACAAAAACATAGTCTTTAAATATTGGTCTTAATTCTGGTTTTGGCTACATTCATTTTCACAGAAACTACGAGAGCAAAAAAAATCCCCTTCTCAAAGGTCACTAAGAAAGATTTCAGATGGAAGTCATGGGAAACAGGAAATTGAGGGAATGTTATAGTATTTTGATATCAGTCTATGAATATCAAAGTATTTATAATTTGTTTAGTTATTCATGAGAAATGCAGTAACTTCTGCAGTATCAAGAGTTATGAGGAACAATTTCTGAAGCATGTTATCAAAAGTGTAGCCCGTTCTTACTTCTGCCACAGCGGCTGTGGGTGTAGATTTAATCCATGGGATAATTATTCGATTTACCCATCAATTTACCCTGTGTCTCAAGGTTGGGTTTTTCTTTTTCTTTTTTTTTTTTTTTTTTGGGGGGGGGGAGGTGCAGGTGGATGGGGATTGTTTGTGGGTTTTGGTGGGGTTTTCTGAGCTTCTTTAAGAATAAGTACTTTGTAACATGGCATGATGGCTGAAAACCTGGACTTGTTCTAATCGGTGATAAAGCCCTCATCAATATCATGATTTTATCCAATAATTGGATGGAGTTCTCCATCCTTAGTTGTACTACCTATAGGCATATGAAAACTGGAGCTTGATTTCAGAAAGGAAGTTGAGCTCTCCTAAGTTTAATCTCAGTCTGTCTGTCTCTCCATAAAATGTCAGAAGTCACTTTTCTCCTACTTCTGTCTGATGTTCCACCTCAACAGATGACCTGGACTTCAGTCTGTATTTTGCAACAAGATGTGTGTCTTAAAACTGGGCTACTCTACCTAAGTTTCCAGTGATGGTCGCCTAGGAAATGTAAACTGGGAAAGCAATAGCCCAAGGACAATCACTTTCTTTCTTCACAAAAGTAGTCTGGACCAACTGGACAAACTCTATAGCTCTATCTGGGCAGGGATAGTCTTGAAATGTACTTCTTAAGCCTGTTTGAGTTAGGAGCTTTTCTCACCTTCTTAGCGAAGAATGAAGCTATGTATAAGATCAGACAGCAAAAGAATAAAACAAAAATGTTGAACATGCTGCTTGAAACTGAACTCTTTGTCCAGCAGTCTTGAAAACTTCAAGGATGGAGACTGCAATGTCCTTGGGTAATTTGCTCCATTTACTTGTTTCATCACCCTCTTGGAGGAAAAGGTTGTTTCTAAACTCCAGCTTGAACCTCAAATTTTGGCTATGACAGATCCTTCTTACTACATTCAGTGTCTCTTGCCTGCAAAACTTCTTAATAACTACAATGATTGGCACTGATGAGGGAAAAAACAAGAAACTCGGATTCTGATGCCTATCCAGACTAGATCCTTTGAACTGGGGTCTCCACTACTAAATGTTTTAATATCCAGACTTGTAAATATTCTGAAAAAAGTTTGTTCTTTCTAATAACATTGGTGTTTTTTGTATAAAATAACTATATAATAATTTAATATGTAGAAGTTATTTCTTCTTATCTGAACCTGACAGTTTTCAGCTGGGTTTTGGTCATGTCCTAATGAATAAATAACTTCAAAAAGACAGAATAAGTCAACATGAGAGATTTTAAATTCTCCTTTTTTTTTTTAATTTCCTACCTTAGTCACCAGCATGTACTGTATAGAATAGGGTAGTGAGGATGCTTTCCTGGAAGTTGCTTTAGCAGCATTTTGAGCATGATTGTTGTCCTCCTTAGTGCCATGAGAAGCAAAGCAGTTCTCTGTGTTGAAATGTTAAGTGATATAATTAAAGGAAACGCATCTGGTGTAACTAAATGTCACTTTTGTGCAAATAGCATGGGTAACATAACCAGCCGAATTCAGAGTTCTGAATAAAGAAGTGAAGACACTTTCACTCTTCAATATTTTATCTAATTTATTATTGCTTTGTGGTACTTCAGATACAGTAATGTTTCCCTTATTTCTCTACCACTCTGAAACTTAATGTGCTTTCCTTTGGGTTGGTAAGAAGGGAAAATTTCCAAAGCAATTGATGCTTAAAAGAAGAAAAGCTGTCCTCTTCATTTTAATGACTTCTAAACTGTATTACATCTTCAATTAAACATACGGAAACCTGTTTTGAATTTTCTGTAATGACACAGGAGGCTAAACTCGTTTGTAGAAAGAAGCCTCGTTAAAATGTATTGGGTTGCCTCCTTTTCAGTGCCTAGTTTTCAGAAGAGATGAGATGTAATTATTTTTGCTTGTGGTATAAATAGGACGCTAGCGCAATGCTCTCAGTGCTGGCAAGAACTGACGTTGCCATTGAAGTACTGCACGTGATCCAAAGAGAGGAAGCACTGCCCACGCATAAAGGGCAAGGAGGTTAGACATAACTATTTAGTCAATGAAAAAACAGGGGATCCTCAGGAAAATGTATGATAATTACTTCATTTGCAAGCTGTAAACAAACTTATCATAGCAACAGGAATGCATTAAGAATTGTATTGACATAAACACTGTAACACTTGGGCTTCAAAATTGTGTGCTTAGCAAAAGTTTGGAAAGCAGTTTGTTCAATGTGTTAAGTAGTGTGCTAGCACAGTGATGCATCTCCAGAAAAACTGTAGAAAGCAAAACATGTCTTTTTCTTGAAGTTTCTAAGAACCTTAGGCTGGCATGACTAAAAGTCATTTGTGTAAGTCAACTGGAAAAAACATAAGTATTTGTTAACCTTCTCTTTAGCAGCTTGTAGAACTTTTTTCTCACTCCAGCCTTTTATTTCATAAATTAACATCACCACAGCAGCAGAGAGGAGTTTAGTTAAAAAAAAAAAAAAAAAAAAAATCCAAAAGACTGCAACCCCTTAAAATGCACAGGAGTATTTATTAACTGTTTCCCAGTGTAATACCGTTTGATGTATTCCAGTCTACTTGCAGTTCATAAATCCATCTTGTACTTTCTTCATTATCTTCTTCCCTACAATTATAAAACTTTCTGAAATGATTGTTTTTTTTATGGGAAGTATGTTTATGGTAAATGTGTTAATTTAATCTCTCCAGACTTTATTAGTTAGGCGAAGCATCTTGTGTAGCCAAACCCCTTCAATGAAAATATTTTTTCAAGGTATATATGTTATGGTACAGGATGGCATTTTTTTCTAATAGCCCTCAAAAATACCCTTAAGTACAGTTCTGCAATCTCTTTAGTTAAATTCACCAAAGTGACTCTGCAGAGGGCTGTCCCCACTTCTCTGAAGAAGCCTGTACATCACTGGAGCAAAAAGTGACAACCACACATCATCAGTATTTTACTGAAATACAGAATCCATGGGAGTTCCATGTAGGATGCAAGTCTTCCACGTGGTCTGTACTTTAGCATGGAAGTAAGGAAAATTGTCAGAGATCTTGCATGTTTTCTAGAGATGCATATTGAGCTCTTCTGACTGGAAAGGGAAAAGAATAGATAACGCTCATGTGAGAAGATTTATATCTTATTTGTGTTAAATGTCACTGAACTATGATTCTACTCATATTTGTTTCTGACAGCTGGAGTCTCTTTTTACAGCTTGCAGATGAAATGCACTCTCCAATAACTGAAGTGCTTTGTGTCTTTCACTGAAGCATTCATCGGTTTGATGATGTGCAGGTCTTGCTAAACACTGGTTACAGTTCTCCAACACAATACCAGTAAATCAAATCAGTGTTTGCAGAGAGATGGCATTTTATGAAATTTAATTTCCTTTATCAAAGGACACCTTCCACTTACAAAATGCTACAATTTAATGTGATTAAAGAACAGTTGTATAGAGGACTTGTATCCATTACTGACTAGTAACAGCTATCAAATAGCAGAAGTGTAACTGCAAGTTTGGATATCTAACAGTAGCAAAGGAGACTGCATATAATTTATTTACTTAAAAGGCAATACCTTTGCTGTCTGGGGTCACTTTTCCACAAAGTAATCTTTAAAGTAGATGAAAATGAGTTAGACTGTAATTTAATATAAGCAATGCACAAGACAGAAGGTGAAAGCATTTCAACTGTATAGTAGATCAATAAAAGAAGGTCTTAAGTAAAATTAGTCTGTTAGGTCAGAATAATTAAGTTCTAAGATCTACCAGGGTGCAATTACTTCATACAAAGAGCAGAACCAAAGTACCTGGAGAAGTCTAGTACACCTGACACATAGGTTTTGTTCTTACAGCTATGAAAAGCAGTCTTAAATGCTCCAAATTTCTATATCAAACTGGGAAAGGAACAAGGTTAATTTAGATAAATGCCCTGTATTCTTTTAGTTGTTCTAAAGTGAAGGTAAAGGCTTTTGAATGAATGAAGCAAGCATATATTTCAAATTGAATTGAAACTGAAATGATAAATAAGTGTTATTGCTTTTAAGCTTCTCAATAGCAGGACATCATTCATACTTCTATTGACATAACAATTCCTATCAAAATAATTCTTTTGAACTTTTTTACAAGTTAAAAAAAATTGTATACTTGTTCTTTGGATAAAATTATTTCTGACAGCAACATGTTTCACTTCTGCATGCTCAATATGCAGAACTTGCACTGAAAACCTTGTGCAGACATGTACACAACACCTCACTAGCCAATATAAAATCAACTCTCCGTAGATTATTTATGATACTTTTTTTTAACCTGTTCTTAAAGCCTCCCAGGCAAGCTGGAAGACTGCAGAGTCTCCATCTCTACTGGTAGATCCATATTAGGCATTGGAAAACCTTTCTTCCTGCAAATTAAACTCATTGCTTGTCATACTATCTGCTATAAAGATGGGGAACATCTCTGTTCTTGCTTTTGACATAGTTAAATTTTATCATTCTCTTCCCTCACTGCTCTTCCTTCACCTTCTGCCCTTTGAGTTAAGCAACTGTAAATTCTTTTCATTTCTCTTGAAATAAAATCCTCAAAATTCTAATCTAGATAAGGTCATTACCTGCTGTTCAGGTTATGTTCGTGTTTGAACTTTCTAGGACTATGTTTATTCTTTTGGTTTGTCTTTTAAGTAGCTCAGATTCTTGAGTGTGTATCCCTGTTGGGATGGTTTCAAAAGAAGGTGTGGTAAGCACACAGACCACTTCATGACTTGCTCGTTAGGGCACTTACACAGAGTTGGGAAATGCAGGTTGTGTTTGAAGGGAAGGGAGTTGAATTTGTTTTCCACGCCCTGGATGGATGCTGGAATTTATACATAAGAAAGGTATGATTGTTTGTACCTGTTGTGAGGTAGCTAGCAAGAAAGCTATAAGAGTGCCAGACAAATGGAGTCACCTGAAGGATTTAGGGAAAGGAACTTCTATTTTCTGGCTCACTTTCACATTTTGAAAGTACTAGCTGGAAAATTCTCAACCTTGGCATCAATTGAACACCCATGAATATGTACAGAAGTGAATCTAGAGGTATATGGGGAACTTTATTTTTATTTATTTTGTTGATTCCTTTAGAGATTTTCTTAACTTAGACAATAGCAAAGTCCTATTTTTAACTCGCTGGTTTTGCATTGTTTTTAGATCTAGACATAAATTTTGCTTCAGTTTTGCTTTTTATCTGTAAATGAGATAAGGGAAGTGCTGGATGATTTAATAAAGGCTGATAAGCTCACTTAGTCCAGTAATGGGGTTGTATGGTCATCCTTCTTACAGCTCCACTAAAGTGGTTGGTTGAATACTGGGACACTTCACCCTTTGTCACGTTCACTGCTATAACCTTGCCAGATATGTCTCTTTTTCAGCTGACGTATCAATTTGCTCTCACATTTGTGGTCTATTATTTTAAGTGAACACACATAATCTCCAAGGTTTTTTTGCTCATAAATCTTAATAATATTCACTATAAACATCACCGCTCTTTGTCAGAGAACTTGTAGGAAGCTATCTTTGATGTTATTGGGTTAACATATTACAGAGCTTCTTCATTAGATCTGCGCTGCCACTGTACAGGGGAAATTAGTGATTGCCAGTGGGGCGGATGTGCATCTGCTTTTTATGCAGCTTATCATTTAGGATTAAGAAACACTTAAAATTTTTTTAGGTAAGGATTGGCATGCTTGACTTTGAGTTTTTGCTTCTCAGATTAAATGGTTAGAATCACTGATAGACCCAGCCATGCTGTTTTGCCACACCCATATAGACTAAATAAAAAAATTTTCTCATATTTACCTTTTGTATATGTAAAGTATATATATGCACTCATATATACATACATTTTCCCTGTAAAGCATACTGCAGTTTTCAGCCTATTTGTCAAAGCTTTAGCATATAGGAAATATTTGAATCCGCATCGCTGTATGTATGTACACGTACTTACTCCCTGCATCTTAACCTAATCATCCAAAAGCTTGTGACAGTAAATGTAGAGTGGTTTCCTTGTCTGCAGCAGCATTCTTTGAAAGGGAAGATTCCCTGGTGAATTCATTATTACACAGAAGTCCCGCCCCCATGAAACTGCTGTAGACACATAATAGGATTACTGCTCAAGAGTTTACTAGGATGCAAGTAAAATTGTTCCAGTCAGTCAGAAGCAAGCATCTTTGACTAAGGTAGGAGAATTCTCTCTTTTATAAGTCTCATGACAAAATAAGGAAGCATTTTTAATTTACTTTCTGTAAATAAAATTCCTTTAGATATTGCAGTATCAGTTCAATTTCTATGGGGGAAAAAAAAAGTGACCTTTTAAATACTCTAGACCTGGCTCTGTAAATATATCTTGTTAAGGTTAGTGTATTCCATTCAAACAACCAGTAGATGTGAAGATTGCTTTACTGTTTAGAGAAGAAATATAGTTTTAAGACATTTAAAAATAGTGAAGGGAGGGCTTTTGTACTTAATAGATTGAATTGCTTATGATTTCGAGAGATGATATTTAGGATTTGTTTGTTGCTTAACATTGTTTCCTCATATCTTGTAATTTCATAGCACCATGGAAATGACAATTTTACTTTCAAAATAATACCCAGTGTGTGTTATATCTTGAAAAAGGATACATATTTTGTCTCTGAATCGGTGTTTTGATAATAGTAATTTGTTATACTTATAGAAAGGGTTTCATACAAATCGTGTAACTTTCTTAATTAGCTAATGTGTCAAATGTATTCATGTAATTCTACAAAAACAAATTAGCTGGATCTACTAACCTAATAGCATAGAAGTGCTCTCAAAATGTAGAGCTGCCTAATCGATGTGGTGACAAATGAAATCATCTGTGGCCTTCAAGGTTAGGAGTTAATTGAATGAGCAGACAGTATTTTTTTTTTTTTAAACAGCTGCTCATATATTCCTAATGGAGAGCTTGGTTTTATTCTTCCTTAAAGTAATTGCACATTCATCCTTAATTGAAATTCCCTGGCTTTAACCAGCAAGTTGCTTTTAGGCAGGGAAAGGGTCTTTGACATTATACTTTGGAGATTTAAGTTGTCAATATGATGTATAGAGCACCTACTTATAACTATAAGTGACTAAAAATCATTTTAACCTGCACTTAAAATGTTCCCCTACTCTCAGATTCTAAAAGCTGAGTGAGTGCTGGGAAATATCTCAATTTATGAAATACATTCCATGTTTCAAATACTGTTTGCTCTCCACATTACTGTATAAGGAAATATAACAGTTTAATTTTGTTGGAGAAATAGATTTTTATTTATTTGCAGAACCAGCTACATACAGCATAAATTACTTCATTGACAGCTAGGTCAAGAAGACTATGTAATGAGATCTAGACTCTTACTAGAGCCCTAGTCTGAATCCTAGTAAGTTCTCTTACTAGAATTCAGACAACAGAAACATCATAGCAATTATTAATGTTCAAGTGATCATCCATGTCTCCAAAGACCTGATTTTGTGGAGCTGATTTTCCTGCATTTCCTCCAACTGTTCCATCTCTGGAGGACACAGTGATCAGAATTAACTTCATTTTTGACTGCTAACCCTGCACACCCACTTGTGCTTGGTGGGAGCCTGTATCTGTCAGTCAGTTCTGGCCCATGTCAAGTTTTCTCACCGCTCCTCTAACAGCAGCCATCCTGAAAGTCTGGATTTAACATCTTTTCAGACTGAGGAAAAGAGGGAAACAAAGGTTCAGAAAAAAATGTTGTGCAGAAGCATAAATGGAGTAACTAACTCATGTTCAAATGGGATCACAATCAGGACCCAATGAAATGCAACATGAAAACAATGACAACTAGCAAGGAACTACATGCTGCCAATGGTTCCATCCACCTGTCTGTTATAACAAGCTGGATAGGAGTTTGGCATGAGATAAGAGCATCATCCTGTGCTTTACCTCAGGGGTGGTTGATGAACTGAAGAAGCAAAAGGTGTCATGATCAGCAATAGGTGTGAAGCTGTGCCCAAAATCTGGATACAATTTTATTTTAGATATCTAAATGGCTCTTCAAAGTGTGTGTGTTGGGAGTGTCTCAGTGGCAACCATGTACTGCAACAATTACTGCCACTGGACAGCTTAGCAGCCCTAACTTCACCCTTCAAACTTAGCACATCTTCTGCATTGACCTAGACATGTTGTGGTTTGGTGCGTGCAGTGGCATATGAATGTATGCCAAATAGCCTGACAGGCAGATTGGCTTTGCTGCCTGTGGTTTTGGGGGCTCAATTATGCTAAATTCAGAAAACAATTTTTCATCCATATCACTGCACCTACTGAAAGTTTAGTATACTGTAGCTATTTGACATAATTTGCTTTATCACTTGAAACTTTAAACAGGAAATAAAGTGTTGATAAGGAACTAGAAACTGTTTATCTCTCAACACCAAGTTCATTTCCGAACATCACTAGTGGCACAGGAATTTTGAGCATGTTTTGGGGGTGTGTGAATTTTAGATAAACAGCTTGATTCTACTATTTCTGGATCTGGCTTTCACCTCCTGGGTTCTTGAGCAGGGGCTTATTACGTTTCAGCTACTTGGTTTCAGGGTGGTACTGTGCAATGCAGCAATATGAACAGTGTTCTCCACTAGTGCCTGACACTAACAAGGCTGTCCCCGAGCACATGCTAGCAAGTAGTTCTTTTGTTTCTTGATTTATATAGAGATTAGACATATTGAACACTGATAGGACTGTCTGCTAGCCTTAGCAGGCTTTATTCCAAAATATGCTCTGTCTGTTGCTGAGAGAACTTTATCTTTCCTATAACCTTTGGACCTCTGTCTTCCCCCACGGATCCTATAGCTCATTTCACTGTACTCCAATGCCTAACACATCTGTGAATTGAGCAGATTCCCTCCATTCCCATTCCTGTAGTTTGGGAAAAAGCTTTGGGAATGGTATCTCAGAACTGTGCGGTGAAATAAAGTCTGTTTCATTGGAAATGTAACAATGAACAATAACCTGTCCTTTGCTTTTCACACTTGAATGTCATCAATATCCAAAATGTGTGAAAAGTTTCCACACTTTGCTTTATTCTCTTTTTTTTCCCCCCCCACTCTCCCCCCCTGAAACAAAACAGAAAACACACAAGTGTCTTACACACTTTGGACTAGAGGTAGCTTTCCATAGTGAGGAACAAAAGGAGGAAAAAAAAAAAAAAAACAAC
>NW_008824243.1:3024995-3026695 GCF_000699105.1 Pygoscelis adeliae
AATATAGCGAAAAGATAAGTTCTGTACCTTAGAAATTCATGGAGGTATGCAAAATGCAAACACATCATGGAGGGAGAGGGGGAGGGAAGAAATCATTCTACCCTTCCCGTGCCTGGCAAGGAAAGAATCTGTGTTACCACTTTTCTTTACTCCAGACTGAAATGTTATCCTGCCCCTGCTACACAAGTTTTACAGTGGGGTAAAGAGTAAATTTGTCAAAAGTGATGTCTCCGTGATGAAATCACCTTCAGCAAATTATTCTATTACACTTTTAATACTAAATTAAAAAAAAAAAAAAACACAAACCCACAACATAAAGCACACTACAGAGCGCAATCTGGAGGAGAGAATTGAGAAGATTGGTTTGGGGTTTTTTGTCTGGCTTTTTTTTTTTTTTAAATCCGGAGTCCAGTAAAAACCTGCTTCAGCTATGTTGTTAGAAGGTAAGAGGAGAATTAATAGCAGAAATGTTGACACGCTGTTGGTAATATTATCTTCCTAACCACCTCATCCACTTTTTCATCAGAGAAGAACCTTTGAGCTTTTAGAATTCCTGGATGCTGGGTTTCTCAAACTAGTCCATGCTGACCGTGGTAAAATTGCCACACAGGCAAGGCTTTGAGCATGTTGGAGTGATTTTTTTTTTTCCCCTCCATTTCTGTCTCCACTGAGGTCTCATGAAAAATGGAAAAAAAATGTTTAGAGGAATACAGATTTTATTGAAAATCTAATATAACTTGTGTGCAGGGTCTTGAGGGTAAGCAGTCTTCATAGAGTATACTGAGAGTATCTTCTTAACTCACCTCTATCTGCTCATACCAAACTGTTTAGTTGATAACTAATAAGGCTGTTAACTTGCTGGCTTTGATAAAGGAACCTCTGAATGAATGGGGGAATTCTCATGCTGATATTTGCCCTTATAAATGCTTACTGCAGACCACCAGAAAAAAATCCCTACGCTGAATATTCTGAATTCAGTTTATATTTCCAAAATTACTATACGATCCTTTCATAGGAGTCAATCGTACAGAAATTAAGACGAATAGTAGAAAGCTATTCTGGCATTTAAAAAAAAAAAAAAAAAACAAAACATTTTGGAACATCATCTTGCTCCATCTTCTTGTTTTCCATCTTAGTTTTGTCCATCACTTGATTCAACTTTAGGGCCAAGTTTCCTTGTTAATACAGTGATTCGTCTGCAAATCTCTAGCCATCCAGTAGCTAATCCCAAGTAGATGTGCACAAGCAGCATTTACTGTTACTATCGTTTTGATGTGGGACATTTTTTTCCCATGCCTGTTTGTCTCTCAAACGTTTGAAACTGGGGCAACCTTTGAAATGCAGTGGCTGTTCTCAGATAGGAAACCATCCCATAATGCCAAAAGACTAGTAGCTATGTAGAAGAGCATGGAACAGTAGCATAGCATGTAGCTAAAGTGTATTTTAGGGAATCCTCCTCTTTTGAAAGTAGAAATTTATAATGAAATAGAAGTGAGATGTTCCTGTAGTTGACTACTGCACACATACAATAGAATCATAGATCCATTTCCCCAGGCAGCCTGTTCCAATGTTTAACCACTCTTTCAGTAAAGAAATTTTTCCTCATGTCCAATCTAAACCTCCCCTGGTGCAACTTGAGGCCATTTCCTCTCGTCCTTTCGCCAGTTACTTGGGAGAAGAGACCAACACCCACCTCGCTA
>NW_008824243.1:3028910-3034477 GCF_000699105.1 Pygoscelis adeliae
GTCTCCCAAGGGACTCTCTCAACCAGCGTCCTGAACAGGCCAAAGTCTGCCCTCCGGAAGTCCATGGTTGCAGTTTTGCGGGCCTCCCCTCTTTACTTCACCGAGAATTGAGAATTCTACCATTTCATGGTCGCTAAGCCCAAGACGGCCTCCGACCACCACATCTCCCACCAGTCCTTCTCTGTTTGTAAACAGCAGGTCGAGCGAGGCACCTCCCCTGGTAGGCTCACTTACCAGCTGTGTCAGGAAGTTGTCTTCCACACACTCCAGGAACCTCCTAGACTGCTTCCTCTCTGCTGTGTTGTATTTCCAGCAGACGCCTGGGAAGTTGAAGTCCCCCACAAGAACAAGGGCTAGCGATTGTGAGACTTCTGCCAGCTGCTTGTAGAATGCTTCATCCAAGAGCCATAACAGGGAAGGAGGCAGCAGTGGGAAAAAAAAAAATTGGGCTTGACCAAATTTCTTCCTTCATACTTACTGTCTATATAGCAGGCACCTCCTTCCAGTCTACTATCTTTATTCTGGCATAAGCTGATTTCATATTGATTAGTTCGAACTCAGAATAATGAAGTATTTCCCTTTTAACTAAATTTTTTTGTGTGATAAAACTATTGATATAGTACAAATAGACACATATGTATCAAGAGACTGTACATGTCTTGAGGTTTAACAATTACAACCAAAGAAAATCTGTTCTTGGCCTGAGATGGAAGGGCTTAATTTTCTACTATAAATGGATGTATATTCACCAAAAATCAAATGACTGGGCAAGCTTACAACAAGATTTCAAACTTGTTTTCTTAATAATCATTTGTAAGTTAATGAGGTACTTGCATCCTGAACTTTATGTATGGTTTTGTATTATATAAATTTACAAATCAGTGTACTTTGTCAGATGTAGAAAAAAATGTGTTATTTAAAGTACACATAAATATACAAACATATTTAGATTTCTAGTTTGTTTTCACAATGCAAACATTAGCATAGCAAAGTATGAAGCTATGAATTCAGATATGAATACATATATTTCCATAGAAAATTCTGGGATCAACTTCTGTTATGTATATGACAATGCTGATACATATGTTTATGTAAGGTGAGAATCATTGTTTAGTCTTTTGAAATACTAAGATATCTTTGAAATGCAACACTGCTCATGTACCACTTAAGTAAGATGTGCTTTTGAAAGGGTAGTTACACGATGTATTACGATCTGTATCGATGCATGCAGGAGCAATGAGCTGGCTATTCATTATCTATGTAATAATGCATTTAATGTACTTGCAGTGTTTAAGTTTTACCCCTGGTTTTATTTACTTTACGTATAGCTTCCCTGTGGTAAAGCCCTGTCAAAAGACTTCTATTCTAACAGTTTTAGCAATCAGTTTTACAGAACAGGTCTGGATAATTTATCTACAGTGTTAATTCTGTTTAGACTCCCCTAATTCTACTGAAAGTTATCCAGCTTTGTTTGACCTTATATTCACTTAATTGAGAACTCTGTTGAAATCAGCAAAAATCACACAAGTGTAATTATGTATACCTTGCTAGAAACTGGTATAAACTAGGGTAATATTTTTCAGCCAGCTCTTTGATATTCTGGGTTTGTGCCTTGACTTTTTACAGTGAAACAGATTGATCTCAGGCATATACTGGGAGGTACCAAGGGTATCCTGCCTGACCAGAAGGACTGCTTCTCCAAAAAGGACAGAAGTAATCTTCTGGGGAGTTTCAGACGCATTTTGGCATCTAAAAAGAGCAGTAGAAGCCTAGGTGTAAGGAACTGAATCTCAAGCTCCTTTATCCAGAGATTTTCAGTAAATGAACATACTTGCCAGCACAGCTGCTTTGTTCATAAATCTAGTCTGACGTGGCTCTGTGCCTCAACCTTGCTTTCCTATTTTAATTGGGGCTTTTAAAAGGGAAGCCTCCACAAGTACCAGTAATGTAAACATGACTTAAACTCTCCCTTCCCTTTATAATAGCTGTTGACAACAGAACAGCCTCGAATGCTGTAGAGGATGTAGATGTGTATAAGATTGAGTTGGTGGTTTGAAGCTATTAAATATAATGCTATAATTTGCTGGATTTCATGCAGTTGCCAGTCATGTTATTTATGAGTTCTATCAAACATACAATTAATGGATTTTGGGTTTGACAGAGCTGTAGCGCAGTGTGGGCTTACTCCGGGCACTTCCTTATGTTGACATTTCATTACTCAAGTCTTCCCTCAAAGTTTTTCTGCTGACTCACCTTGGTTCTGGACTTTGATCAGGCTAAGCTGGTGATCCTTTGGACAGGTTGCTGTCAAATGTGATGAAGGCATTTCCCACCTTTAGTTAGGAAATACTCTGGGTAGACTGTCAGCTCTTGCTGCTTCTATTTTCCCTCTCTTTCTTGCTGGTGGGATTTGAGTGCTCTACCCAGGTTACCACTCACAGGTCAGAGAGGCACTCAGATTGTGATAGGTATTTGTAGACTGAGCTATTAACTAGCATTGATCTACACTTCTATAGTGCCTTGGGCTGAGAAAGACATATGGCTATCAACTTCTTAAAAATATAAATTAATAAAAATAAAAAAATCCACAAGTCAAAACCTGATTCTAGCCTTTGTGAATAAGAGTGCAGCTATATTGTTCTTGAACTAGGACAACTAGACCATGTGCAGACATTGATCAAGATACTGTAAAGCAAACTTCTATAGTTATTTTCTTAAATGCTATCTTATTCTGACAATCTGAGTTGTCCTTGTCGAGGATGAGAAAAGGATTGTGAGGAGAGTAAGAAGAATTATTTTGATTCTTGAAATAAATGAGGAAGAAAAGTAATATACCATTAAGGTACTGGGTATATCTTTTTTTATTATTATTATTCCCTTTGATGTCAAGACACAGATCTGTTACTTTGACACAAGAGAGAAGCATTTTCTTTCTTTCTCATGCCAAGAGTCATCAAGTAAATCTCTGTCAGGTGAATCTAATGTTTGCAGAAAAGCAGTTCCTGTAAGAAGCATCCAATTAGCCTACTTATGTCACTTAATAGTCTGTGCTTTAGTGTTCCCTGACTATAGATTAGTTTCTGTACTCTAATTCCTGCTATTAAGATTCACCCGCCATAAGCTTGCTTTGCTATGCATTATTTATCAAGTTTAAGAAGTGTTATAGCAAGTTTTAACTAGGAAACAGGCAAAAATGTTGTCCAAAAAGTGCTTTTAACCTAAACAGCTCACAGACTGAAGAAGAAATGTGAAAAATGCTATTAAAAATAAGGCAACTTTACAGATACTAGTGTCATGCTGCTTGCTTGCTTTTTTTACCTGTCTGTATAGCCAGCTGTTTCTTTAAATGTTAAGAATGGAACTAAGTTTCTTTAGACTCGACTTTGGAAAATTGGAAAAAAACCTCAAAGTATACCAAAGAGAATCTTTGCTCCCAGAAGCAGAATCAAGCAACTAACAGTTAAAGGGGGTCTTACAGATACTTCTATAGTTTGTTGGGCAGAAAGGGCTCTTATAGATGTTTCTATAACTTGTTGTGCAGAACACAATTGGATCCTTTAACCAATGAATGTAAATCACTAATGCAAATCTATTCATTAGTCTATGTTATTATTTGCTAAATAGTATTCATAGTTTTGATAATATAGCTGAAATTCTTTTTATAACAAAAAGAAATTTTAAAAACTTTTATTTTTATGAAGGGCATTTGGATTGGGTAAAGGAACAGAGGTATGCAGAATCCTTTTGGGGAATACAAGCCTTTACAAGGACATTGGATCAGGCCAGTCACTAATTTTGGAGAGAACCCATGAAAACTGTTTTCAGTGTGTTTTGGAGTTTGTTTAAACTCAGAACTCAACATAATAGAAATGAAAACACAAGGAAGCAAACATGGGACTTACATTCCTATGAATATAATGTTACTCTGCTGTGTGAAGGTAAACAGCTGCCTTCTGAAAACAGGGTAGAAGCCTGGGCAGAGTCAGTTAAGTGAACGTTTAAGATAAATAAATTGCTGTCTTCATGAATGTGATTTAAAAGTTATCTGAGTATTCAACTAAAAGTGAACAGGATTACTACTGGGCTTGTTGCATCAAGTATCCATTATGTATCAAGTTAAGAGCAAACTAGCTGTGTGAATGTGCAAAAGTTCTTCAGAAGAATAATTTGAAAAAATATTTATTCACATTTAGATCAGTGATATGGCTATACATATAAATACGTACATACAGCTAGAGACACAAAAAGATGTAACTTGCAGTTATCTGGGTAGAATTCAAGAGCTTATGTTAACTATCTAAAGAAAGGGATATTTAAACATTTGACAAAGGAATTCATTCAGGAGGAGCTGTCAAAGCTGTGTTTAAAGTATAACTGGTGATTGTATAAAGTTATCCTTCTTAAAGAATAGCCTAATGATTAGAGCACTAAAGAATCTAAAAAAGGGGAACAAACAAGAGGAGTTAGACATATGCGCACGCCTGCAGGGCTATGACCTTATTGGCATCACGGAGACGGGGCGGGATGGCTCCTATGATTGGAGTGTTGGGATGGAGGGAGGAAGAGTGTCCTCTATGTCAACGACCAGCTGGAGTGCGTGGAGCTCTTCCTGGGGATGGATGAGGAGCCGACCGAGAGCTTGTGGGTCAGGATTAAAGGGAAGGCAGGGACAGGTGACATTATGGTGGGGGCCTGCTACAGGCCACCTGACCTGGAAGACCGAGTGGATGAGGCCCTCTATAGACAGATAGGAGCAGCCTCACACTCACAAGCCCTGATCCTCATGGGGGACTTCAACCACCCCGACATCTGTTGGAGAGACAACATGGAAGGGCATAAGCAATCCGGGAGGTTCCTGGAATGCGTTGATGATAACTTCCTTCTCCAAGTGGTAGAGGAGCCAACGAGGAGAGGTGCTATGCTGGACCTTGTTCTCACCAACAAGGAGGGGGCTGGTGGGCAATGTGAAGCTCAAGGGCAGCCTGGGCTGCAGCGACCACGAAATGGTGAAGTTCAAGATCCTCACGGCACAGAGGAGGGTGCACAGCAAGCTCACTACCCTGGCCTTCAGGAGAGCAGACTTTGGTCTCTTCGGGGATCTGCTTGGCAGAGTGCCATGGAAAAAAAAGCCCTAGAGGGAAGAGGGGCCCAAGAAAGCTGGGTAATATTCAAGGATCACCTCCTTCAAGCTCAGGAGCAATGCATCCAAACAAAGAGGAAGTCAGGCAAAAACGCCAGGAGGCCTGCATGGATGAACAAGGAGCTCCTGGACAAACTCAAACACAAAAAGGAAGCCTACAGAGGGTGGAAGCAAGAACAGGTAGCCTGGGAGGAATACAGAGAAATTGTCCGAGCAGCCAGGGATCAGGTTCAGAAAGCTAAAGCCCTGATAGAATTAAATCTGGCCAGGGACGTCAAGGGCAACAAGAAAAGATTCTATAGGTACGTCGGGGATAAAAGGAAGATGAGGGAAAATGTGGGCCCTCTCCGGAACAAAACGGGAGACCTGGTTACCCGGGACACGGAGAAGGCAGAGGTACTCAATGACTTTTTTGCCTTGGTCTTCA
>NW_008824243.1:3035754-3060507 GCF_000699105.1 Pygoscelis adeliae
GTCCAGCTCTGGAGCCCTCAGCATAAGGATGACACGGTCCTGTTGGAGCGGGTCCAGAAGAGGGCCACAAAAATTATCAGGGGGATGGAACACCTCTCTATGAAGAAAGGCTGAGAATTGGGGTTGTTCAGCCTAGAGGAGAGAAGGCTGTGGGGAAACCTTATTGCAGCCTATCGGTACTTAAAGGGGGCTTATAAAAAAGATGGCGGCAGACTTTTGAGCAGGGCCTGTTGCAACAGGACAAGGGGGAAAGGCTTTAAACTAAAGGGGGGTAGATTTAGGCTAGATAGAAGGAAGAAATTTTTTACACTGAGGGTGGTGAACAGGTTGCCCAGAGAGTTGGTGGATGCCCCATCCCTGGAAGCATTCAAGGTCAGGTTGGATGGGACTCTGAGCAACCTGATCTAGTTGAAGATGTCCCTGCTTATTGCAGGGGGGTTGGACTAGATGACCTTTAGAGGTCCCTTCCAACCCAAACTATTCTATGATTCTGTGAATGGGATATTTTTATGTTCCATTCTGTTTCATTTCAGGCAGAATATTATTAAATATCTACAACAGTTATAGCTCTTAGTACCCTTCAGTACTTACATTTTTTCACGAGTTACATGGCTGTTCATTCTGTTGATCAGGGACACTTTTGAAGGTTTAACCTCAACCCATATATTCTTAGTGTTCAAATCATCAAAAAGGAAGGGGTCTGAGCTGAAGGTACTGTGGGAAGCTGGACCCACAGTAGCTCTAATTTTAATATATCTGCCTTGACTGAAAAATATTTTTGTCATTCAGAATATCTGGCATTTGGGATTTGAGGAAAAATATGTGATTTGGAGAAAGTGAATAAAGTTTTCTGGTCATTAGTTAAACTTTAAACTCATATAGGAATATCTTAGAGCTGATGTAATGCATGAGTTGAGGGAAATTATAAATTGCTGGAGGATATTGTCATAGACTTATCCACAGTTGTGGTTTATGAATACATCTAATGTTGACTTTGTAAAGCCAGTTGGTTTCTATGAGTCACTTTTAAGGCACTTCAAATTCACATTTATATGATTATGATTTTTATTGACTGACTTCTCTGCTTTCTTTAGCAAATAAGTTCTTTACTATTACAGATGATGATATAATATGTAGCCCCAAAACATCTCATTTTGAAATTATAAAATTAGAAAGGTTGGGTTTCTATATATTTGATAGTCAAATACCCTCCAAATGAAGTAAGACACAATGATGATATACAGTCACACCTTTAAACCAATCAAGGAATTAAAAGGTTTGTGTTGTTTCATTTACAAAGATGCAAGTATGTTTTGTGCAGAAATCCACCTTAGTCTACTTCTACCATGAAACATCTGCTTTAAAGGCATGTGAAGCTTCTCTAAATATAGTATTTAATGCTTCAGATGTTCAAAATCCAAAGCGTTTAAAGATTTAGATATAATCATGGAGCACAAATGAAATCAAACCAGTGATGCCTGGAAATGAAAGGCGTTGTGCTTCCCCTGTGTCCTGCAGTGCACCCTGTGAATCATTCGCTTTCCAAGCATTAATCTAAGATTTTTTTCCTAAAAAAAGTTACTATGTTTTTATTTGTTTTAAACTAAGACAACAGAAACACACTTTGTTTTCCCTGCAACACTGCCATAACTAATGTTAATGCTAGAATTAAAATGGGAGGAGGGACTCTGTGCCTGGACTGGACTCTGTGAGTCCTACTGGCTGAACCTATTTTATTTCCGAGGTATACCTAAAATTCCTCCCATAACCCCCAAACCTATCATAGTAGGTGACTGTGGTACATACAGGGGGTATAAGGGATGAAATTCTGCTTTCTCTTGTCAGCTCCATAAGACCTCATACAGCAGGATGTTTCTGTCTCTGTTCATAACTGACTGCCTCAAAATTCTGAAATTCTAAGCTTGTTTTCTCCATGGGACATCTAAATAACCCTATAGCCCCAATGGTGAGGAGAGCTTGTCTGGTTCAGCACTGGAGAGAAAATCCTTTGCTTTTCAAAGGATTGCACCCTCATGTGCAATGTTCAACGCTGTTCTGGATGCAGAAGGGTTAAGCAGCATGCCTGGGAAGATGGTAAGTGTTGGTTTCAATGCTGTTTCCAATTAGGTTTGATAAAGAATTGTATACAAGAGCAACAGTCAAGGGCAATGGGGAGCTGCTTTAGAAGAAAGAACAGATGGTGAAGACAGATTTATGCTCCAGGTGATTGGTATAATAAGCTAGAGGAAATAATACAAGAGAAAGCAAAGCGTTTTAAACAATGTTCCATGCATATTTTCTCTGTGCTTTTTATGCGTGGGCTGCATTATTCAGTGAAACATCTGACATGCTGCAGCTCTGAATGTACCTGCACCCATCCTGGGAGAGAAGCTGTGGCTGACCCGAGTCACTTAAGCATTAGCACATGTTATATACCGAAATAAGGAATGCATTTCTTAGCCTATTAGTGCTTTCCTATTTGTATGAAACTTAGAGGCCAACTTGAAAATTCAAGGAAATTTTTTTTAAAGATATTTTGCATCTTCTTCTCTCCTTCTAAGGTTCCCCCAAAATACATGGAACCAATTATACCAAAAGTATTTTAAATTTATTTCCCAAAGCTGATAAGAATTACTTACCTGGTTGAAAGCCTACCTCTCCCTGCCCTTGGCTTTGAGGATTCCTACCGTCTATTCCTGGTGTGCTGAAAGGTATTCCTACCATCTACCTCTGCCCTGCTAAAAGCTGTCCAATAGGGCAGGATAGATACAAGGGGACAATGGGGGTGTCCTAATTAGCAATGAGCTAAAGGCTGTGGGTTAGACATTGTCCACACAGTTATGTCTTTTTACTATGTACTTATGGTTGTGTCCTCATGACATGCCCTTCATATTAAGTGTTCGGCACCATCTGAGCAATCTCGTGCTTCTTTGTCTTATTGCAGTACTAGGGCTGTGGTGTTGCTGCACTTTGGGATGATCATAAAAGGTAGCCAGACCTGACTACAGCCTCCAGCCTCTGCAGTCACACTCAAACTCCCATGGTTCCTCTCTCACCAGCCCATTAGTCATCTCTTTTGTGAAAGCCTGCACACCATTTTCAATAAATAAATAAAGAATATATTTTTATATATGTATAAAGGATAAAGGAATAATATGCATTTGATGATTGTAAATACACTGCTTGAAGATGTATTTGACAGCTCGCTACCCTCTGGCAGCAGCACTGCAAACTAAAGTCCTGCTAGGGAATTCCACATCAGTTTTAGCGGTATTGTAGGCTATTAATCTACCATTGGAGAAGAGTCCAATGACACAGTCCACTAGCTTTGGGAGGATTTTTTTTTTTTTAATGCTTTAGAGTCTTTTTTTCTGAGCTCATGAGACAAACAGATAGGTAGGAAGTTGCTGTGCCACGTTGCTGAAGTGACCAGCAGCAACTGCAAAAATTCAGGATAGCAAAATGTCCTCTGCTGAAGGTCTGCACAGAGCTCATCTCAGAATTGCAGAGCAACATGGAATCTTCCCAAGAAATTCAGAAGCATGCACCTCTCAGTGTACGGAGAGTCACTCAACCTGATGGCAAACAGTGTCAAAATTTTTAGGGTAGAGGTCTCCTGAGGCAGTAGATATGTGACTGACTTTTAAGACAGTACTGCCACCACGTGACTTACCATTCCTCAATCTGGTTTTAGTAACCTGTGCTACTTTTAACAAAGGAAAAAACAAGACATTAAAACTTCTTAAACATGAATAGTACTGTGATTCCTCCTTGTTTAGGATGACAGTAGGCAGTCTTCCAGGACAACACACTAAAGAAAAATAAGGAATTTATTCACTACCCCCCATCAGCAGGCAGAAGTTTAGCCACCTCCTGTAAAGCAGGGCTTCAGCATGCATGACAGTTACTTTGGAAGACAAACGCCATAACCATGAATGTCCCCCCCTTCCTCCTCCTTTCCCTGAGTTTTTATTTCTGAGCATGATGCCATGTGGTATGGAATATCCCTTTGACCAGTTTGAGTCAGCTGTCCCCTCCCAACTTCTTGCAAACCCCCAGCCTACTCACTGCGGGGGCAGAGCGGGGAGAAAAAAAAGAAAACCTCAACGCTGTGCAATCACTGCTCAGCAACAGCCAAAACATTGGTGTGTTAACAACACAGTTTTAGTTACAAATCCAAAACACACCACCACATGGGATGCTGTGAAAAAACTTAACTCCATCCCAGTGAGACACAGTACAGGGGTTTTATTTGGGTTTTTGTCTTCCCCCCCCCCCCCCTTTTTTTTTATTTCACTTTGGGAATACAGGTAGTTGGGATACCATGGAGCAATGCTGTTGAGCAGAAGGGCTCACAGAGGCTACAGGGTTTCCTAATGTCAAATGGGCAGGGAGTTCTCTGTTGTTTTATGTGCAGGAGGCAGTAGTGGTTATGATGAATGGCTACCCCTTGATAGTGTAATTCTCTAACATTGTCTATGTGAAGCTGCTGTACTACACCAAATAAAGATCTAAACCATGCTAGAGAGTGAACTACTTAGGTGTGGATTCTATGTAAGGCAAGAAAATAATCAACATTGATTTAACAGTTTTCTCTTCATTCTTAGGATGTCACGTAGCCATTTCCCAGTGGTGCAAGAGACTAAAAGCAATATGTTGCTTTCCATGTGCTTTTTGATCTTTGATATAGTAAATTATGTACATAACCCCTAGAAGGCTGAGTTCTGACTGTCTCTCATAGGTTATTGGTATAGCACAGGTCAGTTTGTCTGCAACTTCCAATAGCTCCTCAGCAAGAATTTTGAGGAAGGGCGAACAGGGACTGGATTTTGAACACTCATAGGCAAACTCAGAGAAATATCTGAAATATTTCAGAATATTTTGAAATATCAGAAAAGAAATATCACTAATTCAACATGACTTGAAGACAGAAGTCTTCAAGAGCTGATGACAAGATACCTGATGATTTGTGAAGACACATTGAAGGCTGATCAGAGTTTCACAATCTACCACTGTTTTCTAGGTTTTAGGAAGGATGTCATAGTCTGTTTTGGAATAATTTAAAGAAAACTTCATCCCATAACATACTCATTGTATTTTATGCACCTAAACATCTGAATTTATATCCCTTATGAAATGTATGAAGTCACAACTGTGAAATCGGAGAGCAATAGGTGAACTGCATTATTTGGGCCATTTGGAGTTTAATGCAATCAGACCTTACTGTTGTAAGCATATTTCTTAAACAGAGTTTTATTAGTAATGTAATGCAAGTTCTATACTTAGGGAGAATATCTGAAATGTTGCAATTAAAACATGCAGAGAAAATACTGTTTAGAGAGATTCTACGCTGTGCCTTTGGTGTATTATAAGACATTAATCTCCAATCCCACTTCATAAAATTGGTTTGCACTCTGCACAAAGAGGATCTTGTGGTTGTCAGTTTGAGTAGATGCAACAAAAAGATAGTGCCAACAGTGATCTGCTTGATGATAGAGAAAAGGATGGGTAGAATGTACAACATGGTAGTAAATTATTACTCTGAAGTTGGTCAGTTTGAGAAAGTGTGAGAGCAGCAGTGAGTTGCTGTAGAAGAAATGACAGGAAAACAGGTAAGGAAAGATGAGAGCACTTTATGAAGCTGTTGCTTGGTTTCAGGCAGAGAACTACTTAGTGTGCACAGGGAGAACATGATTCCATATAAATCCTACAATCTAGCTGCTATTTTTACCACTTTTACCATGTGGTATCTACTGTGGTATTTTTCAGAGTATAATCTGGAAAAATAAATGAGAAGCATTCACTTAGCAGAAGACCACTTACTTATAATAAAGTCTATTAAATCAAAAGATAAATAGCTACCAGCTGACACATCCAAGGAAGTGGGTAGTCATGTCTACTTTGGGCTCTATGGTACAGCCTCTTGCATAGCAGGGAAGTCTTGGCCCTTAGTCAGTTTTTCCTTTTCAGAGTCAGCAGAAGCTGTCTTCATCTTTTCTTCCTTTGCCTAAATTGGTCATATCTGCCCAAACCTCAACCTGCAGTGTGTCTTGCAGCAAAATCTTCTTAATGTGGGTGGATTCTGTGAACGTTTTTAAGGCTAGATTCTCATCCTTGTTCAAATCATTGCTTTTGATTTGGCAATAAATTATATCCTGGTTATGACCCCATCCTTTTAGCAGTTCTCTCAAATCTATTATGGTTGTTCTGTTTCATTTCAGGAGCTTACTGAATCTGACTGTTCTTAGACTGTGTGGAAATTTATCTGCAGTTAAGGTTACAAGGTCCAGTTGCAGAGTAATCTGAAGCCTAATGTTTGCTTTCAGAGCAGGTACCCCTCATAGTCTAGTCTTGGCTGTAGACCAATGTGTAAAGAGGCAGGTGGCATCTGATTATTATGATTCCCAAAGAGTAGAGACTACACTGGTACATAGATTAATCCACTCCACAGGGATGTAAAGAACTATTAGATGACAGCTGTGGGGTGCACAAACGTCAGTACCCACCAATTTCATATGTTATAAGCTTCCTCCATTTTCAGACATAGAATAGACCTGTTAATGGATATTAGAACTGTGTTATATCTGAACTGAGAGTAATCTGGGTTGCACACACCAGACTATTTATATCTTTATGTAAATTTAAAATAATTAAAATATATTTACATTGGTTTTCCTGTGTGATTTCATATATGCCTGTGGGATGTAGTGGCAGAGCAGCTGAAGTGTTACGCAGTACACGTGGAGAATCAATTTGAGCTTTCTGCTGATCTCAAGAAAACTGAGCTTCAAATGCCAACTGCATCATTACAACACTGTTGAGTGTGATATGTCATACTGATGGGCTACCTATGTTCGGGATGGTTCTTTAGTATTTTGGTTGTTTTCTTTTTTTTAATTATATATTGTAGATATCTCACTTTCTGTTCCGGGATTCCATCTTTCTTGAGTTCCTCAGCCTCCTTAATAAATTAATGATGACTCATCAATACTTAATTCATTTTGGAATAGTCCCCTTATGTTATGCTTTCTTAGCTTTTTGTAGCTAATATTTTTACGTCTCTGCATTACTCATGCATTTGTCACATAGCAAAGATACATGCTTAGCTCTTAACATTTCCAGTCTCCTTTGCAATTTTTGCCTTATTTTCTCTGAATTCCCTTCAATTTGCTAGCAATCTTTTGACAACAATGCACTAAAATAGTTCCGCTCTCCACTATTTTGGCTTTATGACTTTGAGAAGGGTTATTGTGCTGGTTTTAGCAAGGATAGAGTTAATTTTTCTTCATAGTAGCTAGTATGGGGCAGTTATCAAGAGTAAGCTATGCAGGAACATGCTTAAAATCCAACAGGGTTTTTTTTTTGGTGGTTTCCATTTTTTCCATACTGACCACATGGGACTCTGACCAGTCAGACTGAGGTATATTTGAAGCAGCTAGAAAATGTCTATATCTTAGTCATACTGACTGGCCACCCACAAATCCTCAACAAAATTCTTTAAACTTCATCCACCGTTTTTATTGTCTTAGGTCCAATAAATGGAATGATATTAGTCACAGATGTATGTGCTGATTCGTAGTGAGTGTGGGTACTGCCCACACTTTGCTTGTACATGAGCTTTTCGGATTTCCATAGTGCAAATGTGGAGGGGGAGAGGGGGGATACATATATAAGTTCACTTATGAGTGAGCTCATAATCCAGTATTTTTTGATGATGTGCTTTGGAAAGAAGCAGTTATATTTAGGTATATTTAACTTTTTGTGAGCATACAGACAAATATTTGCTATAGTTCTATTTCACCTTTCACATACTATAGTATATTAAACCACAAAACCACACTGGCATAGTTAGAGGGTGGATATTTAATATTATGGTCGTCTTGGAATACATGTGTTTGGGGAGGGATGGGGGGGCAGTTCTGTGTGTGGTTTTTTGTTTTGTGTGTTTTGGGTTTTTTTTTCCTGCAACTGTGCATGCCTGGTAGTAACTACTTTTCATCATTAAAATCTTATCGCTGGTCACGCTCCACAACTCAGATGTTCAATTGCAATGGAAAAAAATTACAAAATGGCATCCTAATGTTATGGTGGCTTTAAAAGTGGCAATGCATCAAAACATTTTCTCATTCAACATAGGAGCTTAATGCAAAAAAATTAAAATACACCATTTTGTGATTATTTGCAAAAATATTCAATGTGAATATTATTCATATTGAATTCTTACAAGCTGAAAAAAAAGTAGGATTCAGTACCAGTAACCTACATTACTGGTACTCATTTGGTACTAATTGGCACCAATCTTAGTAACCTGTGTTTGAGTTGCCCCAGGGGTTGCTTCAGTTAGGAAACAAGGATGGAACCAAGTATTTCTTTGTTATGTTGCTGTTGCTTTACAATTTGTGTCTTTGGCTCCCATTTCTTGAGCCAAGTGTCACTGATTAACAGGGGAATCCAAGAGAGAAGACAAGCTTATATTTAGTGAGAGAGACCCTTTTTTTGCCAGCAATCTTTCCTGAAAAACTCTTGCTTTCACCTCGGGAACAAACACTATTAACAACAGTTCTCTCAGTTTTGCTTTTGCATCATTTACAACTTTCATTCTTGTGACAACTTGTATTGTTTCTGCTGCTTTCTTCTGGCACACTCACTCTCATCAAATAATTTCCTCATCAAACTCTCATGCCCCCTTAAAATGCAGCAGTATCTATTGACACTGTCCAAGTGTTCACTTAGGATCAGTCACAGACTCCTGCTGTCACAGATCTTAGTCAGCAAAACTTACTCCCTTTGCCAGGAAACTTATCACATACTAAGCTCTAACTCAGGAGGCAGAGATACAGAAACTTGTTCCATATATTGTGCCTGTTTGCTATATATATTGTTTTTGTGTAATAAAAAAACATAGGTCGTGAAGGTAAGTTTGTAAAGACACATAAATCTGGAGTTAATTTGACTGTGCATGCCCTTTTATATTTCCATTAATAACTAATTTATATCCCTGAGTGGCACAGAAACATACTGCCCACAGACAATTTCAGTTAAATAAGGAAAATATATGAAACTTCTGTAGTATATCTTCAATGTCGTTAAACTTTATAATAGGAAAATGTTTCCTTTGAAATTACTTTATTAGGACTGAATCATTGCTAATAGCATAGGAGGCTACAGGCTTATTGTTTTTACCTCTCTAAAAGCTCCAGTAATACAAGAAACTATGAAGCTAGACATGACACTGAATATTGTGCTATCACTGAACTCTGTAGATTTTGTTTATCTCTGAAACTGGTAATAGTATCTTACTCTCTAAACTAACTTACATTCCTAACCTTGTATTTTGAAAAATACTGAAGGCTTTGTGCAAATGTTATGAAAGTACATTTTAAGATATGACACGTGCAAGCTATGTGTTAAAGTGCATAATATGTATTACATTTCCATTGTTGCATTGTAGTCTTTTGACTAAACACCTTTTGAAAGTTCTGTAGTTTCATTCATATTAAATGTTACCCAGTCCCATCATCTTTGCTGCATATATGTGCTGAACTGGCAAATAATTACCAGAAAAATTCAAAACATCACTGTCAATGTATGATTGATGTCACTGAATAGCTCTAAATTAGAACATCTTTTGCCATGCACAAGAGATCTTGTAAGAAGGGTTTTTATGAATTAAGAGTGTCAAGGAATGATTGTTTTTTTTTTTCTCTTCAGTAATAGCAGGTAGTAGGTGCTAAGGGGGTATGCATTAGTGTGTGGTGGTCACGCTTTTGACGAGAAACCTCATGATCCTCTGCACAGCTACTTACCTACTCTCTTGTGTCTTAACAGTGTTTTTTTCATTAAAACTGAGCCAGCTATACTATACCAAACTAGGCATTGAATCATAGCCAAAAGCCCAAGTTTACACTTCATATGATTAATAAAAAAAAAAAAAAAAAAAAAAGCCCTGGGAATCTGAATTTATTATGGGGTATAATCCAACATAGCTCAAGATACTCTATGGGCATCTGTTAAGTTTGTTGGGTGCTTACAGCACTCAGCCTTTAGGATGTGTGAATGTTGCACACTGTGTACCAATATGCATTCTGGAGCTTGGAACAAATCAGTAATTCCAAAGCATAGCTGTATTGGATTGGTAAAAAGTTATGGTGAGGTGAAGTAGGTCTGGTATCTGTTGCCACTAATTATGGTCTGACATGTTTAGACTTTGCTTCTCCTCTCTTTCCCCCATCTAAGTTTGCAGCATAAAGGAAACAGTAGAAAAAAATGACTAGAAGAAACTATAATCTCAGACTCATCTGATAGGTGATTGACCCCATGCCATATACTCTACAGTGTGTTCCATTAATCCTTGGAGAGCCTGCAAAAAGCAAAGCTTCTGTCTCTACCTCTTCATTTCTAATTCATCTTGAAGATTTGAGAAGCTTCCTTATTGTTCCCATACTGTTCCCTTGTTCTGCTTAATCTTTATGCTGACTCAGCTTCTTCCTTTTAGTCAGGCTGCAAAAGTCAAGTCGCTGATGGAGAATGAAGATCTCCATCTCTTCTGGACTCACATGGCCTGTGTATGCAGGTTGGACAGCACGAAGAGATAACCTACACAGGGTCCTTCAGCAGCCTGCTGTGATCCTTCTGATAGGTAGGAGAGGTTAAGGGTTTTTTTGAACTGGATAAAGGAAGCAAGTTGTGAAGTATTTCATTAATAAACTAATTCTCTGAAGAAGTAGAGACTTAATCTTCTAGATTGTGAATAGTGGTACCTGGAACCTACAAAGAAAGAGAGATCAAGGTGGGAAAGAAACCTTTCAGGATGGAAGCTCTCCCAAAAAAATTGCCATTTTTTCAAGGGAGAGTATTGGGAGTTCATTTAGTTCATTATATCTGTCAGGCTGAATCTCCAAATCTTCCAGAAGTTTCCCATTATAAATAAGCTTTATACGTGCTGAATTCCACTTTGAATTCTGCTGGAATGGGAAAATTCTACTGCAGTGTGAGTAAAATCCATTGAGCTGAGAAACTGTTTGGACTCGAACACTGAGCTTGTAACAAATCAGTTGCTCTCAAGTTTTTTCGTCCTGCAGACCAGCTCATTTTTCTAGTTGTCTCAGACCACATATGATATATGAGTGTTTCCATCTGTTTATGAGGTTAAATTTCTGAACTGTAAGTAAGTGTACAAAGAGAAATTCAGTTATGCATGTTGTTAACTGAATAGGTCTACTTAACAGAGAAAAATGTTTTTGAAACTTTTATTTTCTTGAGTTGTAGTCACTGTAAATCACTTACTGCATTGATTTATAACGGTGACATAAATCAATTACAGTATAAAACTGCATTCCTCTTTTTAGATTTTAATAATATCTGTCATGTCCTCAGAAACAACAATGGAATTACACCTGTCTGAGGAGAGTCATCCAGGTATCACGGTCCTTGATGACAGCTGCTAAGCTGACTCTTAACAGGGTTTCTCTCTTACTGAGAAACGTAGCTTAAAGTCCTAAGATTCACAAATCTTAGGATTTGTGTTATTTGGAATGCTTACCTCTCAAAAAATAACAGAATTACAGATTTGTCAGTTTTCTCTGAATTACTCAACATAAAAATATAAAAAACACATTTATCCCAATGATTTAAGGAGTTGAGCTTTTGATTATAAAATTGGAGTCAGTGACAAAGGGAAATATAAAACATTAAATATAGGCTGCATTTAACAAGGCTGTTATTGAGATGCTGCAATATTTCAAATGATACAGTTTCAGTTTAGTTACTGAGAAGCTGCAATATTTCAGATGGTACAGTTTCAGTTTAGTTGGAGTGGACCTTATTTTGGATCATGATACCTTCTTTTCAGAAGGAACTTGTCTGTCTTTCCTTCATGTGCCATTCTTAAGTACTTTTTCTAGTTGCTCTCCATTAGGAACCCTGCTTCAGTAACAGAGCTCTGTGTCAGACTTGGCTGTAATGATTTGCAGATCTTCCCTTCAGTCCTTTGGAATTAGGATTTTCTTCCCTTGATCCTTGAAGTTCAGCTAGAAAGCATGGGAATATAGGAAGTATACCCAAGAAGGTAGTGCTGACTAAAGTGGACAGTTATTATCACCCTTTCAGGTTGATAAAATGCATATCTCATTTGCAAGACCAATTACTTTATAAATCACATCAAGAATTACATCAATTGTATACAAACATATATTCAGCATTTCTAGCTCTAGACTGCAGTTAATCCAATCATACAGACAATATATTCAGCATTTTTCTGTTTTCCTCTATTTTTCCTTTTTATTCTTCTTTTCTTCAAGTTTTACAGTTTTGTGGTGTAATACACAGCTAGCACACTGATGAAGAATTTGTCTTCATGAGTTTTCTCAAACTATTTTAATCACAAGGGTCAATATGTATCAAGAACACCTTCTCTCCAAAAGGTGAAGTTTTGTGAGAAAGCTAGTAATAACTGTATGTTCTTTCTAACTGCAAGATGGGAAAAGGATTTAGAAAATCCCTTTGATCTTTGCAAATTATACCTAATGCATTCTGTGGGTTACCTAGATATGCAGAAAAGCACACTTCAGTGTTTCCATTCGCGCTTTGCTTTGAACCTCCCTTAGATTAGCGTAACAACTTTGCACTACCCCTGTTAAGTGCTTTGCTTTTGCTTTTAGGCATCTTCTAGGTAATTATGGCAGACAGTGTTGAATCACTGCTTACCATCCTGAATGGTAAGGAAGGAAAGGAAATAGCATCTCTCCTTAACAGACAAAGGAAACTGAGTCACTGAGAATTTACCATAATATCTTCTTTAAAACCATGCTGATAAGTATAGAAGGGGTGAGTTCACTGGAAACAAGGTGCCCATCAGTCTAGCCAAGACAAATAATTCAACCATTGGTCTTGGTTAGACAGATAAGAGTTCACATCTAGTATACAAACACTGGCCTTTTCTAATGCAAAGTTTGATATATTAAAGACAACAGCAACAACAACAAAAAGCATTGTGGAATTCAGTGGATATGAAAGCATTTGATATACCTTACCTTGATATATATTTGTATATGTATGTGACTAAACATGTGAATAGAGGAAACAGCTTGCAATAAAAGTTTCATGCAAGAGCATACAACACATGCGTTTGCCATGTTTATCACTTTAAGCAAATACAAGTTTTGTTTGAAAAATTTGTATGAAGTCTGGAAAACATTCCAGATGTTTTCCTCTCTCTCAGGAAAGCTGTTTTTAATCTATCCTTTCTCTAGTTTGTAAACTAATCTTAAAAATCTAGTATAGGGTGAAAGGCAGGGAAGTTGGGCTCCTACCAAACATTGACAATCTTGCATTATTCTTCTTTAACTACTCGGAGGACAAAAAACTTATCCAAATTCTCCTTTTGGTTAACTTCAACCTCTTGGTAAAGCATATCTCATTTCTCTTACATTTACTTTAAACCTCAGTTTGTCATGGGAGGCAGAGCAAAACTATTCCTTTCCTTTACCTTGAATATGTCATCAGCTGAATCTTCAGTTTTAGGTGAGCACAACTCCTGCTGGAGTCCTCAGATCTTAACACAGCATATACTCTTTATTCCTTCCTTTCCATTTTAGCAATTTCTAACTTCTTTTTAAAAACCTATAACTTGTATCTTTTTCCCTTATGTGTTTACTACTCTTTGATCTTCCCCCAAAATATTTGCTGTGTATAGTTCATCACAATTTCTCAGGTATCTTTTCATTATCTTCTCCTCTCAAGTCACTTGATAAAATAACCTTTTTTATTTTTTCCCACTTTCATACCATGATGCATTTTCCTCTTCTAGAGTCTCTTTGTTCCTTTGTCCTTTAGAGAAATCTAATTAATAAATCAGGTAACGATAAGCTGTATAAAATAAAATAGGATTTTACAAGCAATGCTGAGTTGCACCGTGTGCCAATGTTCATTTTGTTCTGAATCTGGATTGTTTACTGTAAACTTCTGTTCAAAAGACCAATTTCCACAGTTATCTAATTAGCTTAGCAGGGAGGTTCCTTGCAACTTAAACATTTATGTTTATATAGAAACACTAATTGGAGTTGCTCTTATAAATGATGGAGTATAGGAATAAAACAGAGTTTGATTCTATTTATCTTAAGTTTCTATTGCCTTCAAATCTTTGAATAGTCTCATTCTCACAATGAGAAACAAATTGGATACAATGCTATTATTTACTCTGGTATGTTTTATTTATTTTGTCCCTTGTACTTTGAAATAAGACCTCTCTGAGGAACAATCATTGTTTCTCAAATATTACATAAACTCAAAGCCTACTGTTGTGCTTATCCTGGTTTTACTCAAGTTAAACATACAGTTGAAAAAAGCTGTGAAAACAGTCTTTATCATTGTCAGTTTTGCCATTTCTAGAAGGACTAGCAGCTGGGAAGCTCTGAACAATCATGGTACAGAGTAAGAAAAGTAGGAAACCTGAGAGAGAGGAAAAAAAATGTCTTACTAAGCTAAATTTGGAGAAATGTACTCTATTTTAAAATACCATGCAAGAACCAAATATTGCCAATGAAAATAACAAGAATGGAAAGAGGAAGAAAGCATCAGCAAGGGATGAATAGAATATTTATTCTGCAAAAAGGGAAGCGGAAACCCTTCAAGATGAAAGCTGTATGTGATCTTATTTTCTACTAAAAATCAGCAATGCATTTTTTAGTGAAAAAATATCATAGTGGTAATTATAATTAATTCAATAAATAGCATCTTTAAAGACAGATTAGCAAATCACCCCAATGTCTAATCAAGATCAATAACAGCTAAGCTCCCTCCTCCCCCCGACAAAACCAACAAAACTTCTCTTGAGACAGGTCATTTCAGCAACTCCCTTACTGAGGTTTCTTCTTTTTTCCAGGCTCCTAGTACATCTACATTAGCAGGTTAGTGCAAATCAGGAGCATATTTTGAAGCAAGTCTCCTAGTCATCCCTATTTACTATGCTTTGCATTGCATTACAGAGCAGGCTCAAGGAGCATCCCCCCTTGGGGATGAAACTAAACTGCATCACATGGAGCGCACCTCATACATTCAGCCCAGGGCACCCAACTAGCACTAGTTCAAAGAAACAAAACCTCTGAAATGCATATAATGTAGATCTCACTTCCTCAACTATTTTCCTCTGCAGGTTTACTTTTATTAGTCGACACTACTTACTGATATAGACGTAAGCACCGTGGTCTAAGACCAGACTAAATAGACCACAAGATCATGTAGACACTGGTACAGCAAGTGCTGTGTGAAAATCTCTATGAATAGCTGATAGTCTTGGCTCACTGGCATTTTTGAAAAAATGGAAAAGGACTTGTCTGGACATAAAATTTTATTGAAAGGACTCAAAACTTGTCTCTAGTTTTTCACAGTATTAGTTGTTAAAGACAAGTAATAAGGAAGGATGTTTTAAAAATAAAGCTATTTGGAGTAAAGGAACTTAAAATTTTCATTTCAGTTTGTCTTTCAGCTGTTTCTTCCTGGTTTTGTTTTTTGGTGCTGGTTTTTTTTTTTCCTAAGAGTCTGGATGCATTTTGGTTGTTTAATCTTCTTTGTTTTTCAAAAACAAATTGTTTAGGCCCAGCCCTTTCTTCAAACTCCTTTCTTTTTAAAGTCAGTTTCTTAAGTGAGACATATGCAACTCTGAATATGTCTGTCTTGCCTTTAACTTTTGAACCTATTGGCTGATTGCTGCTAATTTAGGAATGCTAGGCTTGAAGAGAGTTGAAGGAGAGTGAAAGCTACTGAGAGTGAGTACTCTGTGAAAGCTCAAATCCTTTTAGGCATTGAGAATCTAAGTGTAAAAGACAATACCATAAGAAATCAGACTTCATTATCCCTGTTGTTCATGGAGCAACTAGAAGGACTAGAATAAAAATATTTTCACATTTGCATCATTGCTTTCTGTACTTTTGGCTTAATATGTGCACACTTGTGTTTTGAAATTGCTCTTAGCTGTCTTTATAACAGCTTATCTCAAACTGTGCTGTAGGGAGGTAGTGGCATCTAGAGAACAAACAGGTTTTTGATGTCTGTCATTCTGAGGTTTCAGTATTAGCAGCCAATTGAGATCAATGGGAGGTATTTCCGTAATTAGTTGCAATTTTAATACTTGCTGGAATTAGGGGAAGGAGAGGGAGAGGAAAAAAAAAGCCAGATATTTTTCTCCCAGCATCATCTAGCTCTGTTTTCTGTGGATCAGATGCTGCCCTTCATACAAGAGAAGAGACTGGAGGAAGTCTTCCCCTGGAAAGATGAATTCCTTGGAGGGGATGAACAATTTTATTCCCCCTACAGAAAGAGGCAGGAGGCTACCTTCACCATGCATCTGTGGTGAGTCAAGCCATCTCATTTGGGACACAGCAACAGGCAGACTTCTCAACACCAGCCCAGATGCTGGAGTGGCCAAACACATTCCTGCCACTGAAACCTCATCCACAGCTCATTACACAGTGTGCGCATTTGCCTGGTAAATCAAGGAAGCTCATCTCTTCTTTGAGTTCCAGCAAACCCAGTTCTTACTGTATTCAAGTTTTCAGAAAGATCAGTTAGGAAAAAAGCTCATTCATAAAAAAGTTAAGTTGTCTCAGTTTTTAATAAGTTAGTGGGCAAAACCCACACTCAACTAAATTGTTAACAAATATTGTAAGTTTCAGCCTTTTCTTCTATCTCTCCAAGGGGGGAAATAAAAGCAGGGAAAGGGTTGTCAGAAATGTTGGATTTTCTTGAATTTGTAACTGGATATTCTGGACAAGGAGCAGGTATTAATAAGAAAACATGACATTAAGAATGGTAGTATTATATAGCAAGACTAGGTCAGACCAAAAGTGCATCTGGCCCAATATCCTGTCTCTCACAGTGGTCAGGAGCAGATTCCTGGTAGTGGCAAGTGATGAAAGAATATAAGAACAGGACCACCTCACAAGGACGATTCCCCTGGTAGTTCTTCTCTTTAGCCCTCCAGTTTCCTCAAAAGTCTTCAGTTTAGCTCAGAAACTCAAGCCAGAGTTTGTATCTTTGTTTAATAGCCCTTGATACAGCTAATGACAAATGGAGGAAAGGCTGTCCTCAGTGTGCTGCCTTAGATAATGTGAATCATGAATTGAGACCTTCCTTAATTCATCAGAATTCTAAATAAAATTATAGTAAGATTAAAGAGCAACATGCAATTTCATATGTATTTTTGTATGAACATTTATATAATGCTTAAATGCCTATCTTTGCACCCTGGAGGCTCTTTACATCTGTAATATTAGTAAAGTGTTATACTAAAGTGGTTCTCTCCCACAAAATCTCATTTATCTTTATGGTTACTATTTGCTATTTATTTTTAAAATCTGCACCCATAGAATTCCTAATAAAAATTAAAAACATGCACCTACACCACCCTTAGTTTTTCAGTAATTCTTTCTCAGCAGACACATCCCAGATCCCATTTCCTATCTGAAATCTAGCCAATGTCTTGTAGCATGTCAATCTTTCTCCATCTTTTGTAATTGGTATGATCTCAACACTAAGTATGGTACTAACAGAAATTTTTATCCACAGCTGGGAACCTCTAGTCTATAAATAAAAGCAATTCTTGGAACAAAACCTGTACTGATTTATATGGTTGTTGATTTGGGTTTTCATTTTTGGAAAACATAAGCAGTAATTTTTGGAATACTGCAAAAATAGTCATAAAAACAAATATAAAAGTTATCAATAGGGAATTAAATGGCATTTCTGAGACTATTGTATGTGTCATCTGGAATTTCTATATTTATATCTAAACCAGGGTTTCATCTTAAAGCAAATTCTAAAACCAAATTCTTCTTCTGCCTCTCTTTATGTAAGTAAAAACTATACATTAAAAACTTCAAAAATCAGTGTTAGAAGGGAAGGGATGGTCTGTCATCAGAGTCATAGTTGAGAGTATCTTAAAGATTAGAAAACACATGCATTGTAGGGTATAAAATACTATGCAGATTGACGTCTGAAATGTCTAAATTATTTTTGTTTGCTCCTGTTAGCAGACTGAGCTCACTGACTAGATTCCTTTATATTCTGATCTAGACTGAATTTTTCAAAAGCAAATCAAGTTACAGAAAGACTAAAAGCTGTTTTCTCAGAGCTCTCTAGGAAGCCATGGGCCATGGGGGCCAGGGCAGGGCAAGACGATGAGCCTTTGCTTAGGCACATGGATGGGGGTGTTGTGCCCCCATTAGGGTGTGGGGATGCGGATTGTCGGCAAACAATTCCTTTTTGTTTCCATAACTAAAACCCAGTCTGAAGCAACGCTGAACACTACATGCATCTGAAGTAACACAATGACAACTTTGGTCTTAACTCCAGAATAAACTTACACGCCTTTCAACTCCATGGGTTGGCATGCACTGAGACTGTACTGATATACATGGCTAAATTTCATCCATGTCCCACATATGCTATCATTTCAAGTTTAAAGGCAGATTCTGGTCCATGACTTATTGTCAATATGCTCTTGGTATTAAAAGGATATTTAATTTGTTTATGAATTATTTACAGCCATTATATTTCTCAATTTGTAATTTAGTAATTATTTCTTTAATTAATAGAGATTTTAAAGGTTTTTTTTCAACTGAGATAGCTAATAACCATATGTCTAAATGCATTATGCTGCAAAGTGACTTGCATGCTGGCTGTACATGTACTTTAGTTGCTGTCATATTACTAATTTTGTATTTTTCTGAGAAACTTCCATTTTAACTAAAATATCTAAAAAGCATTTTATATAAACATTTTCTCCTCCAAGACTAAGGACCAGCACATTCTACATATGTCTTTGAAAGTTTTTGAGATTGGATGGATTTGGGACCTTTTCATTCTTACCACTTTTCAGAGCCTATATGGCTACTGACAGAACCACTAGAAACAGACCACGACCACAATTCCTTTTGTTGTGTAAAATCCTGGTAACATGCATAGTCATTCACAGACTCCACTTCTCTTGTATCAAGCTCATATTAAATTTTAGTAACGTTGATATAACAGGGATTTTCATATTGTGGTGTTTTGTTGAGGAGCTGCTGCCTTTGATTAATGAATAATATGTTTCATAAAACCAAGGAAGTTAAGAAAGCATACTTTTGTAATACGTATCTGATAGGGAAGTGCAGCATCTTAGTTTTTTTCAAAGCTTTTTTTCTTGGTGTAAAAAAATCAGACTGTCCGCACGATACTGGAAAAATAAAGTACTGTTATGAGCTTGTAGTTCACAGAAATGAGAATTACTACCTCTTTGTCAAAGAAAACTCCTTATGTCTGTAGAGAGACAACTTTTTTCATAAATTCTAAGCTTAGTACTGTAGGCACATAATTGTTCTGAAGATCCTTCTACTTTGTACTGTTCTCATCAATGGAAAGAAAAATGCTAGCTTAGACTTTCTTACTTTATCTAATTAGGATTTATCAGTTGCCACTCATAAATGTAGTGTTCGGTACATGCTTCAGTATCCAAATATATCTAAATACATCTAACTGCTACAAATAACTGATTATCCTATAAGAAATGTAATTTATAGTTATTCATGTATCAATATTACTTGTATTCTGAAGTTATAAGCCTCTTCTCATTTCCTACCTAAATAGAATGTCTCTGGTGCTTAATTTTTTTTTGTTAAAATACCCCTTTTGCTCCTTTTGTTGAAAGATTCCTGCTATGTAAAAATACAAATTATAGAAGATTTTTCTCTGCCAAATAATATATTTAATTCTTTTTTTTTTTTCCTCCCCCTGGTCTTTCTCTAAAAAACAGAGAAATCTTAATTTTTGAGGGAGTAACTCCTAAATTTGATTCCATAAGGACAGCATTAAAAGCTATAAATATATTAAAGCTATAAATGTATTTGGCCCAAATTAAATGTATTTCTGTAATATAAGTTTATCCTTTTGGAATCCTGGATCTCTCACTGGATGTACCCATGCCGTTCTTGCTGTATTTAGAACTTACAGTTTTGAGCTGAATGAATGCTGTGTTTTGTATAGATTGATTGTTCAGTCATCATATATGATGATTTGTATTGTCATGTAAATGACCACTTATCAAATAATATATTTCTTCTAATGATTATGTAAACTGCTTTAAGGCAGCACAGCACAGATAAGGTTAATCACACTAAATAAAATTACACCAGGAAGGAATCTGTCTGAAGTAATCCAATAATTCCCTATTGTTTGGGAAGTCTGAATTTATTTTGAGTAATCGGTGGTTTCTACAAGAAAACAGTGATAATTATATTTATGTCTCCCAAGTATTTTCTCAGGAAACAGACAAACAGCCTTGCTTGGTTTGTTTTAAGAACAAACACAGTAACACTATAAGTATTTTCTTGTTGACTCTGAAGATGAAATGGATTATTAATGGAATGAAATGTTATACTGAAAGAGCAAATTTTTAGGGTATTTTGCAAAAGAGAAAATAAAGGCAGAGTTTGCACAAACTTTCTAGATTCTGTAGAAATGTTAAGCAGTGTGTACATATCCAAATGCAAAACAAACAAGGCCTTGTCATTTTATGCTCTATGGGATGAAAACTGACAATAGCACCACACATTCAGCTAGGTGTGCATCTTAAAATCATGAGCTTCAGTGGATTGAGAACTAATCTAGAAAGTAGATTAACATTATTGAAGCCACAGATAAGTTAGTACAGCATGGGTTTGGTTTTTTTAATGTGATATTTGGCACAACTTTAATGAGTGAAAAGTACTCCCTAGACATTCAAATAAAATGTACATTTACCCAGACATATATATGTTTGTACAATGTTCTCCATAACAGCAGTACTGAAGTAATAAATATTTTAAGATTTTGTATTTTGCAAGACGGAGTCTACTGGCCATCCTCCACATAACCTAACCTAACTGGACATCCCTTGAGTTAAGATATAGACAGAAGTGATCTTAAGCTTAATTTGCATGGTTCTCCTCAGCTCTCTGTCCCCCAGTCTGTCAAGTGGTTTGGAGCAGCTGCAGCATATAAAGTCAATAGATGGTTGCAGGTAGATCATTATAAGCAGAAGACTTGACATACATACTTTAAACCAATTTTTTATCACTTTTTGTTTTTAACTTTCTGATTTTAAGCTCTGATACAAAATTAATAATGGACTATAATGACTAGTTTGTCATAGTCTCTTGTTAATAATGATCACCAAGATATTTGTTTCATTGTTAAATGTGTATTTAGTTATCATTTAAGTGTTCTATAGAGGTTTACCGATAACACTTTTCATAGGTAAGCATGCAGTAACTGAATAATCTAGAAATGGCCTTTTTTATACATTGCAATTATAACCTTGTTTCTCAGTGTTTGATATTTCATTCAGAGTCATATGTGAAGCTGGAAACAGCTAGAAAAAAGTTCAGTATTTTCAGCAATTATTCATTGACAGTGATGAGGTTAAGGGATACAATCATGCTTAAAGGTGATGGTCCGTAAACTCCTAATTCTTTCTGGAAATAGCTGTGTGGTTTTAATAGCCTCATAATGCATGTAGAAAACTTTGCATTAAGACATGGTTAACATCGTCAGAAGACAATACTACAAACAGTGGCAGCATAATTTATGCCTTTATACTGAGTAAGAAAAACAAAAACAGCAACAATTGAATATACAGTGTTTTTACTTTTGTGTTCATAATCCATTCTTTTGCAAACAATCTACAGGTTGATGAAGAGTTCAGTTTTCTTACCCGTTCCCTTTAGACATAGCCATGGTAATAATTTTACTAATGTAGATATTTGTCTCCTGGAACTGAATAGCACTGTTGAAATATACCTGTCTGAACTGGATTTGACCTAATGGTTCATAAGGCTTTCCGCTGAGCATTTCCTGCACTTGTTAAATTCTTTTGGTACTCAGGTAATTTTTTAGATTAATTCATAGGAAGAGGTCCACTGCCATAGTTTCTTACTGCAAGCACTTTCAGAAGTTGGGCAGAGGACTCTGAGTTTCTCCATTCACCCACTGCAAACTTACATGTTATTACAATGAGAGAGAATGATAAGATCCTGGATGTTATTGAATGCTCTTATGCGTCCAACCACAGAAAGAGGGTTTAGGAAGTGGATCAACAGCTTTTATGTTCTTAGAGTCCACTTTGAATAGGTGAGCAAAAATAAAATAATTATCAGTAAATACAAATACAGAGACATAACAACAACAACAAATCAGTAGAGGACGAGAGGAAATGGCCTAAAGTTGTGCCAGGGGAGGTTTAGATTGGATATTAGAAAAAAATTCTTCACCAAAAGGGTTATCAAGCACTGGAACAGGCTGCCCAGGGAAGTGTTTGAGTGGCCATCCCTGGAGGCATTTAAAAGATGTGTAGATGTGGTGCTTAGGGACATGGTTTAGTGGTGGAGTTGGCAGTGTTAGGTTTACAGTTGGACCTGATGATCTTAATGATGATCATTTTCCAACCTAAATCATTCTATGATTCTAGGTATAAAAGGTCTCATGTAGGTTATGCTGAACAGACACAGCCATTGAGGGACTGTGTCATTCCACAGGTCTGAAAGCAATTAGGAAGGATGAATCCAAATAGCTTGCAAAAGTCTGGAACAAACGGACTACATCCTCAACTGCTGTAAATTGAAGTATCTCCCCTGAGTATAGTGCAGCTATTTTGATCCTATCACAAGAACAATAACAGCAACATAACGTGATTTTTCAAGTAAATGTACTCCAATGTCCTTCCAAGAACATTCATATAAATGAGATTTAAGGAAAGAATTGTCTTCACTGAGAGCTGTGAAGACTGTTGAAGAACCTGACTGCATATTGCCTACTCATACCCAATATTTAATGGCACTATCCTTAATATTTACCATATGTAAGCATGTATCCTGCTTTATCAGTGCCTGTCAGCTCTACGGAAATAAAATGTACCACCCACACCCATGCAATCATTTTTAACTCATCTTGTAACCACAACACCTTTGCACAGTTCTTGAAAACAGAAGGCAGTTACTTATTATCTTCATGATTTTCTTTTGCTTGAAATTTGTCGTCTTTAAAACAAAAATTGTCTTCACAGGGGCTTGATTTAAAAATTAATAATTGCTTGAAAGACGCCCCCAGAATAGAAGATACAGAGTCTTCACAACAGGAAATGTAAGATATAGTTCAGCAATACACAACTTTCTGAGTTTCTTGCCAAGTTATGACAGATATGTTGATTGATTACTGAAAGGTAGAAGCAAGGCCAAAATCTGGATAGCATATTCCAGTGAGACTGGAACCACTTATTCTTCGATTAGCTCTTGAAACTGTGGTTTAACTTCAGTTTACATCATTGTGTAACAATATCAACCAAATAGCTTTGCAATGTCTTGCTGAACTTTAGTGTTACTTATCTAGAAACCTGAAGTTGTAGATTATGACAGTTTTTATTTCCATGGGGACTGCAGTAATTGTACTCTTACAGGTTTTGTCATCAGTTTGCCAACACAAGAGAAGGTGTGCTCTTCAACCAGCATATCCACTAACAGGTACACCTGAGAGCTAATTTGAGGAAAGTTTCATCACCCTTAGGACATTTAATTGCATCCACCTTTGGTGTTTCTAAAATGCTTCCTCATACTAAAACAGAGTAGCCTGAAAGGATTTCATATTAAAATTAATGAAGAAAAGTGTTTAAAATACTAACACAGAAATTCCTAGCAATACTTGAAGCTTGTAAAGGAGTGAGATTTGTTTGGAGCAATGGCTCACAATCTGTTTCAGGGAAAATATAAGCAACTCTGACAAACACACTTTAAATAGCCTAATATATTATAAACAAAATCCTTCTTTTGATCATTCAAACCTGAATTTGAACAATCAAAAAGTCCTAAACAGGAACTAGAACAAACAGTATAAAAATAGGTAATCTGCATCAGAATTATCACTTACCCATTTTGGAAGTCATTTCATTCTTTTAATCAATGTTGATCCTCATGTGGCATATTATTTTGGTGCTTGTGCCTGCCTCAGGAGCACCTTCAGATTTCAGAGTTTATCTTCTGTGGAAAAATTTATATCTTTGAATAAAAAATGAAATGTCCTTAACGTTCTTCTTTCACTTTGATGGCTTAATGATAATCTTTGTTAACACATCATTGAGAACAGGAAGGTATATAAGCATGTGCAACACTAAAGGCATTTAAGCAATGATCTAAATGTTTCTGTCTAAATTATTGAGAAGTTTAGGTTCTTTGACAATTAGAATTCAATATTCCAAATTGCAGAAGTGTAAATTGCAAATTCCAAATGAACAGTTTATTTAGAATTAGTTTTATTTGGTATTTAAAAAAAAAATTACATATTATTTCTCATAGTGAAACATACAGATATTCTCATTTCTCCTAGTGAATTTGAGTCCTGAAAAGTGTCTATCTAAAGGTTGATGAAGACATTTCTCAAGTAGTTCCAATTATATCCTGTTCATAAAGTCTTTGCAGTGAAGAGTTTTGCATATAGATGTAGCCTTAACATATTTAAATGAGTGTCATTTTGCTGAAATAACCATTTGTAAATTTATTGGAACTGGGAAATCGTAAAGAGCCTTTTTTAGACTTCTTCATGCAACGCATTTGCTGTAGTCCAGTGCACTGGGACCTAGCAAGGATATAGGAGACATGCTCATGTCCCTGAACAGAACAAGTACATGAAATCTGGGTTTCTCTCATACCTGGCCACTGCCCCCAACCTCTCTGTTATGCCAGTCTGTGTATG
>NW_008824243.1:3060520-3085118 GCF_000699105.1 Pygoscelis adeliae
TTTCCCTTTCTTTCCCTTGCTCCCTCTTGTGTTTTATCCATAATGATTTCATCAAATCCAAAACTCCTGCATTAAATGTCCTGACATGAAAAAAATAATATATTTCATACAGTATGAAATGCAAAAGTATGAAATACTTCATGAAATCAGGTAATTCTACCGTGAAGCAAAAGCAAATATTGAAACTTTGAAAATGGTAAAAAAATAGAGCTGTCTGCCTCTGTCTTGCTGTACTTTCAGCAGTTTCCAGGTGTATTTAAAGAAAATAGATCTTCTCTTTCTTATATTTCCATCATTAGGGGAAATATCTCAGGTTTAACCACACTCTTTAGGGGGAAAAAAAATAAAAGGAAGGTGTCAGCAAAAGCTTTCATGTTTTTCTATGAGGCATATGGTGACTTCTATTGCTTCAGACAAATGAGAGTAAGGCTTTGGGTGCTCTTCTTTTTTTTTCTTTTTTTTTTTCTTTTTTTTTTAAATACACATTACTTTCTCAGCAGGATTGCTTTTTAAGCATGAATACAGATTGGGTCAGTCCACAAACCCTGATGATTCTTTTTCACTGAAGAAGTTTGAATTTTGCATGCAATAAACCATAACTATATTGTGTGTTAAAGATTTTCTGTAAACCAACTGCATAACTCAGACAAATTCTCATTGATTTATGTAGGGAGTTGACTGAGCAAGAACCGAGTTTTGGAAGAGCCCTACCATGATTTGTAGTTCTAGGTCTAGAAAGAACAGTCATATCTTCAGGCAAATGAAGAGCTGCTGAAAATATCCATATCCGCATTATACTAATATCTATGTACAGCTACAACAGAAATTGCCTGAAGACTTCGAATTTTTCTTAGTTTTTGAATTGTTTTGGTAGTTCATTTTACACAGGATCATATAAATAGCATATTATTAGTTTCTCTTTCCATAATATGTCATGGAGTGTACTCAGCTTATATTAGTATGACAAAAATATTTTATATTTATGGATAAACAACATTATGATGATGATAATTTTTTCTACATTATTCTCATTTTATAATTATTTTAGAAATAAAATATAGTTATAATAATAATAGAATATTATAATTCTTCATCAAACATTACCTAAACAGAAACTGGAGTTGTTTGAATACCTGATTTATATGGCCTAGCTTTGAGCCATATGTTTTCTGATCTACAGAGGTACCAACAAAAAAGACCATCTTTGTGTTTGATTTAAGCTCAGAAATAGCAAGGAGTTAAATTCTAACATTTTAGCATAGTCAGACTGACTGCAACTGAAGTGCATTCTATCACTGCATGTGAAGTACAGCAGTGCTATTAACTTGTGTCATTAGTGAATTACCTTGTTCCTCGTTACTCCTCCATTCCTCTATTTACTTTTTTCAGTTCTATTGATTCTGCAAGACTCAATGGAATTATTAAGATTTTTGGACTTAGATATTCTGGTGTCACGTGTTCGTTCTTTTCTTTTTTCACCATAAAATACTGCTATATGCTGGGTTTTTATTGTTGTCATTATAAAGCTTTATTAAAGCAGCTTAGAAAAAGTATTCAAACTGTGGTTATTCTCCTCCTTTCTGTAGATGCGATAGCAGGAAAAGATATCTGAGAGACAGTCTGTCCCCAGTTTTCTTAGACAGACAGGAAATGGACAGATATTGTCTACGATGTCCTTCTTTTCCCTTTTTTAGCTATTCGTCAAGCATTAGAATATTTGAAAGCAAGTTGTCTTTGTGAAACTGTTTCACAGAGCAGACCATGTCCTAATAATTCCATAACTTTTAAATATGTCCTCACTTACACATTTTTTATTTTGTCTTATTCCTGTGACCATCTTCTGCAAAAAGAACCTTATTTTATTAAAATCAAAGCTTCCTAATGGAACATTAAGTGAAGTTTAGCTGAAGAAAAATAATTAGGAAAAAAACTAATTAAAATTCTGTCTTATAAATATCTGTTTATTTTTTTGGAATAGTGTGTTTCAATTTTTCATCACTTTTTTGGTATTATAAAAACCAACATTCTTAGTAAATTTTAACTGTAAGGAAACTAAAGGCTTTTTGGTTTTTTTTGATTCCCATAAAAATGAATTTCAAAATTGTGCAATTTATGCAATTGCATAATTGCAAATAAAATGTGTCCCTTCACAGAGTGTAATTTATTCAGTGAATTCCAAAGTGTAAATCTTTCAGGAAAATTGTATAAATCACACTTTACAGTAGAGTAAAAGTTATACATTTGGATCTCGGGCTAGCCAAATATAGTCAAAAATAATTCTGAAAAGTTATTTACCTCTGGGGTTGCACTTCTGACTGTTCAGAGTTTACCACCACATATGCCATTTCCTTTTATGGGCTTCAAAGACCTCTGTCTTTGAAGATGCAGAGGTTAGGCTGGTAAGTCATTCCACTTAAGGTTGTCTACCTCCACTATCCATGTACATGAAAGCTACTGGGAAAAATTTCAAACCCACTTCCATTTGGGCCTGCATAACTTTGCAACTAACTTTTAAAGTTAATACTGTAATTTTAAAGTTGAAAAATGCATATATAAAATTACATGTACAACAATGAAGACCACATTTGGCAAATTTAGCAGACTTTAGCACAAAGTTCCACATGCTGAGGAACTAAAGCTTAACAAATTAGCTCCAGATATGGCCATATTAGTGGGAGCTGGAGACAGTCCTACAGAGCTGGCTTTTCTTTGACTGAAGAAATGCCCTCGAGAAGACTCACTTGAGCTAATGAAGGCATTATATAAACAGTTAAAAGGCAGTTGTTGGAGGCCGGTAGCGGCTCATGTATCAGCAGTTAGTAATTACGAAGGTTTCCTATCTCCTTTCAGAATAAATATCCTGTCCCGGTTGTGGCAGGCCTGCTGACCTGACTTTCTGGTCACTAAATGTCCAGGCACTATTTTGCATAGCATAGCGTATGCAGTGTCTTACCTCTGCATCTCTATAGCTCCCTCTGAAGATCAGCCAAAGATTCCAATCAATAACCTGAACAGTAACAGTAAAATCATTTACTCAGAGCAATAATTAATAAAGAGGTTTACACCGGCTGAAGGGGTTGTCAGAAGGTAAATTATCTATGACCGACCCACCTGGGAAGACGATTAAACTTAAAAACAACGCTTCTTTCTTTCTTTAAAGAAAAGGAAAAAAAGGGTTGGCTTCACCCCGTAGTCTGGAAATCATACATGGTCATTACCATTATGATTCACACTGAATTAAATGAAATAAAAATTGAGTAAATTATTTCACCTAAGTATGAGACCAATGACCAAAGATTTTTTTTGTGTGTGTTTATTAGTAGAATATGTTATATGAATAGCTAACATTTATTATTAATTGGTACACTAATTAAAGCCATACTAGTCATTTCCATTAGCTTACCCTCAAAATTCTACAGAGCTGTCCGTCTGGTTTTAATCAAAACCAAATGGTAATCCAAGTTCTCAGGCTGGAACAGCTAAGAGGAAGTCATTCAGAGGAGGCAGAAGAAAGCAGAAAAGATAAACAGATGATATTCACTAAATTTGTACAGAGCAAAGGATGTAGATGCTGTGGGTTACTCTGGAGACGTGATTCAGGCACCCTGTCAAACTGGAACGAAGTAGTTACAAGTGTTTTATGTCAGCAAAATACTAATATGATCAAGATGGAGTCTGTCCTTTTGCTTTTGCAGAGCTGGATTTGTGTGACTCTGGAGGATTCTCAGAAGAGGTAAAGCAACATATACCGCTGCCTGCAATATGACTGTGTTTAAACTGTAGTGTTCATTTTCTCAGATCCAGCTTATTCTCTTGAGTAGGAATACAATTTTCGCATACGTGTGTAAACGGTATCTATCTAGCAGTGTGTATTTGCTCGTCAGAATAGCACTACACCATTTGTAAATGTGATGTGTTAATTGAGTTTAGACCATGTTGTTCTCTGCCTGTTTCTCACTACCTGGTGCCAAAGATCAGGCATTTCGGAGACGTTCTCCTGTTGTTCTGGATAACGGTTATCTTTGCACGAACATTAGAGATGTATAAAATATTGTTTCAAAGGAAAAAAAAGAACAGGAGGGAGGGGTTTGAAAACAATTTTATATTATGTAACTGTAGGACAGATCTTCCCGTTTGACAGAAACAGCCCAGCAGTCTATTAAGCTGAATGTCTTGAAATGCTCGGTCTTGTCGTCTTTTTTCTTTCCCCCCCTCTCTGTGCGCTCTCCTCTCCCTGGCGCAGGCAGGCAGGCTCGCTCCCTGTCTCTCTCTCCCTCTCCCTCTCTCTCAAAGGCAGGAAATACTTTTCAGGCAATCTGGGCCTGGTTGTTGAGGCCCCTTTCACAAAACATCAGTCTGAATTTAGTAGACAGAAGTCACTGGGAAAAGCTTGACAAGCTCGTGCTTAGTTAAGGCTCCCTCCAGCTGCAGAGGGTGTTTTTGTTAGAATCACACATTGAGGAAAACTGCTTAGAATAGAGTAATGATCTCAGTAGTGAAATCTGAACTTTTATGCTAAGAGGAGCTAACTGGGACCGGGCTCTTTTGTTTGTTTGTTTGCTCCTTTTTTTTTTTTTTTTTTTTTCTTTTATTGACCAAAGATTTTAGGAGGTCATGTCCGAACTCCAGATTCTCTTCATCTAGGTAAGGCTGTCTTGGAATCTTTCTGTACTTTAAACTATCAAAAAATTAAAAAAAAAAAAGGAAAGAAAAGAAAAATCAGCAAAGAAACAAGCAGTATCCAGCACTGGAGCTTTCTGCGTTCAGGATCTCAGCGCTAAAACCGGAGGTAAAAAAAAAGATAATCATTAAAAATGTACATTTAGTTGTAGACTGTGCCAATTCTGTTTATCAAAATGTGCCAGATCTATAAAAAAATCTTGTGCATTTTTCTTCATCTTTTAAAAATATTCTTGATAGGCTGAACTTTGTTTATTGGCAATCATATATAAATAGAGCTGCATGGTCTTGCTTGCATATTTTTTAATGGACATTAAATAGGAAAGCTAGACGTGTGAATGATTTCTTTTTTCACCTCATTTGCCAACAGGGAGGGCATTTAGGGCTATGTTTTTTCTCTCCCCCCACCTTCCCTTCCCTCCCCTCACCTCCAGCAGTAATGATGATGAGGAGTGTTTTAGGTAGATATATCAGTTATACCTCTGCTGGGCTTGGTCTCTAGCTTTTTCTCAGTCCTAGATGAAATTTGTGGTATAACTGACAATACAGTCTTAAATGCTAAATCTGACATTCCATGGTTTATTTCTTGGCATTAGCTAAATTAGGTTATTTTTAGTAACCTATGATTAGATACGCAGTTTGGGGTGTGCTGTGCTACCATGTAGAAGGAGGAAAGCAAGATTCAGTAAATGTCAGCTGACTATAATTTTCAGTGAAGATGTATGAATTTACTCAGTCTTTTTCTTAACCTAGTAAACGTTTAACTATTAAAAATAACAAGAATCTGCTGTTAAGGTGTTTAGGGGGAAATTCAGGGTATTAACTTTAACTGATGCATGAATGGAGTTGCTGCTTTTTTACGTAAAGGCGTGATTTAATTATTAAATTGTTATGGACATCAGAAGCATTTTTCATGGCAATCTACATAGTATCCTTTGTCTTCCTGATAATCTAAAAGGAAAGTTGCTGCTTATAAGTATTATGAGAGATCCTTTCTTTCTTATGTGCATCATTAAGGCTCCATATAGTTGTTGACCAGATTGGTAACTAAACAGGAGTCATCTGTTCACATATTTCAAGAAGTTTTTAACTGTGTTTTTTCAAAATGATTGGTGAGTAATGAAATGACTTTGTGGCGTGAAAGGACGTGAAGGACCAGTAAATACTTCAGAATGGGGTCAAATATCTCCTCTGCAATCGATTGAGAGTTGTACACTTTACTGCCATTCAGGTGGAAGAAAGTTGTTCATGGTGGTCAGAAGTGGCTCTGGATTGTGAAGGGTATGGGTCTGAAGGGGACAGGGAACAGCTGGTAGGCAGGAAATTTTCCTGGGTATATCCTGGAGTGAATTTTAAAGTCACAATCACTCATTTGCTTCTGGACAAGCCTTCTCCAGTTCGGTGCCCTGAGCTGGGAGAGCTGTGGTAGATAGGTTGTGGGACTGAGAGGTTAAGAGGAATCTGAACAGCTGAATCTCTGCATCACTCCCGTGAAATTTGTGCTGAAACTTTGATGTCTCAAGGGATTTAGCGTTAGTGGCTTTTACTGCACTGTATTCCCATACTTGCTCTTGCACATACGCGTGTATGTACTTAGTATTAACAAGTACTCTGGTTAAACAGAAGAGAAAATACCAAATAATAAAAATAATTATTCCATATCAAGGGGCGCCTTCTTCTGCAGCACTGTCTTCTGGGTTTTAAATGATATAATGACCTCATCTGACCTCACTTGCAGATGAAAATTCTTGACACCTGAGACAGTTGAACTATAGGGTAGACAACAGAATAGAACCCAGAAAGTATTTTCTCATTTAACTCCGAAGTTTCTTATGGACTATAAGAAAATGTAACACAGATAGCTGCCCATCTTTTTGATTTAGAAGGTTTATTTAAGAGTCCTCAAGACAAATGACTGTTCAACTCCTGGTTCTTCTTAATCTAACTTCTCTGTTATGCTATCCTGGTTTTGTTTTTCAAGATACTGTTGCTCAAGAAAAAGAATTCACAGAAAGTTTACTGTCTAAAAAAATCCTGAAAATTATTTTATAGATATATAGCAATAATGAACATGGAAAATGAACATCTAAAGTTTTTGACCTTGCTTTGTTCCTTCAGAAGTGTTAATGTTCTTAATTTGAAACAAGAAAATAGCCCAAGTAGTTATATCAGATGACTCCTTTGAACAATTAAGCACATGAATTAATGTCTGCAGCCTTGAGAAAAATTAATGCAAGTGGTTACATTCATGTAAGAGAAATTATTCAAATAGCTTTCCTTCACCATAAATTTATGTGCCTGCAAATTTATTTTCTTTTGGACCTTGTACCTGTTGACCTCCATGTTAAATTCCATAATCAGAGCACTTGAACAAAATAAGTTTGTATATTTGGGCCTAATTCATGAAGACCTCTGTAACAAAAAGCAAAATGTATTCCCTCCCAAAAGGAGATTAAAAGTAAAGATAACAGCTTGGGTAGGCAGTTTTTGAATAGGCAAGATTTATAGTAATTTTTTTAAATTGCTGAGCTTAAAATCAATTTTTAAATTATTCTTTAGATGGTGGAACGATAGAAGGATGCCCATTTTGGCTTTTTCATAAGTCTCAAAAGTTAATTCATTTTTATTTTTTAATTGTCAGAAGTGTTAAGCTGAATTTTGTATTATATTTTTCTGTTGTTCTTAACATGAATTTTATTGCTGAAATGTATCTTCTTTGATATAAATCTTTCCTGAGGAGGGCAGTAGCAGAAGGAGGAAGAGAACTTATGAACAGTTTTCTCTTTTCTCAGAAAGGAGATATATTTTACAGTATTCTCCTTTTTTCTTTTAATCATCTGGTTCCATTTTCTGCTCTTTGTTTGTCTGAAGGAAAAATTAAAAGATGTTTTTTATGTTGGTTTTTATGTTACTCCAAAAATGGAGTAACACGGGGTAACAGCAACTGAAACAGTATATCCGGAAGGGCTAGATCTTGACTTCCTTCCTAATAGGAAAGAGCCTTTGGAGGTCTCTGGTCCAACCCCTCACTCAAAGCAGGACCAACTAGAGCAGGTTGCTCAGGGCCTTGTTCACGTGAGTTTTAAATATCTCCAAAGATGGTGATCAGTATGAATACTTAGTAAGGACTTTAAACTTGGCTGTATACACAGGTGTATTTTTATATATGTGTGTGTGTATATATGTATCTATACATGTACACATATGTATGTGTGTATATATATAAAAAAATTATACCCCAAACCAAATGTATATAAAATTTTCACATGCAAATCCTATGTATATTAAGATTGTGAATATTATTTTTATGGAAATAATTACTGATATTGAATTTGAATCTGAATATGTTTTTGGGCTGCTGACTGCAGCCCGTATTTCACCATGGATATTTGTTGATGCTTTTAGAAAATACTTATTTTAAGAACAGTCTGTTGGTAGAGAATTTCAAATCCACTATTACCATAATTGCTTGTTTCTCTTGAATGAGGAGTCACTTATGTTGAAATTAGAAATGCCTGGAGTTTTATCTGTGGCGTATTGTACATCAGCCACTGAACACAAATACAGAGGTTTGCCTTAGGCTGTATGTATCTACATTAAAACCAATTTAACTCATACAATGTACTTTTTACTTCTAGCCTTCACTTCCCTCTAGGATCTTTTTCTTACTCTGATTCATGATATTTCCTGTTAGCTTTTTTTTATACCTTGTGTCAAAATCCAGTAGGTTTAGATTAAATGCCCTTGAACTTTAGGAAAGTTTATGAACAACTTCTGTTACCTCTGAATCTCTAGTGGTTTTTCCACCTTCTAGCTCACTCTTTATTAGCTCTAGGCATTCCAGGGTAGGTACTGTGTCTTATCGGTGAGAGTTTCATACAGTCTGCTGCGCACTAGATCTCAACCATGACAAATACTGTCTAATGCTAGAATAAATAAATGTTCTAACATGAACATCACCGTAAGTTCTGAGGAAAGTTTGTGTCATGATCCAAAATTTGGCTTTGGATAAGGGGGAGTCAGTGGTGAAATTCAAAAAGAAAATTTCATTAGACTAAGAAGTGAGGAAAATCTAGAGTGGTATGGAGGATTGTTGCAAAGCGTTGTTCTGCTAAGAGAAAAGGGAAGTGGCAAGATGAACCAGTGAGAAATTTGCCTAGCCAAAGCAGCTGGGGTTACACTGTTACAGCTGCATAACTGCAACTTATTAAAGAGCACCCAACAACCTTAATTTTGCATTATTAGCATCTTTGCTAAGACCGTCACAAAATATGAAGCTGTTTTCTTCTCCTCATGAATTTTCTCCTGCAAGACACAGACATGTAATGGGCGAGGAAGACTTGCTTTGGATTCACTGGTTCAGTCTAGAACATTTAACCCTCCGCTTCTGAGCAGCCCTGAGAGGCTCAACGCACTGGAAGTTGTACTGTTAGTTTCATTACACACTTTTTTGTCCACAGGTAAATGGCAGATAACCATTTTCATTTTGCTTGCATTGTTTACCTTTCGATAATGTTGTTTTATCACAGAGAGGTGGCAGCTCTCAATAATAATGTACTAAATTAAGTTTTTGCTGAAAGAATGGTCTCAAGGAGTTGTACCATCCACAGCAGAAGCTGGACTTGAACATTCCTTGTGCAGAGACAAATCTACATTTTAGTTCTGCTAAATACCTATGTGCGGGAGATGTCAGTGCCTTCCTGGCAGCTTCCAAACCTTGAGTCACTGTCAGCTTAATTGGATATATAGCTAAAGATTTTTAAAAAGATTTTGTGTGTCGTGTGAGAATTGGTAGCTGGTAAAGGAAATAGACCTGAATTAGTTTTCAAATCAAGGAAAGATATTTGCATAAGTTCAAGAGTCATCTGTTTTCTTTTTCCTGTACTCATGTACTCAAAAACAGTAACTTCCATGGTTGGATATGTCTTTCCAGGCAGGCTACAGATGCTGAATAGGAGAGTATCATCATAAAATCAGGAGACCAGCTGATGAGTTTGGAATTGAGGTATGTCTAGAAATTACTGCGGAGAAGGTCTATTGACTATGACTATAACAGTCATATTCACATTACGACTATTATAGAGGCAGAGAGAAAGGGGATAAAGAGGTGAGATACAAATACACTGTACACAAATCCTTTGAAAGACAAGCTTCTTCCTGAATTCTGAAATAAGAATATTATAATGAAAAATGGTCAATTGCAAGGTTTTGTTCTGATGCAGACATTTTTCCCCCCAATTTCACCAACCTGGAAAACAAATTAAATTTTTGCATTCCCTTCCTTGAAGGAAGTGGACTTAATTAGGCCCTCTGGTGCATTTACAAAACACTTAGTGTGCATTAGATGTTATTTCTCTCTCTAGTTTCAAAAAAATATCTGGTACAGCAGCCATTTTCATTTGCTTTTTACATCTTCAGTTACATTCCAGAAATATTTGCTCAGTTTGCTCTCAGTACTTTTTTTACAGGGGCATTAAAATGGGGTTCTAAATGACACTGTTAATGGTTCATTCCCACCAAAAAGCACAGCCATCTCAGTAATTATTCTCTCTAGACTCTTGATGATAAAGTATTTTTCTTTATCGATGGGACAAAATAATTTTCGACTCTTTGTGTACAAAGTATATGCATAATAATGTCAAAAATACTTTTTAGTCTTGTCTACACCAGGAATGAAAACATGCCCCCTACTATTCAGTAAGTGGACTGGTTGCCAAAAGTCATTGTCCATAGTGCCTCAGATTTCATAGCTCATGGCTATAATGAGCACCAGCAACTTTACTTTGAATGGAAACACTATACTAGAACCTTAAATCTAAAAGGTATCAGGAATACAATCTGGTTAATTTATATTGTTTTCAAAAGGACCTCCTGTAGCTAGAAAATTAGTTTTTCACTAGAGTTGGCTAGAAAACGGAATTTCTTCCATCCTGAAAAAAAAAAAAGAGGTTTGGGAAAAAATCGTCCTAATTCAGGACCAAAAGTAATAGCCACAGTTTTCTGGGTTGCCATGTCCTATGGGATGGCCTTTCCTCATTTCATGTCTTCTTTTCAAGACACTTCTAGTTAAGGGAGAGGGGGAAAGGAGGTGTAAGGAATCTGTCAACCATGTTATTTTTCTATTTTCTGGGGGTGGAGAGCAGAAACGATTTGGGGGGAGGATGGGAAGGGTGATGAAATTTCTGTACAGAAGACCTCCATTTTGGAAAAGGAAAAAAAAAAAAACCACATTAGGGAAAAAAAGAAAAAAGAAGAGTCCAAACCTTTACACCTTAGATTATTTTTCTTCGTTCCAAAGAAATAAGCAATTTATATTATGTTGAAATCAAGATGGTATAATATCTTTCAGACTACTAAATTTTGAAGACCAGAAGACTCACGGATCAGAATTGCTAGATATCGGGGCTCTGATTTTCTTCTTAAAAAAATCTATGCTAGAAATGCTTTTTGGCTTAAAACCTCTTCTTTTTCTAGTGGGCAGTTATAAATTCAATGGCTGTTGTCACTCTGGAATGATGCTGTGGTGAAGGTGATGGATTATCATAACAGCTAATAAGAATTTAATGCCAATCATTAATATATTAAAATTCCATTAACAAAATTACGGTAAAGTAGTATAATTATACTATAAACACTTGAAAAAATAGTATTTCTCTGTTTTATTGACTATTCATCAATGCTAAATAGTACAAAAATATAAAGCTGGGTATTTTAAATTGTCTTTTAAATTTGTTTTGATTTGATAATTAAATTGGGTGTAAATAATATAGATCTTAAGTAAGCCTAGATAACTGTGGATCAGTTTGGATCCTGTCATTTCCCCTTTCTCATCCTTGAGGAAGAGGCTCAGCTGATCTGAGGCTCAGCACTGGAAATGAGCCAAATACAAATGCAACCAAGCTAAAACCCACTGTAATCACATGTTGGCTACAAGTAAAAGCTCTTCTTTGTATGATGATGAGCACTGGTAATGCCGCTACTTTTTGAGGAGGAATAGAAAGTAAAGCAACTCCATGCTGTTTTATGTTTTCTAACAATAAATTAAGGCATATTGACAAAGTTTGGGCTCATATCTTAGGAACCAATAATATTTTCACAAAACAAGCAAGACTTTGGATGTCTCTGAACAAACAGCTTGCCAACTTAACTTTATAGTTTGGGGCATCTAGTGTTTTGAGATCTTATAACACTGCTGGACAGTATCACAATTTTTGTAACATGTTAAATGTCTTTTAAAGAAAGGATGTTAACAACCTTAACAGTATTACATGTTTTCACTGACAGTAAACTATAATGAGCATATCTGACATATGTCAGAATCTATAAAGGAGAAAAGAAAATAGCTTGCTTAAAGGGATAATGAAACTGATCCCCACAGGAAAGAGGAAATCCTTATCAAGTCACAAAAATGACTTCAGGTACATGGCTTGATTAATGTCTTGTGTGGTTTTTCTTCTATCAGAAATCATGAACTTTTTTCAGTGTATAATTTATATTTACTGTACATTATAACTTCTATTTCTTTACATGCATAAGAAAAAAAAATCTTATTTCTGTTTTAATATTTCTGCTTTCTATTTCTATTTTGGTCCTCTGCAAGTTCCTGTAGTGTGAGGCACAATGAATAGATGTTCTCCTTCTTCATGATACTGTTGATTTTTATATGGCTCTAAATCCTCTTTCCCAGGCAGGAAATCTTAGCCTATTTCATGGCTCCTCAGACAGAAGCTATACCATACTTTTCATTCTTTTTATTGTTTTTTGTTATACCTTTCCTGCTCCATTTCTCTTTCTGAGATGAAATGACCATAACTGCATACAGATTCCAGTTCATAGCATAATTAGAACTTAGAAAATATTATTGTGCCACTGTATGCTCTCTTTTGCCTACTGTGCTACATCTTTTCTAAATTTCACTGAGATTGAAATTCAGTTCCAGATTCCCAGCCACAGTGATTCTTAGTTTTGAGTATTTTTCCCGATTAGTAATAGATATCATAGAGGCTTTTATTATGCATTTATAGTTAGAATATTTCTTTTTATAACTGCATACCATTATATTTATTGACAGGGAATTTCATACGTATTTATCTCCTAGCTCTCTACTGCAATTGGGTCCCTCTGTATCATTAACAAATTTTGTCATTTCACTACTTTTCTCCTTCTGAATAACCTAAAAAGCACAGATTCTAATAGCTGCTTTTGCAAATCTATTAATAATCTCCCTCTTTATTAAAAAAAAATTATATATATATTCTCACTTTTGGTTTCTGTTGTTCTTTTTTTTTTTAATTTCCATTCTTCATATTTTCAGCCAGTTTACTCCATATGGAGATCAGACATGCAAGTATACAGTTCAGGACCGAGTGTTCTTTATTTGATTTGATTTTGAAACCAGGTTTTGGTGCATCCCACCATTGTGAACAGCACGCCAAGGCTGAGTGTACAGGGCAATTCCCCCTGTTCCTCCAGCCTTCTCATTGTGTGGAGATACCACCCATGAGGCTTAGTAAGGAGATGGGGATTCGTGGGCCAAAAATCCTTCTGCTTCCTCTTCCCTTTCATGATCAGAGAGAAAAAGATTGGAAAAAGAGTCTCTTTCTTACCCTAGAAAGACTGTACTTCCCATACCCCTACTCCAAGCCCTGGTCAGGATCCCTTCTGGCTCTGTGCATTTCCCTCCTCAAGTGAAATCCATCACTGACTTCAAAGGCGTTTGCCATTAGCTTGGAAGGACACCCCTCTTGCAGCTCCCCAGATTTCCCCCCTCTGCCTTGCAGGCACCATAATTGTCCCCTTTTGTTCCCATGTACAGAGAGAGTAACTTTGGATACCTTTCAGAGTTACAAGTTCAGTAATTTCTCATTTGAGTATTGTTATTCAATTCTACCAGTTGGCTACTGATCACTTTATTTTCTTGTCCTGAAACCTCTTCTAACTGACATTTTAACATGAGTCAGTTCCTCAGACTTATCTGAGGATTCTTATCTGTTGCCATTTTTTTTTTTGTTTGATCTACAGCTGGCTAGGAATTGGTGGTGCATTGCAACAGTCTATTTTTAAAATCCTATATTACAGGGTATGTGCTGGTAGGAATGTTTGTGTGTTGTGCTTAGTTCATACCTCTGTAATAAACACTGATACCAAAGCCACACTGTCCAATGCAGTGCATCTTTCTGATGCGTACTGAAGGCACACTGAAAAAGCATTCCAATACTAGTGTTTGAGAGTGTTTCATAAGGTTTTTTTTAATATTGCCTATTATTTTAAAGTATTTTAGCAGAAAATGAGGACCAAGGATAATTCCAGAAAGCACTTTTTATTATGGTTCATATGGTAGAATGTCATATTCTCATGTTGCATAGAAGTATTTCAATAAAAAAAAAAAACATAATTTTCTGTAAAATAAAATGGCTATATTTTTTCCATAGCTGTTATTCATTCTCCTTCTTTTAGAAAACTTTTGTTATTGGCACTTGTATTAGAGTATCACCAAAAATTTAGCCTATGGCTTTTAGTAATCCTAAATAATGTAATGTATCCTTCAGTTCTTATCCACCTAAGACTGTATTATAAAAACATTCAGAAACTCTCCCTATCTGTCTGGCTTTGTATGACCAGAGTATTAAGTCACTGAAAAATTTCCCTTCGGATAGTTAAAGCTGAGTCAAACTTTTAACAAAATTTGTATTAATTATCTCACAGGTGACAGCAAATTCTATTAAGAGACAAGCTATGATCCTAAATGTTATGTACCTAACATTGCTGCTAGTATTACTTTCTCAGAATAAAAATCCATCAACAAACAAATTGTAAGGAAAGAGAGGGGTTAGGATTTTTATTTTTTGTCATTCACTTGACTTTTAATACTTTTTGTCTTGAAAGGCCTGCAGAATGAAGCAGAAGAGAAAAATTTTAGGTGAGCAGTGTCTAGTAAGCTGTATTGTCTCTTATATTGATCGCATTGATTTGAGTCCATTAAAAATAATTTTTAAAGCAGAACCATATATAAAGTGTACCTGAGTCAGTTTTAACAGGACTTCCTTAGTTTTTCTTGAAAAATGGGAATATCAGGTATGCATCGGATACTTTCCCAGAAGCCCCAACTCTTCTGTTGGAGCCAATGGGACTTGGGCTATGGATTTCAGTCAAGTATTAATTACTTACCACCTTTCACTGCTACACAAAGACTGTACTTCTATTTCTGTCCACCAACTCATGGCTGAAAACAAACAGTAAGAGATACCCTCAAAGAAAAGGACAACTGCCGTGTGAAAATACACTATTGGGCTATGTTTGTGTTTATCTGTACAAGAACCATCAACAGCTATATTACTGGCCTGTGTTCATATTTATAAGTGCATCACATGCATACACATGCAAACCTTACCATTAAAATTTATATGAAATATTTCAACTGTTTTATGATTTCATTCTGAAGACATATTTGTCTTAAAAGTACTATGTCTTTTCTGATTTTTAGAATAAAGTTGTAAATATTTTCAAAATAGTTATTAGTTCAAACAGTTTTTAATATTTGATCCTACAGGTTTGTCTTTTATAGATAAAAGAAATTAGGGAAAATGCATCTGGTATTCACTAGATTAATACCCTACAACAAATAATCCTTATATTTCTATTCTAGGACATCAGGGTTTAGAATGGTCTATACTTATGCACTACAAAGGCTGTTTATATAGAAACTGCAGACAAGGTGAGCCTCCACGTCAGTAAAATCCAAAGGGTGGTATATGTCCAGGAAATAAGAGAAGGAAGGATTGTAAATTCTAAAACAGGAGATATTTTAAAATAACTAGCAGAGCAAAGACCTAGAGGCTTATGGTTTATCTCAGATTATTTGTAAACAACATTCTGTCTCAGAGCTTGGTATGGAGTTACTGAAAGAGCTGAATGTAAGCCAGACCAGGAAGATGTGAGATGAGTTTATAGGAAACAGACCCTGTTCACTCAGACTTCCTTAAACAAAGTTTGCTGACTGAGGTCACAGACCAATGAAGATAAAATAATGATAACAAAATAAATATTTCTGCTTAATCTCCGTTGCTTACGTATGCATGCTATGTAAAAAATGTAATGAAACAGTCTTTCATCTCTGTGTAAGTTCATAAGCTAATACTTTGCCTTATTTTTTCACAGAAAAGATTTGAATCCTATGTAAAGCATTAGCAAAAACTGCATTCCCCTGGCAGGACGGTAGGGACTGATTTAAGCGGGCTGCCCTCTCTGAAACTCTCCTGCCACTTATACTTAGTAAACTCTCCCGTGTTCTTTGCAACTTTCTCCCTCCCGCAGCCTTTCTATTTACTGCAACGTGGAGGAGGTCATGCATGATGTAATGAATTGTCAGTATGGTGGATCTGGTGGGGCCAGCAGGGATGTCAGACCTGGGTCAGTGGCTGTCCTTGCCTTGGCCAGCCAGGGATGCCACCGACGTGTCCTCCTGCCTGGCGGTGTCTTATCTGTGCCTGCTTTTTCCATAGCTGTCTCATCCTAATGGCAATGTGGGGTGCACTGCTCCATCTCATGGCGTGGCTGCGGCTGCTGAATGGCTCTGCGTTTCTCTCCTTACCCCTTTTTTCTACCCTGGGAAAACCAGGGTGGGCTCTGCTCCTATGTCCTAGGAGGCTGAGGAAGGAAGTGGAAGACCAGAGAGCCCTAGTTGTGTGCCCCAGCCACCTCACTCTTGTAACTGGGAGGTTTCTGTGTCCCGTGCTGTGCCCCAGAAGGGGAGCTGGGTCTCTGACAGGTCTGGGTAGCAGATACAGATATTCAAGCAAGTCTCCTTCCTCCCCTTTCCATTCTCACTCTAGCTCCAACTCCTAGGTCTTCCTGCTGCAGCTTGTGCAACTTTCACAGGGTGTCAGTCATAGGTATTGGGTCTGTTTTGTTTAAAGATACTTCTTGTATGCCGTCACATTTCCTTGAGGAGGGAAGCGAGAGAAGGTAAAATGCATCTTGAAAAATGCGCAGCACAGCCAAACCTGAATGGAATTTCATGAGATAAAGAAAGGACGCTTCTCTGTCTGAATTTCGAAAGCCTGCTAGAAACAGTTTAATTTGAGCTTCTCAGAAAAAGATCACAGGAATCCTCCTTGAACAAAAATGTTAGACAATCTAATTATAGGAGAGCCTACCAGTTCATCTTACACATCGCTCTGCTTTATCTGCTGCAAAGTAACTATCAATTCTGTGAGACTTGATACAAAACTTCCAAAAATAAACAAGCCCTATTTTTCATTTCCATTCTATTTTACAGTGAAAGGAGACAGGCAGTAAATTATTACAAAATCCATCTAAAATGACAACTTGTTTTGTAAACACCGTGAAGCATCACAGAGAGTGCTTGAAGGGGATTCTGCCCCAGCGTGATCACCCACTGCTCACTTCTATTTCCTTTGGTCAAGAATTGCCTACTGAGTCAATATTGCCAATATTCCTTAAGTAACACCCAGGATCAAAAATTTTTGTCCAGGAGAAGTCTTTATCATTCATATTTTGTTTCAAACCTTATTCTCCAGAAAGTTAATAGTATTAAGCAGTACCAAACTTACTACTATTTAAAAGTAAAAACAAATATGAGTCTGAATTATGGGAGCAGCTGAGTGGACTGTATGATACTGGCAGACGCTTTGACCTGAAGAAAAGGTCTTTTTACTCTAGAAAACTTTTCAACAGACTGCTAAGAGTTCATCTGCCTGTCTTAAAAATCTGGAAGAATCAGATATAAAGGTTTCTAGTTGTGGGATGATAATGATGGAAATGGAGAAAGAGTGATGCTTCTTCCCTTGGTGAACAGTACAAAAGGACTTGAGAGGGGCATTTCTCAGAGGGCAAAAGATGCTGCGTGTCAAGAAAAAAGTGAGCAGCAATAGCAGAAAAGCAGTGATCGAGGCAGGAGCCCTTTCTTCTGCAAAGTGGCAGCGCACTTTGGCAGAAAAAAGAGCACAGTTATGAATCTCATTCAGAGGTCTGAAGTAGTGAATCCTCCAAAGCAGAGCTTATGTGCCTGCATGTGAGTGGAAAGGAAATAAGTTGTTCTGAATACAGAGGTAGAAGAGAGAAAAAAGTTCCTTATTGACCCATAACTGTCAAGCATTTATAGCAGGAAAATAATTTCTAAGCTGAATTGTGGCAGATAATGCAGACTCTGAGGAGTGGAGGGAGAGCCGAAGAAAAGTAAGCTTCCACCAAACTATGGGCTCCTCCATGTGCCATGGGAATGAGGGGATTTCAGGGATTGCTAGCTGAAGCTGCCTGGAGAGGGGGTGTATGTAACGTAAATTTTTCATACTCAGTGCTAATGTAAGCTCATATTTTAGAGAACAATGAAAGTGCCCTTGTCATATATTTATTTGTCTTGCATTTCAAGCAAAGTATTTGATATTTTCCTGTTTAATCATTTTTTCTGCAGTCTATGAGGCAGCCAAAACTAGTGATAGTGCAAGTAAAACAGAAGGGTTCCTAAAGTAAAATTTATTTGTTTTTCATCCCCCATGAAATATAACTCTCCACATCCAAAAAATGAAAAACAGTAAGGGATCTGTTCTCCTCTTTCTGCACACGTGTAACTCCATTTAGCAGCAGCAAGATTAACACACACCCATTAACTATTTGAATGCTTGCCTTCTGCACATTAAAAGCAGCCTAAATCTTAGCTAGGTGGATGGATGCATGTGCGTCATTAGGAAGTTGCAATTTTTAGCTTTTTACACTTAATATTACTGGTGTCTTGTCTTGATTTTTGTCAGAAACTCCCCTATATGGCTGTAGCAACCGTGTTTAATTTTCTGTAAAGTAGATGGAGCTACTTTTCTAGTAGGGGAAGAGAGAGGGAAGCTACAAATGAGTTGCACCCAGGTGCAACTCCAAGCACTGCTAATGGAGGGCAGCAGAAATCATAGAGCCCCTTTTAGTAAACCTGCCCCTTTTCAGAGGTCAAAACAAAACACAGTAGTGTTGTAAAACTAATTTAATTGCTTCTGAAGAGTTTTAGGGTCCATCAGGAAAAGGTGCAGCGAAGTTAAAAGTATCATCGTTATTGATTTGCACCCTGTGGTAATTTTGGGCCACGGACACTTAGAAATAATTGGAGAATAAAAATATGAAATTAAGTCAGAATAAGAATGTAAATGCACTGGAAATTTATATAATAATTTGACTTTACATTATTTAAGCTTGCTCTCATATTCAACCAGGAAAGAAAAGAGAATCTTAAAATTGTATTAATTTCTTGCTACCGAATTTTGCCTCTGAAAGCAGATAATTTTTTTTGGCTTGGCTTTGTGTGTTATTTTCCATTTTCCTCAGCCTCCCACACGCTAATGGCTTGTGCATGGAATTCTCTTACCCTATGAATATATTTTCTTTTTAAGCACAGTCTCCACAGAGGTGGAAAATGTGAATATGAAATGAAGCTTGCCATCCCCAAAGAAGGTTAAAGATCTAGGAGCGTGTACAACTCTATCCTGAAAGTCAGTTTGTCAAGATATAATTTACAGAGGTTCAGTTGCACAGGCATAATTCTGCATTTCTTTCAAGATGAATACTTTTATACCTTCAGGCATGTGATTTGTCAAGGCAGCTTTGTGGCCTGGTGGGCAATCAGAATTTGCCTTAGTGGACTGAAATGACCCAGAACAAACTCAGTACTTAATCTTCTTTATTGCTGAAATCAATAAGCAGATCCATGCTAAGTGCTGACAGTTCTTATGTAGGGAGTGAAAAGTAGAAGCATCTGCTCCTTGAACCTCTAATGTTTTACGGGCCAGAAGTTTTGTTTTGTTATTTGACAAAGAACTTGTTAATTTTGTTTCATAATGCATAAATTAATATGAGGTATTTTCTTTGTGCTAATTCGTACATGCAATGTCACAAGATTAATGTATCTCAAATGCCATCATTCCGAAAGCCCGATACAGCAGTCAGTGAAAAATACCCACCTAGATAATCGAGTGGGGACAGTGGGCTGCGGCAGAGCCCGACAGTCCAGGTGAGAGGCACAGTTAGGGCTGACCACATTGGCTCACAAGCTAGCCTTCTGGAAAACCCCATCCTAAATAAGGGTTTCCTCCCTTCCTTACAATAGTAGAGCCCGAATACATTCACCAAAGGTTTTTTTCAGGTTTTATAATGTATTTAAGGTAAGGAATATGCCAAAAACTTAAATTAGTTTTCCTAGGGTTGTATTTTTTGTTACCACACAAAAGCTGATTTCCCGTGCAGCTTCATGTAACACTTGTAATTACAACTTGTCCTGAAGAGAGTGAAATAATAATAATAAAAATGAGAGCCACTGAATGGGCCAAAGCTACTCATAAGACAAGTGGTTTATAACTTTGGTAAATTCAGAATAACCCTGAAGTTCTGCTCTACCTCTTTGGGAAACAGCCAAAATTTTGCACTCCACGGGTATCTCTGGATGATAATGAAATACAAAATAACTTTGTGTGCAAAGCAATCATGAGACATAATGCCATTTATACCCATGGAAATTAATATCTTATGACAGACATAGTGAAGAGAGACTTATTGTCAAAATTTGGCTCCAGAGCTACTTGCCTGTCCATGTGCCTGTTCATACCATTTTTGTTTACTTGATATTGGAGAGTAATCAGAAAAAAAGTTATTCTGAATTATGGGTTCTGTCAAGTTTTGTATGAAAAGTACTAAAACTTTAAACAAAACAGTCTTCTAAATTCCTGTCCTCATGGTCCCGCAGTCTTATCTTGCTTTTACACTTTTGTTTAAACTGTTCCTTCCCTTTCTTTTTTTTTTTATTTGGAGTTGATTCAGTAACCCAGTATTTTTTTTATTTCTTACAGATGTTAAAATGATGAAACCCTCTCTCCCTTTGGAGCAGTGCACAGCAGCCATGACATCTCCTCTGGTCCTCCATGGAAGGTACGTTGCAGCCTGCTGCTGAACTGTTATGACATGTCTCTAGCAACCAGAAAGAAAAGCTGGGAAGAGCATGTGACCCAGTGGATGGGATTGGCTTTGGAGTCTGTGGAGTATAATACAGCATGTTGTCACGGACTTGTAGCTGATAACTTGCAGACAAGTATGGAAAAAGATGAGGTTTTGAGCGTGGACCGGAAAGAAAAATGCGCTTCGTTTCCAGAGTGCTGTTATAGTGGAGAGCTGATTGGCTTCCCTGCAAAGCAGCTGGGAAATGTTTCAAAGGAAGTGGATGAAAATGATAACCACGAGGATGAGGAGCATTTTCTGGAGGCCAGCACAGAAACTCTAGTCCATGTGTCTGATGACGATGATGACTATTCAGCATTCAACCTGGATAGTATTAATTACCACATCACTGCTGTAGGAAGGGAACCAAAAGATGAAGAGAAGAATTTCAATGGAGCAGGCTCCTTAACACAGATGGTACCAATAACAGAGAGTAACAAGGCAACTGAAGCATCTGGAATAATTGGAGATATAAATAAGGAACCTGGCTGTGACACAGTTCCTAAAGAGGAGATGGAAGAAGACAACATTTGTGGCAGTATTGGCCAAAGCCTGGAGCTTTGTAATTATGAAGGCTTATATGAAGTAGTAGATGTAGAGAAAGAAAATCTTTCTAATTCTCCAAATGTGAAAGAAATTATTATGCCTGGGAAGCAGCTGCTTCATACCGCTGTAATTGCACAACAGCGCCGGAAATCTGATGCTTTTAAAGACGGGCTTGGAAAGTCTGAGTGTAATGTGGTAGAGAGTGGGGTTTCTTCTGAATCATGCACCAGCAGTGATAGACAACTATGTTCAACAGTGGAATCCAGCGACTGCCTTATGCAATCTTCTCCTAGCTCTCTCATCCCAGCAGTGGAGAATGGTCTGGATGAAAGTGGTTTCACAGAACCTCAAGTGGCCCCTGAAAACAAATGCCTTTCAAATGTCAGTTCAGCAGAAGACATTCAGTGTTTACATGTAAGGGATCATTTGACCACACAAGAATATTCAGACAGTCAAGTGAAACTGCGCAAAAGAAAGGTAGGATGCTCATAAACTGCAGAGATTTTTTCTAATGTTTTCCCCCAATTTCTTATGAAGATGATTCCATGACTAAGTGATTGGAGATAAAATGTATTTTTCAGCCTTGTTTCAATAACTTGTCAGATTTTTCTTCAAATGTTTTTGAGAATAATGTGTCTATACAACAACCAAGTTTCATGAGCTGTTTTTAAGGTCTGAAAATGGCTAAGCTGTGAATTTGGAAGGTGCTTAATATTCACTTTATATTATATATATATATAACATTTTATATATTTTATATATGTTGTTCAAAGCTGAATGAATAACCATCTTCTATGGGTTTGGTTTTATTTTTGGTTTTCTGCTGCTATCAGGTATCATTAGCCCTCTTAGAAAACTTATTGTGTCTAGAGATTTGGAAGCCTTATTGAAAAAAGAGAACAGGGAAAAAGTGCAACAAAACTTTCAAAGGGGAAAAAAGGAGTGGAAACATTTTGCAGTAGTTCTTTGGTTTTCAGCTCAGCCCCATGAGCTTATGTTCTTGCAAAAAGAAGTATTCTGAGTTTGAAACAATGTTTTGTAATTTTAAAGCAACCAGAGAGTTTCACTGTCTACACAGAGTAAGGAAGAGTATCATTACCAAACTTTAATGGACAGATTCCCTGGCGATCAAACGCCCATTGGCTTTCATGGGAGGAGATGTGCTGTCTGTGGCACTACAGAATTCATCTTAAAGTTTGGTTTTCCCAGCTATGCTGCTTATTCTTGCTAATAACCAATTTGTAATTGTTTACTTGTTTCTCTGCCTTTTTTCATTTGACATCATCCAGCTTCTTTTGTCTATTTTTTTAAATCTGGTTTCTATTAATTTTGTGGGTTTGGGTTTTTTTTTCCTATTGGCTGTAGTGCCTCAGTAGCTGTTTCACTAAAGCACAAATTCACATATCTAAAGTACTGTATGCCAACACAGCATCCTGAGCTGCTGGCCATTGCTTCCTTGTGTAAACCCTTTGTTAATATTAATGCTCAACCGATATGGTTGGAAGCTGTATGTAACTTTTGCAAAAGGCTTCAGAAGCCCTCAAAGCCATTCTTCCTTTGGTAGTTCATGCAATCACAGTTAACATGGTAACTGTTCAACTGATCTTTCAGTAAGTATGACTCTGAGTTACAATTAAGAAACAGAAACCTGACTAGCAGTACCAGAAATGCTAAACTTACCCATCTGTAGAAAACAGTTCAAGATTAAAACAAAAAAATTAACCAAATTAACGTCATAGATCTGAAGGAATGACCTCGTACCACTTTGGTTAAAGAAGTCCTTACCAACAACTGTAAAATGTTTGGGAAAAGGGAAAAGAAATTATCTGCTGTTGCTTCTGGTATTATTTATCTCTAAGTTCACAGAACACTTCTACAGACAATGTTCCTGCGTGCAGGATTTTATCACTTATCTCTAATCATACACTATTTTACAAAAGCATGTCTGTGTTGGTAATAATCTGTAATGAAAAATGTGCCTATGTTTACAAACTTTCCCTGAAAGCCACTTTTGTAATTTTAACAAACATTAGAAAAACAACAGACTTGAAACTGAATCCATCCATAAAAGTAAAGTATTTGCTTTGCAGTGACAGGAAGACTTAAGGGATTGGGAATGGTATATAAAACCTTTTTTCTCAAGGTCAGCAGTTCAAACAGTGCAGTTAAGGCCTAAAACTTACTGCCACTGCCTGATTAATGCTCAGTGTCAATTATAGTTGCACATAAATATGTGCTCATAGAGGTCAGAATATGAGAAAAGGCACATGGAGATGAATTGCTAAAGGTATTTGGGCACCCAAACCTTGAGGTGGCACCTTGGGGTATCATAGAAAGGTGCTGAAGTTCAGGTACTTCCACGACAAGTTAAGATCTTAAGACCTTTGAGGACACATCATTCTGCCCTTGCTGGTACTAAATTCTTCTGAAAACCTGTTCCTCGTTAACATATTTTAAACTGCTTTTAATTGTGGCAACAGAGCATGACCTCCTCTCTTATCTTTAGATCTGCTGTCTTCAAACCAAAGATGAGGTGAGACAGTGTGAATCTGTCGTGCTTGCTCTGCAGATGAATGCAGGTTTGAGGGCTTAAGGGCTTAAAGTTTAGCATCTTTAACCAGCACTAACTCCATTTCAGTAAATTGCTTTAGTCATGATGGATGTACTGACACTGAAGATACTTTTTGCAAACAGGTCCAGCTGTTACAGCATTCTTTGCTCCCTCAAGTCACCAGGGTTCAGATGGTTGATACGCAGCACCCTCTTTTCTTTTGCTTTCCCAGAAAGACTTCCTAAGGCTCGGAAATAGGAAGCGCCTGAATTTAATTGTGAGAAGTTAATGATGTTAGGTCTAATTGAAAGATCCCACAGTAATCAAGCTTTCCTGTTTTTGTGTTGACTGATAATCAGTTCCGTTTATCCACAACATGAAGCTGATGGTTATTAATGGTTCAGAGTAGCAGAAGCATAAATGGATTAACTATATGTGGCTACACCAACTAGACCCTCCTGTATGCTTTCTTGGGTTAAATAAATTTTGTATTTTAAAATAGTCGCTTCACTTGAGAATTGTACATTCTGAATTTCCAAAGATTGGAATAATCTTTGGAACTAATGAGCAAGATGTAATGCTTGGGGCATCCCAACAGCTCACATGTATGTTCACATACATAATGCAATGGAGCTTTTAGAGAACAATATCATACAAAACCAGAAGAGTATTGATTATTGAGAGAATACCAACAAAAGGAGAATATTTAATTATTATACACTGATTTTAAAATGGGAACAAATGGCCATTACCTTGTAAAGGATCTTGCAAATTTTTGCGTGTGCCCCATTTTATGCTTTCTCCAAGATGTTCATCTCATCAAGCTTAGGTATA
>NW_008824243.1:3085173-3088041 GCF_000699105.1 Pygoscelis adeliae
TATTAAGTAGGCGCACAAATGCACCAGAACTCTAACACATTAATTTAAATTCTTTTTCAACACAAAAAAAGCTACTTCATTCAACATCAGCATACAAAGGTGGGTTGAGGCATATAGTTTCACAATAAGTTCTCACCACTCACTTCCCGAACACAATCACAGCTGTGGTGTTGCAACCTGTATTAATCAGTATTTTGTAAATGTTATTTTTAAAAAAAAGTTAAGACAGCTCCTTTACATGATGAATCAGTAAAGGAATAGAAAGTCATCATTGTGAAGTTTGACTCCAAAGAGTTTGAGTAAAAATCCATGAAATTTAAAACAAAAATAAAACAGCAATGAACTCCACTTAAAAAAGAAATTTTGACTTGTTCCCTATATTTCATTGTTCTAGCCCCGTCCCCGATCTGAGATTTTTGTGCCTAGAAATTGTTCCATATAAATGGGGAGAAAACAGCTAGTGAACCTACTGTGACTGTTCATTTCTCTCTCCTGTAGGATAATGTTATACCACCTATTATTTTAATAAAATACAAAGTTACTCATGACTGCGGGGGAAAAAAGAAACAACAAAACCACCATATATAACAGCAAGTAGCGTTGGGCTCAATTCATAGGGGATTGTAATATCCCTGCATTTAAGGAAAGGAGGAGATGGAGTATTGAAAAGCATTCTGCAAGCAGAAAGATAGAATTACTATTAATAGGCTTTTTAATAAGGCTCAGGAAGTTGTAGTTAATATTTAAAAACAAAATTCAATCCACAAACTAGCTTAGCAAGATAGTACCAGAAGACTGAGGGGAAAAAAAGAATCTGTGAGAAAATAAACTGATTTTTCACTGAATATACACAAACATATAAGAAGTATATTCTGATTTGATTCAAAGTAAATGCAGGAAACATTCCTCACATGTATTTGAGCTGCTTTGATACAAAGTAGTTTAGTATCTGAATGTCAGAAGAAAAAGAATTGAATTAACATAAACAAATGAACAATTACATGTCAAAACTGTTAGTTACCTGTTTAATTGTTTTCTTAGTTTGGATAAGATATATACATTTGCATACCTTTACACTTGCAGTTAAACACAGTTTACTGAAAATTTGTCATTCATTGCAATAATGAAATACTTTTCTATCTCCTATGTTTTATATTCCAGATTGTAATGATATAAGAAAACAAAAATTTGCTGCTCTGAAAGCAGCCCTTTTCTCAGGCATCTCAAAGGAATGTTCCTTTGCAATGCTTAATATTGTTGTTATTTTCATTATCCTGTGGAAGAAACAGGTTCTAGAACGGCTCAGTCACTGGAGAAACGCTGTTGTCACAGTAAATTTTTGAGAAGTCCATAGAAAGAGCTTTGGAGTAAATCTTCCAAAAATAAACTCTCTTGGACTTAGAAATCAAGTTCAAAATAGTTCAGACAAACTTTGGATCAACATTTTAAGTTCTGGATGCTTATCTAAATTAAGTATTAATTCTGAAACTTTTGGGGTTCTCTTCTAATGTGAAACTTCTGGTTTGCTACCAAGATTTTTGATTAAAAGTACTATTAAATTCTGTAAGATTAGGGAAGTGGTTGATTCAACATCCCTGGAGGTATTTAAAAGATGTGTAGATGAGGCACTTAGGGACATGGTTTAGTGGGCATGGTGGTGTTGGGTTGACGGTTGGACTCGATGATCTTAGAGGTCTCTTCCAACCTTAATGATTCTATGATTCTATGATTCTAAGATAAAGTACCAGCAAATTTACTGCACACAGTACGATGAAATAAGAAATTGATACATAATGATTGGTTTTGGGAAATGTAATTGATGTATTGTGCCCAGTGATTTGAAGTTTGCTACGTCAGCTGTATTCCTTCCAAGAAAAGGTACAGCCTACAATACTGCTTCAGGAAGGGTTAAGTGGAGGATTAAACTAATTGGAGTATATGTGATGAATTTGTATCAGTTCCTCTTCACAAGTAATCTCAGACTGCATTTCAGCCTCATTAAAACATATTGCTTATGTGTCACTGAAAAAGGAATGATGTAAACGTTTCGGTGTGCGAATTCCTCATCTCCCTTTTATGAGACTTTTGCTTTTAATATTTACTACTTGTGATTCTTCATGGTGGCCTGCTTACAAGCTTTCCAGTTTCAAACAGTTGATGTTATCTCAAAGTCATTCCTACAAGACTAAAGAGTATAATAGTCAGGGCTATTTCCTAATGCCCACTATTACTGCTACTATTTTAATCCAGTTTTCTAGATTAAATGCTGTGTGGTTTGCAAAGGATACTTAAGGACACAGCTAATGTCAGCATGACAGCAGCAGCCAGTGTCAATGCGATGCAAATTATTTTAAGAAAAAGATTATCAGAAGGTTGGCAGTAAATGTAGAAAGAAACCCAGGTAGAAGGTTACCTGGGGTGACACAGGTCTTTGTAGAAGCGCCTTTCACCCACACAAAAGCTGTGAGTTTTTAAAGTGTGGTTCTGCATTTTCTGTACTGTTGCAATAAAGTTTGTTTCATTATTTCATCAATTATAATTATACTAATGTGAGAAAACAAAAAAATTGCTTAGTTGAATTTGGGCCTTTCCATCCATATTCGCTACTTCAGTATTATGTTTTCCCATGAGATGTGAAGGCTGACACTCTTCCGTTATGATCTGTAATAAATTCTGTTTTACAAGGCTAAAACTATGCTTTTTATGGTGAGTTAGAAAGTTAGGTTCTTCCAAGAGATTCTGCTTGTATCACACTGTAAATTGACTCCACAGGAAACCTATGGAGCCTTGCTTGTTGGCTTAGTCCTCCCAGTAAGGTACCTGGGAGAGGTAGTAGGAAAGCTTCCAAAAAAGTCCTAAGAGCTACCT
>NW_008824243.1:3088084-3089740 GCF_000699105.1 Pygoscelis adeliae
TGCCATCTCGACTATTCACATTGCATAATCCTTTTCAACTGGGAGCTCACTTGTCAGCATTAGATTCTTATTTAAAAAGTAATGTGAGCTTGTTGTGAAAAATAGTATCCAACATTTTAGATCTTTTTCTTATTTTATTGCTGTTAAAATACCAGAGACCAAGTTTCCAGACCTGTCACATGTCTTTCTGAAATCTTAATCTCCCTTTACTTCAATTCTGTCTTTGTTGAATGGGGACAATTTGATGATTAATTCTTTTTCAGACCAATTTTTAATTTAGCTTTTAAGACTCTTAAAGTGTTTTGGGGGTTTTTTTTAGAGGCTGGTTTAATAGAGATCCAGTTTAAACTATTACTACATAAGTAGTAATATGTAGGCATACATACTTGGCAGTGATGCACACTTGTTAGTGTTGCATTGTAACAATCACTCAGGTCAGCATAGGAAAGACAAGCATAGAAGATAAAAGTACGACCAAAACCAACAGGAATGTACAGGAAATCTTAATTGAAAAATGTAAATGTGCATTTTGCTGTATCCTGATTTTGTCATAGGGAATTCAATTTACCTTTTTCTGAGATTCAGTCTGCAAACGTGTGTCAGCCAGAGAAAGACGACAGCTCTAAAAGTTGTTGATTTTCAAAGTCAATTACCTTTAATTTCACCTTTGCAAAATATGATGTATAAATGCATTCATTTCCCACAGTTTATATTTTCCTGTTGAGTATTTTTTTAAAGATAATCATCTTGCGAATATTCTAGTGGAGCAATCCAACAACCAGGAAAAAAATCTGCATTCAGAGATTATAATGATTATTAGAAATTCTGAAGATGTGGACATCAATGAATGTTGTTTGGGTGGTTGTAGGAGACCAAGGCTTCACTACTTCAGTATGGTCATGGGAGACCAAGGTTTCACTGCTTAAACCTAGACATTAAAAAAGCACTAAAAAAACATTTAAAAACCCCCAATATTAAAAAAACATTTGTCATGGAACAAAACCCTGGAGGGAAGAGGGGCCCAAGAAAGCTGAGTAATATTCAGGGGTCACCTCCTTCAAGCTCAGGAGTGATGCATCCCAACAAAGAGGAAGTCAGGCAAAAACACCAGGAGGCATGCATAGATGAACAAGGAGCTCCTGGACAAACTCAAATACAAAAAGGAAGCCTACAGAGGGTGGAAGCAAGGACAGGGAGCCTGGGAGGAATACAGAGAAATTGTCCGAGCAGCCAGGGATCAGGTTCAGAAAGCTAAAGCCCTGATAGAATTAAATCTGGCCAGGGACGTCAAGGGCAACAAGAAAAGCTTCTATAGGTACGTCAGGGATAAAAGGAAGATGAGGGAAAATGTGGGTCCTCTCCGGAACAAAACGGGAGACCTGGTTACCCGGGACACGGAGAAGGCAGAGGTACTCAATGACTTTTTTGCCTTGGTCTTCACTGGTAAGTGCTCGAGCCTCACCGCCCAAGCCACAGAAGGCAAAGGAGGGGACTGGGAGAATGAAGAGCCGGCCACTGTGGGAGAACATCAGGTTCGAGACCATCTAAGGCACCTGAAGGTGCACAAGTTCATGGGACCCAAGGAGATCCATCCACGGGTCCTGAAGGAACTGGCCGATGAAGTTGCTAAGCCACTATCCATTGTATTTGAGAAGT
>NW_008824243.1:3091004-3093508 GCF_000699105.1 Pygoscelis adeliae
ACAGGTTGCCCAGAGAGGTGGTGGATGCCCCATCCCTGGAAACATTGAAGGTCAGGCTGGACGGGGCTCTGAGCAACCTGATCTAGTTGAAGATGTCCCTGCCCACAGCAGGGGGCTTGGACTAGATGACCTTTAGAGGTCCCTTCCAACCCAAACTATTGTATGAATCTATGATTAATGAATGTCAGTAGAACTGCTGTGTTCTTAGAGTATGTTTAAGTGCCTTGCTGAACTTGGGTGTTATAAAAACACCTTAGAAAATACAGAAGGTAGTTACTATAGAAGCACTATCACAACAAAATTACTTTCAAATCATACAGTTCTCTAACTGTATTTGCTGTACAATTCAGACCTGCACTTATGCCAGAATAGCTTCATTTTCATATACAGAAATGAATAATATAATCTTGACATCTAGGGAATGTTTTTTCTTAGTTTTGTGAAGGACAATGGCAAATGCAAATATTGGAAATCTGATAATCTCTTTTTAAAGATGATCATCCAAACAGTGGAAATCTATTTCATCATATATGGAATCTGGATTTGCTTTTGTTCCATTTCTGCATGTCTTGTCATTTTCAGGCTTTCTAAAGGTTTTTCAAAGTTTTTCAAACTTTCTAAAGGTTTTAGAAAAGAGCATAGATCTGTTTTTCTAAACTCATAATGTGAATATGAACACCATCAAAAATTGATGAGAGATCCTAAGCCACAACAGCTTTCTGAAAGGTTAATTGCTACCCACATGTCTCAGTGCTACAGTCTGTAGTATTAGTACAGTGGGCAACTATTACTGAGATCCACAGTTGCTTCACCACAAAGAATTTGCTGCATTTGCACATTGCTATTAAATGGTCATAATTTTGAAGGCATTGGGAAGAATCTGGCAAGAGCTGCAAGTAAAGCAAAACAAATAGTATGATTTCCTTAAAAAATCTGAAACCTTCTTGGCTGTCATGAATATTTGTTTCTCTTTTCTGCATTGAAAACTTGTTTCTTAAATTTACCGTTTAATAATGAAGATGTGGTTCAAAAATATAAATGGACTAAAACAGTTTGATCTAAGGTTTTTTAAATTATGCATATTATCTATGGTAATTAGTAGAAAGTGGTGGTATTAAAGTGCTCCTATTATTGTGGTTACATGACCATGTATTTTCTCTGTTGCTCTCACAAAAATATGTATCATAAATATTATCTCCATCTGGGAAGCTAAAGAATGCTTTCCCACAGACTTCCTTTGTGTTTGGACTGAAGTATGATGTATTTCAAACAATCTGAAAAGTATTTAAAACAAGCTCAGAACAGGATGGGATGATTGCCAGGCCATTACAGTATAACCTTTATGCAAATTTTACTTTGACACATTTTTGTGACGGTGTTCAGCAATAAATTTTAAAGGCTGCCAGCGTTGTCTAGACTGCAAACCAAGAGACTGTTGCACATCAAGTTATGCATTAGTTGGAGTTCAGCTACCTAAAATGGTCATGAAAGTATTTGTATTTATACATGGTTCATAGTCATGCACTATCGCTTCACCAAAGTGATATTACATGCTTCCAGGAACCAATGTAGAGAGCTTTAGTTTCATGCAGTTTATACTCAGAAATTTCTAATTTTGTCCAGGTTTGCAATAATTGGCTGGAAGACAACTTTTAAAACATGTTTTTGTTTGTTTTTAAAATGAATCTTTAAAACGTTCTGATTGGTAAGGGCCAATTATTTGCTGTTTGTAATCTATAAATTCTCAGTTGTAGGTCATGTTAAATGGACCAATGACCACTTCCTAAAATGACACCAGATTTGTAATTAACACCACATTTTTGAGGGAAGCTGTCTTGGAAGAAATGAATGGGCATAGTATGCAAAAACCAAATGTAATAGTTTAGCAAATGGGAAGTGGAATTAAAACACTTGGGCAAAAACCTTCTGGACTACATGACATCACTATCCACAGCACACTTTTCCATTGGTTAAAGAAAAATTAAAAAAAAGGACTTTGCTTCCTAGAACTGTTCATCTGGCACTTTCACGAGCATAACGTTCACTTTGAATAAACAATCAAGGGAAAATGGAGATCTGAAAGGCACACAGAGATACAGCTTCCATCAAAAAACAGTAAATACAGCAGTAACCTGGAAAGACAATATTAGAGCACCCCTGCCTATATTAAAGAGCCTTTGAAGCCATAGCTATGGCAGAGCAGCTTTTTCAGCACAACATTCTACTGCATACATGACCTGTGCTAAAAGCAAAAGCTTTTCTGTTAGTGGTGCTGTGTCTGAGGAGGCACAGACGAGCAGCCCGCCCTGGCCGGCTCTGGGGGTTGAGGCTTTACAGCAGTGAGGTCTTTGCCACTGTTATCAAGGAGTATTTGGCTGTAGTAGTATGGTGGTGGATAAGTCCACAGGAATCTGATCAATTCCCATGTGGTAGTTAAAAGCAAACAAGCAAAGAGAACCCCCATGGGCTGAACTGCAGCAGGGTGGGAGCCATCTGCAAAGTGT
>NW_008824243.1:3093552-3120042 GCF_000699105.1 Pygoscelis adeliae
CGTTTGTGGTGGTTTGTTTTTTTTCTTGCTTCCCGTCACAGTGGTACATATGATTGAAACACCTAAAAATATGTTGTGCATGCTTATGTCCTTTTACTTCTCTCTGTTAATGGCAGCATAGGAGGTTTATAAAGACAAGGGGGTCTATGCCACAGATAGGGTGTATTGAATATGGCTTTACAAAATGAAACAATACTGTTTCTGCTGCCAAAAGCTATTCCAAGCTCCAGAGGATATGGCCTAAAATGGTTATGAATTCAAATTTAGAGGGATATTCTTCCTCCTATGAAAAAAATCAGGCAGCAATACAGCTTCTCTCTATATGTATGCGTGAGTGTCTGTGTGCGTTAGGGTAAATGTATGATGAATTTAAACCAGATCCTTGCTCTCCTTCATAACTCTGTCACAGCTGACATCTAATGCTTTTACAACAATGGACATAAGGAACTTGGCTTATGCACACTGCGTTAATAAAAAATTGGCTCACTGTAATATGAGGATGTCCTTCAATAATGTGCGGTATTACAGCAATAACTTTCATATCTTAAGTTTCACATGGTTTTTGCAGTCTCACCTTAAAAAAGGATTAGAATAGAAAATGCAATATGTAAAATATTTATGTTAAATGGAAGTTTATTTCTCCTTCCCTATAAGATGCCTCCTTCCCAAACATTTTTGCACACAGCAGATTCAATTAAACAAAGGTTTCTATTTGGATATCCTGAGTGTATTTGGATAGTTTTGCTTTAACATAAGATGTACCATCTAATATACCCATTCAAAAAAAATCTTTAAGGAGTTGATTCTGTTCTTGTACTACATGTTTTAATCTCTTGGGTGGTATCCTCAACCTTCTTAAAAAAGATGGTTTGCATGCACTAGTAATCATTGATATGCGATTCATGGCTATTTGATATGAAGGCATGAAATACATGAAAAAATTCAGCAGTGCTAAAGCTTGTGGCTTGTGCGGCATGTAATTTTAGCTTCAAAATATTTTAAAAACTGTCATTTTTACTGCATTGAAAATGAAAAAGCATGGCCACAAGCAAAAATTTGGGAATGTAAACTAAACTACTTTCCTACATCCAGATTTTCTGAAACACTACACTTCTGATAAATGCCAAGCTGTATTTACCTCACACAAATTTAGTAGTGACTGTATGTGTACATCACACCTCACCGCATCCACTGAATTTATTCCAGCATGGTAAACTCACCTGTTTACAAATATTCTATACTGCTTGATAGATGATGACAAGATGATGTGGTAGATGAGCAATATTCTGTTTAGGCTTTACACTTATATGTGGAGTAAAATAGCCAGAGAGTGAATAAGAGAAGAAATAGGACAAAAAAGACAGGGATATTGAGAGACTGTCTTATAGGTGGAATAAGACTGGAAAATAAGTAGGTGAAAATTAATTGATTTTCCATGTAAAGTGATAATGCAGCTCTTAATTGCACAAAGCATTCTCAGCTCATGAAAACGACTCCCAGTTGATCAGTTTGTCTGTTTCCAAGCCTTCCTCAATACTGCTAGTAACAGTTGAAGATAATTTGGGGAGAAATTCCTCCATATCTGTACCTTCATTAATATTCTTGTGGGTAAATATTCTGCAGGACTTGTAATTTAGTACATTTCACAAACATTTTATTAAGCTTTTAGAAAAGTCATATTGTAATTCTTACTGTAGGTTCTTTTGTAATATATGTTTTAAATCAATCAATTGTGTTTTTGCAGACTGAATAGTTATAACTGTGGGGAAATCAGCTTTAATCAGATTAAGAAGAAATACATTTATTCCTGATTTTTTCTCTCTTGGGAATAGTAACGGAAGCCTCAGATTAGAACGTCAATTTATTTTTTTCTAGGTCATCCACACTCTCTGTCAGACAAAAAAAATCCTTCATTTTACCCAAACTCTTCTAGTCAGCATATTAAGATCACTAATTCTTCCCCCTCACTCCTGCTTTCTCCGAAATGCTTTGATTTTTTTTTTCCCCCTCATTTCATGTACTAAGCTCAGTGTGGCAGTATTAAATTTTTTAGCCTTTTGGAGCTTATGCGTATGTAAGGGAAAGATCACTCAGCGACATGGGGATACTGTGTATTTTTCTCCTTGCAAGCACCATCATTTCACAGGATTTGATTTCAGGCTGAAGCAGCAGCCAAGCAGAGCCATGCAGTCACATGAACAGATTAGGAGGGGAACATGAAGTTGTTGGAGAAGAGGGTGAGCAGCTTCCACAACTCTTACTGCACTTTGGTATGAGGGGGAGAGCTGTCCCAAACACCCTCAAGAGCTAGTTTTGTAGTGGTGATAATAGTTCCTAGTGCCCTTGCCCAGTGCTCATTTCTACAGTTGCACAAAATCTCCACTCAAATCCATTTATAAGACTGTCTGATAAAAACGTAACTATTTTGTGTCTTTTTCAGAGCTTCCTTAACAGGTATGGTCTGCGGTGACTTGGTCCCTGATTCTGGGCTTCCTCTCTCAGTCCTTTCCATTACACTTAGTTCATGGAGGACAAGCTCTCTTGTGTCAACAGCATTGCCTCATGAAGCATAATAATGACAATTTAAATGTCAGCACTGTTAGTCATTGATGATTGTCTTAGGGTTTAAATAGAAATTTCTTATTTTCTAGCCGCTATGTTCAGAGCGAGTGTTTACCAGCAGCAAAGTATAATTGCGGAGCTTTGATCTTTGCTTTGAAACACCTTTTAAAGTGTAAAGAAAAATTGTCTATGCCGAGAATGACATTAGAGGCTATTTCTGGAGTTAGACCAGGATTCTGAAGGTGAAAGGACACTACTCCAGCTCTCTCAACAAGTCCCTGGGAAAGTTAAAAATAAGTCTTGCTGAAAAAAAAAATTGGCACTTGTTATTTGAGAAAATTTCTTTATTCCAGGAACTGCCTCATGTAGCAGAAATTTATTTACCATCTGTGTAGACTTGAAAAATTTTCCATCTTACCAGATACACAACTGAAATAGAAACAGATTTTCCGTCCCTATGCTTTCCACCGACCTCTGCTCTAAGAGAGTGCTGTTGTAAAAACTCTTGAAATTTTTGTGTTCGCCAAAGGGGGGTAGCTCAATTATAGCCCATCTGTCAAACTCCAAAGTTCTGATTATGACCTCTAATGGTGTCACTGTACTGTTGCTAAAGTATGTCACTTATGGGAAGGAAAGGAGTTCACAGACCCCATAGCTGAAAATATATGCTTGTTTTAATTATTGTTGCAGTTGTTTTAATTACTGTTACAGTATTGACTTCTAATCAAAAAACAGTCACTTGAGAAATTAATGTTTTTCTTTGAGTACAGATGTACTTCCTTAATTTCATAGCTCTGCAACTGCAAGGGGAGAAAAAAGGTTTAAAAAAAAAAAAAAAAGCTGAATCTTGAAGCAACTGCTCCGTTAAAATGCGAAGCAACCTGTCTGTCTGTAACTCTGCATATCACTCCTGAATACTGGTATAAATACACAGGCCAGAAACCAACACAAGCAATTCCTGGGACTGAGAAAAGAGAAAGGAGTTCAGGAAGAGATGTCAGGGTACATAAACTTTTGTTTGCAGCTCCCGTTTTGTTTTTTTTCTTTCATGTATTCTGTGGATGCATTTTACTTTTGCTTTTTTGCACACCAAGGATCCTCAAGAACCATGGGGGCTGATTCTTATTTAATGCTTAGATGTCTTTTGATCCCATCTACCAAAACAATACTTGTGTAAGTAACAAGCTTGGTGTAAAAAGCAGGCGTCAAAAGCTTGCTCTTTGAAATCCAGCCGTCTGATTTGCTTAAATAATTAAAAAAAAAATCTGCCGTTCTTATTATCATTGCATTTTTTTCTGCTTTATCTATTTTTACCTCTACAGTGTTCATTACATTTGGTTGAAGGGGCTTATCTGACATAGGCCTATCACAGATGCTTTTGCTTTCGTAATTCTGAGTCTTTGAACTAGTAAAATTGTATGAGATGTGACATTGTTTTAACTACAAGTCTTACTGAACCCTTTAATCTGGCAATTTTGATCTGTATTTTAAACTGCATTTTTGGACATTTCTATAACTTTTCTATTTGACTGTGTATGGTAAGGCAAGCTATTTTATATTTGAACAAAATCGTGTAATTGTGAAAATGAACAGGTGTGAATTTTAAACCATTCTACATTTTTTCCCATTGCTGCTAAATCACCTGCAATCCTAAAATTAGGAGATTAGAATTTATATTCTCAGCATGCAACTGCATGTGTTATTCAACAACCAAAATTTTAAAATGTGACTTCCAGTTCCCAAAAAAGCAGCAGTTTTTCCCATTGATTTTGGTTAGGTTTGTGCTAGTGGGTTAAGGCACATATGTGTTGTAGTGTTTTAGTTTGGGCCAGGAGCATGCTTTTGAAGTGAGCTTGCTGATTGGTGTGATATAAAGCATGGTGAAAGATGTGCGATAGTGAGATTCAGTGTGGATTGCCTGATTTGGTAGCTGCATGGCTGATTTGATAGATGCTAATGCAGCACTTCACAAAGAAAAACTGTATTTTAGGATTGCCAATAGCCAGGGGAAAATTTTCAGATATTAGGAAGAAAAAAAGGATCTCAGAGGGTAGCAGATTCATATCTGCACAGTGCAAGAGGTATGAATTGGAAGACTAGTTATCAGATGTAGTCACAGTATCATACACTCCCATCGCTTGCAATGCGAAGCCATCCGACTCTGTCCTCTACCCTGACCAAACTGGCTGCAAGGTATGTAATTGTTATGACTGGACAACGTTAACTACCAACAAATCTTCTGAAGACAGATTTTAAAAGAGGTCAGTACATCACAGTTTCCTTTCAGGTGAATTTGATAAATATTCCCTGGTAGAAGAATATGGGTTTCTGACGAGGTTAAAATTTAGCCCTTAAACAAACTAGGCAGTCTCTTGAGATTTTTAGTTTTTGTTTCAGCTGCCTGAAATATATCAGATCCAATGTAAAACTAGTGAAGAATATTTTCCCCCCTGTACTTGTGCTTTCTAGTTCTCTCACTAATTCCCAGTAGTCTTGTGGTAATGTGTTCATTCTGTTGGCCAGCTGTTCAGCTCTCCATGAATACATCCTCCTGGTGTGCATTTCTCAGTGTTTTACAAGTCAGTGTCCTATTCCAGCATAAAACTTTTTTAAAAACAAAACTATATACCATTGGGGACGTAGGCAGGGAACGTAATGCAAGCATGATCAAACTCAGTCTGAATAAGTAATGAATGAGGAAATAACAAATATTACACAGTATATGCACTAAACTGCTTTTAACGTGTGTTTGAAATAGAAATAGAAAGAGGCTATGTCTTGTATACTAGGGATTATTTGTTTCTGACACAATTAGCTTTCTTTTGCTTTTCTTAATTACTGCCTGTAGTGGAAGGGAACTCTTTGGTTCCCTTCTGTAAGCCCTTTAGTATTAGCCCTTTAGTATTAGCTTCAGTCTTTGTTAAGGACAGAATTGTGAGCTACAAAGGTAAGGTTTGTCTGTACAGTGGGAATAGAAAGTGTATGAGCAGACTAAAACAGAAATACCTGATTTGTTCCCTCTTGGAACACATTTTTCACCAAAAATGGCTTGTGGGATTATTAAACACCAAGTGTTAAGGTAGCTGAAAATAGGGATGGTTTTACCCCTGGTATTGCCCCAGGTTCTTCAAGACAAAAGAGAAATTCAACAGCTAGAAATCATTGCGCTCTCCTGGTCATCCCAAGGCAGTTTTGGATGTTGGGGGGTTTTTTAATCAAAAATGCAAATGAAATGTTTGTCTACAGTTTATTTTAAGACTCTTTCTTTGTTTATTGTGAAGTCTAACATTTGATTCAGTGGTATACAGTGCTTGGATTCAATTTGAAATTTAATTCTGTACAGATAGGGAAAAAACTCTGTTGTGCATAGGATTGTGTAATAGTAAGTATAGTTTATAGTAGGTATTTTGGATTTGGGTCATCTATATAATTTGGACGCTCTCTCTTATTTAACACCTGCTGAGATTTACACCCAGGCCACAATACCAGCAGGCACAGCAAATGTGGACTGTGACTTAACCCAGTAATGCAGAAGGAGGCTCCGTGTCGAGAGGAATCTACGGCATCTACTTCATTACATTATTGGTCATTCTCTGCCTGAGTGGTTCCCATTACTCCATGACAAATAGTGAGATTTGTCTTCTCTACCATGACCAAAGCATAAAATCTTCTACCTTTCTTTGGGAGTCCCCATGTTATATGCATATGTATTATGTGGCAGTGGTTTCGATCATTTTTGGCAGTATATGGAACAGTTGCTTTGTGATTATATCACTTCACATGTTATGTTGGGGAATAAGATAAGCATTCATTTGTTCTAGTTCAGTCTGTCCTGTAGAAACAATCTCCATCTGTGTATTATTTGTGTTTTAAAAGGCAGTATGAGAATTTCTAGAAATAATCATTGTAGAAGCTTTTTGTTAAAAACAGTATATAATATTTATCACAGTCTCCAATAAACACCCTACCTTTTTGAGATGTTGTTTAGAGAATCTAACTGAAACTTAGCAGATTGGGAAGAGTTACTGATTATAACATCAGTGCAAGCATGAATAAATCAAAACAGAGGAGTCATTTATTCTCAGTCAAAGGCAGAGCTGGTGTTAGGACTTGGGAGTTCCTTGAATTCAAATACTTCATTAAATCTTGAGTGTATAGCATTCAGGCAAAATGTGCATTTTATTATTATGCATTTTTTCAATAGCCAGTAGAATCATAGTAAATATGTAACTTATAAAAAGAATATCCCAGTTGAAATAATATAATGTTCATAAACTAAGAGAAAGACAGACAGTAGAAAAAGAGTTTGGCTGTGTTCTGGGTATTTTTGCGAGCTTAAGCCTATTGACTGACCTTTGGTAGCCAGAAATTTTGAACTATCAGTAAAATTTGTTAATAAATAACCATTTAATGATGCTTTTCAATTAGAGGTTTCCTATGGAATAAAATAGGAGTAGATCAGTTCAGATTGGGACATACGATCTTTTAGGAATGTTCTGATTACTTCTCCTTCTGCCAGATGTTTAAAGAGAGTTGTCTTGGCAGTTGCTGGAGCCTTCCACATTTCCTTGGTTTCACTGAGTGTCAGAAAAGATGCTTTCTAACCAGCAACAGAGATATTTCTGCTGGGTTATATCTAATGTCAAATGAACCTTCTCACCTGGGACAGGATATGGTCAGTCATATGGGGAGGCAATAGCAGCACAAAGGCTGGGTGTATTGGCGAGGAGGATACAGACAGAAAATGACAAATCTGGAACAGTGCCCATTTATCACTTACTGCTGTACCCTCACTATCCATATCCACATGAGTTATACAGAAGAATTGTATTCTTTGTCACTTGGTGGATTCATTGGACGTAACAATTGCTCTATTATCTTTTTATAAACAGTAAAAGGGTTTCGTGACTATAAGAAAATACACTGATAGAAGGACAGAGAAAAATTTATAAAGAAGGAACAGGTCTCCAGTGTTAACATTTCACTTAAATGAACTCCTTCATGTGAGCCAGGGCTCCTACAATTAGGCGGTCTTTGCTAAATTACGCTGCAGTGGAATTTACTAACCAGAAAGATAACGCTTGTTCCTTGAAAGAAAAACTCAAAAGATTTGATAATTAGGTCTCAGAGGAGTCCATTGGTTATTTTACAGCTGTGGAAAAAACAGTAGAGAGCTTATTTATTGACCTAGCTATCTGATAAATCAGGAAAAGAACAGTGTCATGGAATCTTTTTGAACAGACCACCTCCTGACACTGGGAAAGATCCAGATGAGGTCAAAACCCTCAGCTTCCTGTCTCGGAGAGGAAAAGGAGAAAAAAAATCTGATAAACATAAAGCTACACAGAGCTGCTTTGGAAATCTCTGGAGATGAAGGGAGCCGGGGAAGAACATTGAAAAAAAATCCTCTTGTTAAATGTAGCAAGACAGTACATGCATTCAATAAATATCAGTAAAACTCTGATTTACATTTTTTTCAGTTTGATTACACTGTCAGAACTGAGCCTGAAACATGAGAACCAGTAAAGAAGCATGCCCCAACAGACACAATCATAGCAAACACAGTCATTACCCCACTAACCAGAGTGTTAAATACACTTCCAAATGTTACCACTCCAGGGATGGATCAGAAAAGCAGGGTTAAAAGCAGAGGTGAACTTAGCCCAGTGGTCAGCACTGTTGTTTAAGTCAAGTCCCACTTTAGTCTCAGGAAAAAAGCTTATCCTGCCTATCATTTTCACATCCTTAAAATGCAGTTAATATGATTTTCCCTTGTCATGTGTATTGTGAGGTTAACTGTATTAAAGATGCACTGAAATGTTGTATTAATAGGACCTACGCAGTTGCCTGAGATACATAGGTAGAAGTTCCTCAGGAGCCTTAAAAACCAGCTTTCAGTGATACAATATTGCTCCTGTTGGTTACACTCCCTTCCATGCTGTATTAAAACTCACAGTTCGTTCCCAGTGAGGACAATTCTCCCACTTTTGCAGCACCCATGATTTAAAATCAGGTTTAGGTGAAACTAAACAGTCCCACATGAAATGTGCTCTTATGCATTTGCATGTGCTTTCTGTCTCTCTGGATCTTCATACAGTAGTTTGAGAAAACTATATGTCACTTTTCCCAATACTCTTTTCTGTCATTCTTCTCCATAAGCAAGTGTTCCTTTCAGCTCTCTATTCATCTCTCTTCAGTAATTGCACAAAAGCTCAGCCTTTTTTGAGGGTATGTACTACTGAACTTAATTGCATGTTTAGAGATATTTGTCTTCCTAAGCATAAATATCTGTGGCAGCAGAAGAATCTAGCATAAATGGATTCAGAACCATTCCTTTAAAACAGGCAACTGAGCCCTGGACAAGAGAAAAAGAAAGTCTCAGAATGAAAAGGACTCTCCCGGGCATGGTTGCCCAGGATGATACACATAGCAGATGGATGCAAATCAATTTGGTGAAATCCTAATTTTGTTGCTAGCAAACTCTCAGTTACTTCAGAAGGCCTCAGATTCCACCTACGGTCATCTAGTTCTCTGGGCATGATAGTAAGCTCTATTAGTTCATCTTTTTTTAAATGAAGAAAAGCCAAATGGTATTTTGCTCATGTTAATAAACACACTGACTTAGTGAAGCAGACATATTGGCATTTATGTGTCACATTGCTATGAGTCAGAGGAAGCAGGATTTAACTCAAATAACAGTGGAACTGCAGTTTATAAATAATTTATTGGAAATTCTAGCACAATTACGCATTTATCTTTCTCCCACACGTAGAAGGATATGTTTGATAATAGTAACATTTATTTTAATATTAAACTTCTATACAGTAAGGAATACTTTTAGATTCCAAATGTCCTATTCTTCAAATTGAGCAATCACCTGCAGTGTGGTGGTCCAGCACCACTTGCTACAAGGTGCCTTGAATGCACTTGAAGCCTGCAGTGTTCTTGGTGTGTTCTTCCTTGGGGAGGCCAGCTGGTGGTGACTATAAATTGACTACAGCTTGCCTTGGCACAGGCTCTAGACTGAGTCACGTTCTTTCCCCAGACATGTATTTCTGTGTATTTCTGAAATGCATTTCTGAGACTGTAGTTTCACTCTTTTGGCCTCACTTGTGAATCAGTAGCCAGAGTATTCATGCAATGTTTCTTTCTTCCCTTGAGCTGATTTTGTCATGGTGTGTCTCGTGTTAAGCCAATAAAAGTTGGCATGCACCACAGACAAAAATCAAGCCGAATAACCTGATATTAAATACATATATAAGTAATACTGTAGGGTTGGTAATTCTTCAATTCTACTGGGATAATGCAGTCATATCTTATGAGATAATGCTTGATTAAATTGGGAAAAAAAATACTGGAGTACACTTAAATGCTCTCAAGCTAGTTATCTCAAGTTCTCTAATAGAAACATTTTGATTGTATGAGGACATAGGCTAATCTGTGCCAGCTGCTCTGTAGTTAACTATTCCAAAAGTCTCATTCTTCCTTCTCAAGCTTTTTTTTTTTTTCTCTGCAGACATATTTCATGCAAAAGCTACACCGACCTTTAAAGATGTTTTACGTTTTTGTCACAAGATGTGGTGACAGTGTTTATTTCTTTTAATATCAGGAAACCCTACATCTAAAAGGTTTTTTAAAAGTGTAGCAAAACATCTTGTTATTTCTATCTTTATGAAGGGTAAATAATCATACAGCTGTATTGTTATTATAGGAATATAGGGAAAGTTTTAAGACAGTAATGTTACTGTTTCATTATACAGAAGATGAACTATTATTTTTAAAGAAGTTAGTAAAGTTTCAACCAAGAATGTATCCAGTCCTTTAATTCCTCACTACATTTACTCATTAACTGGAGATGATGGCTATTGTTTATCTTATGGACACACCTAGCAATAATAGGTATAGAAACAGTGTTGCCCTACTGTCTTATACAACTTCCAAAGATACGACCAATAGACATTCTTTTCCCAAAGATTATATACTCTAAAATGTACAGTGCTATTTTTGTTTAGTGTGTTTATTTTATGTGCATTTGCAAGCTAAATAATCTGGGCTTTAACAATTTTGTAGTTGCATTTCCAACAGGTCATACTGTTCAAACTGTGTTTGCAAGAAAGCAAGGCAACACTTTTAAATATGGGGTATGGGGTATACATACATACACGTTTGAAAAAAAATCAGTTCAAGAAATATCCCATTACCAAAAGTCACTGTGTTGCACCGGGAGAATCTCCTAAAATTCACATTTCTGAAGTGTGAATAATGGTAAACCCAGTTAGATTTTAATCCTGAAAAGCAAAGGATCAAGTCTAAAATGAAGAATGGCATTTCAGGTTGTTATCAACAAAACCTTATTTTATGACAAAGGAAAATAAGGTAAAAAATATATAAATGTTTCCATTTAGGGCAGATTTTGAAACAAGTGTTTCTACTCCATTCTGTAGTGGTTTTATACCTTTTGCTTGAGGACATGCTATTGTTACTGCATCATGGCTTCATGATTCATTAAACTTCTTTTCTGTATATGTAAGCAGACACTTCTTAGTGACATACCATAGGCTGCCTATTCCATAGTTGCAAAGGGGAATGAGTCACCTGGAAAAGAAGCCAGCCCAGCTGGAAACTGTGGAGCCAGCCCAGCTGAAATAGAAGTGTGCAAACCTCATTTTTATTTTGCTTTAAATAAAAGCTTAATAATTGCAATGGCATGTGCTTGTGCATCTTAAGAGACTGAAAAGCTTAGAATGATCAGACATTTCCATACAAATACAAGCGCAAAAAGGTATCCAGGATTTGAGATTTATGGATTTATTTGAGCATAACATTTTGCTTAAAAGATTTAACATTTAAAGTGTACTTTACTGCAATCCAGCTAAGCTGGAATATGCAGATATGTAGATGTGCAACATTAATGCATACAGTCTGCTTCCTACCCCGTGGTAATTCTTCATTATTCGTTGGTAATTGAGTTTGCCAACACTCACCGAATCTTGACATTTTCCATTTTTTTTCAGTTCTACAAATAGTTGCTATATTTGTCTGATCCTGATACTGTCCCTGTTGTTAATAGTTAGATTCCGCCAACATGAATTTAATTCACTAAATCATATTTGGAGACTAGTCTCATTGATTTCAGTGACACTAATTGTGAAGAAACAGCAAGCAAATTATTTTATTCTGTTAACTTGAAGGGCTGAACTAGTGAAAATGCAGTTCAAACAGAAGCTGAGGATTTGTGAAAATCAAGTCAGAATAATTGCTGGGCTTTCAAATCTAACTTCACAGTCACAGGAAAAGAAAATTGATTATTCTTATGTTCTGTAATTTCTTACACTTTAATCTTATAAGGTCAATTAGGGTATCAGACTCTTTACTTAAATAATTAAGGGTCCAGGAGGCACAATGCTTAATATTATTGGTAAACCCAAGAATTACAATAGTTTCACCACTTTCACTTAGCACAAGTCTCTAAATGCATTGAATTTCTATAGCACCATCATTGTTATTGAATAGTAACACCACATAGGCCCACTAACATGCTCTAACTGATCCAAAAATATAACATTATGAATTCTTGAAGCTTATATTTGGATTTCAAAGACTTGGCAGGGGCCTTCCCATGATGCTCGTTAACAGTAGAGAAAATAGTTTTACATCTTTTAATTTTATCAGTTCTAGCATCTACTATAATCTGCCCCATCCTTTTGTAGTTATAGATTACAGTATCTTTTGGATTATTTGAAACTTAAGTAATATTGCAGCAGTCTATGACTCTGTCACTAAATATCCTGGTCACTGGCCTAACTGTACCGTACTCCTTCCCACTGCTTTACTCACTGATTTTCCACTCAGTCTTTACTCAGCTAAGGCTTAAATCAGATGCTAACTTTCAGATGACAAGAGCTATGACTCATTCAGTAGGTCCATCTTGAACACTGGAGCTGGCAAGAATTTTCCTCCTGTGCCCACAATGCTCATGCTTATACCCCTGAAAAGTCCAGTTGACTCATCTGTGGACAGTGCTGACCAACTTGTCCTGCTCACAGTCTCCATGTTTCCCTGAGCCTGCGATTGCCTTCACAGACTGGTAGCTCTTCTCAGATCATCCCAAAATTTTCTTTCTTGTTGGATCTTGAGACTGCAAGGTCACTTTTGATCTTAGGCTCAGTGTTATTAGCCAATTATTGTTGTTACCTGAATTATGATCTGAATATGACTTATTCATCTCACTGTTTTAGTTTGCTTCCCCTGTTTCATTACAACTTCTTTAAACCTCCTCTGCATCCTTGCGTTAATACACAAGGGAAGAGAAGACACCGTTTATTAACATGAGACGCTAATCAGATACTTTCTCCAGGCTCTCCTACTAGCCTTCATCCAATAAGAAGTATTGAGCATGGATTACATGTTATCCTACTTGCAGAACTTGACAAGCTAGCCTCTGGGAACTGTTCAAGTGGAATTCAAGTGTTTTCTATTATCCAGAGACTAAATTACACCTTGTCCTCTCTGACCTGGAAATCTTGGGATGTTTGGGTTATTTCTGTTTTCTTTTTTCACAGAAATTCTACCTCAAAGTAGGGTGACACCATCGAAAAAGGGAGATTTACCTAGTTTAGGCAATCATTTCTTGTTATTTCACAAACTGTGTTTCATCTGCAGCCACAGATGTGTCATAGCAGACATTGACTTAGTTCTTACTGTGGTTTAGTGGTTATAACTAGGTGCTTGATAACACTTTGTTATTGAAGTTTTTGCAGCTTTAGTAGTCTTCATTGTTTATTTCCTTGTGTCTATGTTTATGCTCTTTTTCACATCAAAGATGCAAAGCCATACTTAACATCGCTTAGGGACATGGTTTAGTGGGCATGGTGGTGTTGGGCTGACGGTTGGACTTGATGATCTTGGACGTCTTTTCCAACCTTAATGATTCTATGATTCTGTGCCCCACAGCTGCTCTCCTATGCAATGACCAATGAGCATATATTGCTTCATCAATATATGCTCATTGGTCATTGCATCTGTGATTTTGCTACTGATTTTTTCTCTTTCTTAGCTCAACCGTTAATAAACCACAAATGTCAGACTCATATTTTCAATGACACAGTACAGACTACCACACCATATAACTCAACAAGTCAGGGAGACAGACTCAAAAACAAATTTTGAGAGATAATGGTATGCTTCATGAGAAACATTTATTTTGCAGAAACTCACTTTAATATTTCAAGCTGAGGAACTGAAAGGAAACTTCATTGTGCAATGCTCAGTCCTCACATCTGTAATCTCTTCCTTAAAAAGGAGAATGCTGTCCTGGAATTCACTTGAGGGTAGGAAGGTTGAATTAGCGAGCCATGATTTGTGATCGTTGCCTCTTAATCCTAGAGCTTCTTGAAATCTACGTTACTCCCGGCCCAGCTGGCCCTTCAGCAAGATCACGTGGATCATTAATGATCCATTTAGTGATCCAAGGCCAATAGAATTATATAGTGGTTTATGTCACTTAGGCCATTTCAATAGAGGTTGGTTAAGGTTTTTCCACTGGCCTGAAGCAGGACAAATTAGGCAATGGGCAAGCTAGCATTTCTGAAAAAGCTTGAACAAATTATGTAATTTGCTTTATTTATTTCTCTTGAACCTGAACTCTTGATATGGCTTTCATGCCATTAAGAAATGGCAATCACGCCATGCTGAGTTTCTGAAACAGATCCATTTAAATCTGGATGAATAAATTTTCCCTGCAACATATCTAAGCTAACAGCCTTATTGAATACCTACTCAAAATGGTAATGTTCAATATTTTTAAAATATCCCTCACTATTTGCTGTTCTTGTCTGAACTTTTTTACACTTCATTGATCACAGGAAAATTCAGGCTACTTGTGAAGAATAACAGAAAACCCAAAATACTGAATTTCATATTCTCCTTCTTTTCTGTTCTGAACACTACTTTCTCCAAGGCCCTTTGCATCCTATCTTCTTGGCATGCATGAGTCTTATTCCATCTGCTTTTTTACAATGCAGCTTTTTCATTGTTAGTAACATTCTGCTTGAGTGTTTATAGTTGCCTGTTTGTACAGTTAAAATCCACTAGCAATGCAGTGCCAAGATCATAGCAAGGTGCTGATTGACAATATTGTTTTTTTCATGCTGGAGCAACTTTGAGTTTCTTATTCTTTCCTTTCATATCTTTCTCTTTTCTTATTCATAATATGTTTTCTTTTCCTGTGTTTTTTTTTCAACTCTCATTCTAAGGCCGGAGTTTATTTTTACATTTTCATTCAAAATTAGTCTTTTCAAAATAAAATCTTACTACAAATCTAGTACATTTCCAAATGTTATATTTATTTTCAAATTTTTTGCAGCATGTTCTGAGATTTTGTAATATTTCTAGCCATAATTACTGGAATTCTCTAGTTACTGAAATCCTCTAGTTACTGAAATCTTGCCTTCCTGCAAGAAACAGATTCAGGTGGCAAAAAAAAAAAATTAAAAAGAATTAAAACCACATTACAATTAAATCATTAAAATATTTTCCAATTGTTTTGTAAGAATGAAATCCTATTCACCCCAATAACTGTTTTGGAGAAGAGTCTGGAATGGAATCCAAGTTTGTTGAACATTAGTTAAAGTATATGATTTAATCCTGGCCCTGTAATGTTTGTCTTTTTTATTCTATCTCCTCTTTGAGATAACTCTTGAACTCAAACCTCCTATTTGGTAAAGCCAAACTAACACTTGGAACTAACATTAACTTCTGTATCCATTTTCCCCCCTTTTATATATCTATAAATTATGTTTGTATATATATGTATCTCCTGCATTGCTGTGGTCATATTTATAATGTAAGTACGCTGGGTGTTAGTCAAAACTAGGACTTATAACCAACCTCACCTCCCATTCAAATTGCCAAGCTCCTAACTGTAGGCTACTGGGTCCTTTGTGGACAGACACACTGACACAGACTGACTGACCGAACTTGATTTGAGCAGCATGTCATTTCTGAGAGACAGGCAATTCTCCCCTTCTGTTCCTGGGAGGCAGCAGCTGTGAAGAGAAGCTGTCAGTCATCAGCTCCCCAAAAAAGAGGGGACATGTGCAGGCATGTAGACGTTCTGCAGGCTGAGCTGGGAGGCGGGAGCTCACCTCCCAGCCGGGACCAGAGCAGAGCATGACGCTTTTCCTTCCTCCTGATCCTGTCAGAGCTGAGCACTAATGCCATTACCTGCTGCAGCCTAGCTGAAACTCTTAGAAACAAAAAGGAAAAGGAAAATGCTGCAGCCACAGTGCAGTCTCAGCTGGACTCAAGTCCAGCTAGCACACTGCTATTTAACTTCTCCCTGGCAGTAGGGGCTCAGCTTTCACCTCAGGCTGTCCTTTACTGCTTATTACTGTCTTGATTGACAGCATAAACACAGCCTGTATTTTTTAGATAAATATGTTAAGAATTCAGGTATGATATGCAATAATCTTTTACATCAGTATTTCTAATCTGTTTTATTTCCTTTAATAGTTTTTCATCACCTTGGTATATCCCTACAAGATGTTTTCAGACTTTATAGTGAGAAAGACTTAGTTTTTTTGAGTAGCTTATTCCTTCAGTGTCTGAGACTTTTACAATTCCTTCATTGTAAAAGAAAATGTAGAAGTAGAAAAATAAGCTGTAGGGAAGAATAAAGTCTAAATCTGGTTTTCCATCTTATACCTGTGCATACAATTTGGAATAATGAATTTTTGTTATTGCTGATAAAGGAAGCAAAAATCAATTAGACAGGCCTGGTGTAGGTCACACAATACTTATCACGGCTAAGTTATGAAATGATGTGAAAGAAAATTATATAGTGATATGCTCATGGAATGCTATTGCTGCTGAATTTTCACTTTAGTTGCAATAAATTATGTGTGCTTTTAAAAACAATATACAGTACTATTCAGTTTTGAAGCTATTTGTCTTGCTTCCTAAAGAGGATTAGTTATCACATAATGCAGTGTAATTAGTTTGCCGGTGAGCATGACTCCAGAGTATGACTGGCAAGCATACCCTGTGTGTGTGTCGTGGTTTAACCTCAGTTGGCAACTAAGCACCACGCAGCCACTCGCTCATTCCCCCCCTGCCCCCGGTGGGATGGGGGAGAGAATTGGAAAAGCACAAGTGAGAAAAACTTGTGGGTTGAGATAAAAACAGTTTAATAATTGAAATAAAATTATAATGATAATAATATGATAATAGTAATAATACACAAAGCAAGTGATGCACAGTACAGTTGCTCACCACCCGCCGACCGATGCCCAGCCAGTCCCCGAGCAGCGGCCCCCCCCGGCCAGCTTCCCCCAGTTTATGTACTGAGCATGACGTCACATGGTATGGAATGTCCCTTTGGCCGGTTTGGCTGTGCCCCCTCCCAGCTTCTTGTGCACCTGCAGCCTTCTCAGTCGGTAGAGCATGGAAAACTAGAAAGTCCTTGGCCAGTGTAAGCACTACCTAGCAACAACTAAAACATCGGTGCCTTATCAATTTTGTTCCCATCCTAAATCCAAAACACAGCACTGTACCAGCTACTAGGAAGGAAATTAACTCTATCCCTGCTGAAACCAGGACAGTGTGTAAGGCCATATACAAAAGCAGCAATGCCTATTCAACAGCAGTACAAATTCTAAGTGGAATACAGTAAAGAGGTAAATCACAGAGCAAAATGATTAGCTGCATTCAGTAATAGTAACAATACTTTCTACCCAATCTTACTTCACAAGTAATTTTTGTAGATAACAGTTTAATTGGTTCCCATCTAGTAATGGAAAAATTAAGGATGGCCTTAGTAACTGGTTGGAAGGGACCTCAGGAGCTCTCTACTGAAGCAGGGCCAGCTCTGAGATCAGATGAGGTTGCTCAGGGCTTTATCTAGTCAGGCCCTGAAAACCTCCAAGGATGGAGCCTGTACAACTTCTCTGAGTGACCTGCTCCACTGCTGGACTGTCTAGGGGGAAAAAAATTCCTGATCATTTCTTGTTTCAGCTGAAGTCCTTTGCCTCTTTTCTTACCCCTGTACACCTTTGGGAAAGTGCTGGCTCCATCCTCATCATTTCTGGGGTCTGAGGCCTTGCAGCACGAGGCGTGGGCTCATGCCAGCCTGTACCCATGGAGGGCAGGGAGCAGCAGTGCAGGAGAGGGCTGTGGAGAGATTGTTGCCTGCCAGTCCCACAACCTGCAAGAAAAGAATGGCTGTATGTGAACTGTTCCTGACAATCATTCATCCCATCTGCTTGTTGTTACCTTGCTAACCGATGGCTGCTTACTACCTGCAGGTCTCAGCTGCCAGAGGTTTTCACCTCACAAATGCTGGGAGGTGAAATGGCTTTAACTGACATTTATTTGCTGTCACAACAGAAAAATGCCCTGAGCATACTATGCCTTTCCATTCCCAGAGATGCACTTTTTACATCGGTTTCACCTGTCATGGAGGCAGAGGGTTTTGCAGTTGCTCTTCAGGAGAGTCCAGGAGTCTGGCAAAGATATGTGAGAATGGCCAGAGATGGCTCCCCAGAGGAGGGGAAAGAATGAGCCTGAACAAGAGACTAGGGGGGGAAACATAATACCATCTGGAAGGACAAAAAAAAGTCTATCATGGGGACCAAAAATTGACAAAAATAAGAATTAATGACTTCAAGCTAGAGAAAGATTGTCATTCCACATTAGAATTAGGGTTTTAGTGCTAAGGAAGGTAGCACTGGAATAAAACCTTCTTTGCTTGGGGCAGTTTTGGAGGTTTGTAAGAGGAGGTGGAGGACCATCCGTCAGGCATGACAGTCCTGTCATTGAGAAGGAGACAGATGACATTTCAAGATCTCTTCTAGTTGTATTTTTTACGATTCTATGACTTTCTATTGTTAGATCATTAATAGTGTATATAAATGTATAATATTTAAAATTTTGTAATATCTAAAGCAGTTAGTGTCGATGGTTTCAGATGAAAATAGTCACTAGACTTGGGAAGCCAAACTTAAGTAGAGAAAGCAGTGAATGCTTAAAACAAGTATACAAAATGTGTTCATTTAAATGTTTATGGAAAATTTCTTTAATAACAGTTATGCGGTGCAACTCTGGACATGCTTCTAAGGATTTAGGATAGAAATGCTAAAGGAAAATGAGTATTTAAAGTGAATGACAGAAAAATCTAAGCAGCAAACTTTTAGGGGAGAATTAATTCAAGGATTCAAAAAGGTAGCTGCAGAAGAATGAGGTTTTCAGAGTAACTTTGTCTTTTGGTTGTGTGTTACATGGGTTGTGTCCTTTGATGTGAATGGATAGTCAATCGTAAAGGCTAGTTTACAGGCCAGTCTGTGTGTCTGATCAAGCCCTCAATGCCATGCACTGTGCACAGATCGATCCCATTAAGCAACATTTAATAGCTAGAATAATTCCAGTGCGCATAAACATATTTCAAAGGCATACATGAAATAGCTGAATATATTATAAAGAAAAGCGGAATTCCTTGTCTGAACCACAGACTTTTACAAAATTCCAGTCAACCACTTACCACATGGACAGACACTTAGCTTTGATGAATTTCAGACAACAATTTATAGAAGACAGATGCTATTAAGGGGTGTCTGAGGTAAACAAGGGGGGGTTGGTAGTTTTTACCCAATTTGGGCCTTTATCAGCTCTGAAGAAGGCATTTTGTAATTCCTGCAGAATTTCAGAGAAGCTGACATGACATGCTGCAGCATCTTGGCTATTTAATCTAGGACATATCTTAGTTGTAAAATATGGGGTGTGCCATATAAAGGGTGATCCAGCTTCCTTTGATTCTGTAATTTCTCAAAACCTCTGATTGCCATTTATTACTACTTGCTAAGAATGCAAAGTGAAAGAGAGAGCATGCTCTATGAAAGCTTTTCGAGCTATTTAGAATCTTTCTTCATGTGGCTGAAAAGGAATAACGGTTCCCTTGATCAACATTTCCACTCCCCACATATTTGATCTCGATCCCAGTTTGGGGGGCTTGATTCGCCTGTGACTAGGCTTCCATATAGTTAAGCTAAGAAGTCTGATATGAACATCTAATTTTGTAACCCTTTTGTTGAAACACTTTTGCTGAGAAAAGTTCTGAAAATTCAAAGGTGTTGGGTCCTAACCCAAACCTGAACTCTAACTTTGGTTCAGTCTTATTCACAAATACAAATTTTATCCTCATTCAAGATCAAGATTTTTACCACCACCTCCTCAGTCACCAGTAACAGTTCTTATAAATATCAATGTGCTGTGGTTTGTGATACAAAACTACCCTTGGTTTAAATCTTACTGTGCAGAACTAATTTAATAAGAAAGTAATTGTCAGCAGGACAATCCAATTTTCACATGGGAAGTAATGAGCTCCTTTCCAAGAAAACAAGGCACTTAAAATCCTTTCACTGAATATAAAAAATTAGCAATGGATTTTCTCATGCTATCATGTTTTCCTACAAACTTTTGACGTAAAAAAAAAAAATCTCTGGCATTTCATCAGCTGCATAGATTGGCAAAGCTAAAAAAGGATACATGGGTGAATTGAGGGGCAGGGTACAGCAGTTGACTGCTCTTTTTTGACAATACACTTCTCTTTCAGACCCTCACCAACTACGTTACAAATATGCAGACTCCCTTAAGTTCTTTGTAATGGTGTCCTGAAGAAAAACATCTGAGAAGCCCCCAGACCCTACAATGTCTGTAAAATCAGCATAACCTCACCTGTAAAAATAAGGTTACCGTTATGTGGTCACTTTGCACCAACATAAATCCAGGCTTTTGCAAAAAAGAAAAATTGGTACAGCTTTTTGTCCTGCTTCTGTTTGGCCTTCCTTGGCCAGAACTGACATCTGCATGGCTGCACGAAGAAGCAGACCAGGCAACTGAGACTGCTCAGCACTACCCCTTTCCCAGGGACCATGTTCAGCTGGATCCCCACTGGCTCACTACTGGATACTAGCACTGGCACAAGGGGAGGTGAGGGGCAGCCTCAGAGAGTAGATGAGGGAACAGCAACTTGTAGTAGAACTGTGAATTTTGGGAAAATTAAAGTAACCATGAAACCATGACCCGTATCAGATCATGATTTTGATATCTGTTTTTTAAAACTAAGTTCAGAGGACTATAAACAGAACAAAGTACAAAGTCAGTAAACAATTGAGTTCTGATCACAATTGAATCCTGAAATACTAAACTGTTATTAATATCATGTAAGGTGAAAATATATTTTAAATCATTGACTACTGTAAAGTGAAGTAGTGGATTTACTATACAGTAGTGAACATCCTTTAGAGTTTGTCTTGGTATTGAAAGGAATCTTTGCAAGAAAGAAATGAGCAGTCTGCACAATCCATGGAGAGGTATAGCCAAAAAGCTTAGCTCATTGCTAGAGGCAAAATCAAGTGCACTTATATAGCTAACAATCAGTCTTCAGACAGTAAATATTAGAGAAGCTATGCAGAATACGTGGATTTACAGCAAAGCACCAGTCTTGCAGCAGTGTGGTGGGCAAAACTGGGAGGCAAGCAAGTAAATCTTTGAGCTTTGGGACTTTCAAATAATGTTTGACCACAACTTTTTCTGAACATCATCCTTAATTGTAGGAAGAGACCTGGTCTCCCTCTTCAAAGTCTTGTTCTTGGAGATGCATGTGCTATAAATACCATCACTGTTATAATGATTTTGGGGGTTTTTACATTTATTAAGCCCTGCAGTAAAAAGGTCATTCAGTTTTACAAATGTTTTTCTCTACGTACTGACAACTAAATCAGTCGTGTGGTGCAAGTCACATGCAAACATAAGTAGCGTTCTGAGGATCTGTTACAATGATTTTGCTGCAGAGAACGTACTGCCTCTGAAAGAAACAGTGCTATTTTGAAGTTCACTGTTTCTAAACAATTTCAGTCTTATTAGACAAGAGTTTAAATCTCAGCTTCCCTCCTCTATTTGTCATGAAATGTCTGCACAAGAAAAACATGACTCTGCTATAACTTCTGGAAGTTTGCAACAGCCTTCATCATCCATTGCTACATCTGCCACAACAGTAAGCTTAAGAAAATCTTTAAGCAATTCTCTCGGGACACTTGCATGACTTCAAAAATCTTCAGTTAGTGCATTTTTTTCTGATAAAATGAACTAAAATTAACACCAAAATATTTAAAAGAGATTTCCAAATAGCTTTGCATAGAAGGGTGGTCTATGCAGGGACAGAATATTAACAGTGCAGGAAAGTTTTGTATATTGCCAAACTTCTGTGAAGTTTGCTCTTCTACATTTGCAGAAAATAACTCCACTTTTGTACTTTTGTTGTTTTCTGTACCACAAAAATGTCCTGTTTGGATTACCATTAATATTTCCCACTCAGCTAGCCATTGCCTTACCTTTTTAATACCATTTTCACCCCTGGTACTTATTTGTTACTTCATTTTTCTACAAGCCTTATTATCTGATCTGCAGTGCTGCACTTTAGTGCTGCTGAATAGCACAACAAAGAAAAAAAAAAACAAAAACAAATTATGTCTTCCATTTTACCCATCTTGATAATAGGATTGTAACCGGGTCTTGTCATATCACACACAGAACATCCCACCCCACATCACAACACATTGCCTCACCTCTTTCAACCTGCATTCTTAATTTAACCCTTAATTTAATAGGTTAGCATTTTAACCATCTAAGAATTTCTATTTCTCACCTGGAAGAAGCTGGACAGTGGTTTATGGGTTTTGATTCTCATGTTATTCTGTGATACTTCCCTCACTGCACAAATGAAGTAGGCCCATTCTGCAGTAGAGTAGATTAACTGGTGACTCATTTAAAGCAGGTCTTATGCATCTGGTTTCACATTTTTTGTGCCTCGATCCTGGGTGTCCTTTCAGACACGGGGTTGCTTGGGCTCCCTTAGATTCAGTATGGTTGGTATATACCTGTCTATATCATATAGCTTTCCGTACAAGAACTTGAGCTCTTCTCTCCACATTGGATTCCCCACCTCGTTCTTTCCACCATCAACTCTGAAGTTCCCTATTTCTTTGTTGCCTCTTTACAGAGGTCTCCATATTCTAGTCATGCTTCAGGGTACAGGGGAAGAAAATACTCTTTGCTGAATGCACCTTATCTCAGCTCTCCTTACTCCCTTTCTCTTCTAATGGCCTCCTCCAGACATGAGAGGGATTGGAAACTGTTTGTGTTTGTCAGACAAGCCTAGTGAATCTCTCATGTAAATGGCTAACTTGAGCAAGATTACTAAAACCAGAATGATAAATGCAGATTCTTCTGTCTCTAGCTAGATATCTAAATAATTGACCGGATTATCAGAAGCCATAAGCACTGAGCTGATTTCAGTGAGCTGCAAGCTATTGCAAAATATTCCTATATTTTGTCATTCAACGTATAAAAATTCTCAGGCAACTCTTGGTAACGAGCCAACCCAATCGATTTTTTTTTAATTAGTCTCTCCAGGTAAACTTGTAGTATTTAGTTCTGCATTTAGAAAATGCCAAATTTTAACGTATTATCAAGGTACAAAGTCTCTTCGCTGCACAAATCAGAGTGCATGCGTGCATGTGTGTGTGTTTATGTGACTTGTAAATACATAGAAATAGAAATAAACCAATAGGACTCAAAAGAGTTATATAAAGCTAAAATAAAAGGCAGAAGCAGTTAAATATTTATATTTTTAACAAAAAAACCCAAATGTATGATAACTTGGATGTCTTCAAGCTAAGCCCTCATGGCAAGATTTACACGGTTAAATAACCAGCTAAACCTGCTCCCCTCATATGAGGATTTGTTATAATTTTCATATAACAGCACATTTCTTCCATAATGCCTCCTAGCTTTGCACAAACATTTTGCTTGCACAGAAAAGCAAATATAGGAAAATTTATGCAACCTGTTAAGTTAACTGGACTTGAAACACTCAGTAGAGGCTCTCCCCCCCAGGCAGACAGATAATAGGCAAATTGATTAAGGTATTATTAGCAAGGGGATTGTGTTGTGGTTTTTTTAATAGGCTGTTTTTTCATTTGTTGACATCGCAATCATATTAATGAACAGATACCTTATCTAAAAAGATTGAATTGACAGTACGACCTGCATTCTTAAAACTCTTCATTTACTAGGGTAGCATGATAAACATTTAAAACAAGAACCTCTATTTCTCACCTGGGAGAAGTTAGAGTGCACAGTGGTTTGTGGGTTTTAATTCTCATGTCTGTCTTAGGCCTGATTCAAAGTCCACTTCAATTGTGGGAATAGTCCCATTAATTTCAGGAGGCTGCTCGGTACTACTACTGCAATATCTTCAGGTATTGTGGGGTAGAGTGTCATTAATAGACTTCATATATGTAATAGCCATTACCTGCCTTCTATGTTTTCATTGGTAAACTGGAGGACAAACTAGATTTTATATTCCTTCCTCTTCCCCCATCCTCTTTGCACTGTCTTCAGTGCAGTGTAAAACTGAAAGTATTGGGTTTGCTTTCCATATGTAAACAATTCCTTAGTTCCAGGTTTTAAATGCATTAGATGATGTCTTCAGAGGAAAGCTTTTTTCCCATGAGGACAGTCAAGGATAAGAGCAGGTTGCCCAGAGAGGTTGTGCATTCTCTATTCTTGTGTGTTTCCATAACCTGAGTGAATCAAGCCCTGAACAGCTTGGTCTGATCTCACAGCTGGCCCTACTTGAACTGAAGGTTGGTCTAGAGACCTCCGAAGTCCTTCCAACCAATTAACCTATGATAAGCCTTATTTTGTTCTGTCCATGTACCTATTCTTTGTCTCTTTCAGACCTTCAGACTGACAAAGGGTGAAGAAATTGAGGCAAGGGGATCACAGGTGGAGAGAACAGTTTAAACAAAGTGTCCTAAATGCCACACTGGTTCTCACTATAATATTGTTTGTGTCCTCTTTAAAAAGCATATTGCGAGAAGTGTTAAAAAATATCACAGACTCACAGAATGGTTGAGGTTTGAAGAAACCTCTTGAGATGTCTAGTCCAAGCAGAGTCAGAGCAGGTTGTCCAGGACGGTGTCCAGTCAGATTTTTAATATCTCCATGATGGAGACTCCATAACCTCTCTGGGCAACCTATTCCACTGCTCAGTCACCCTCACAGTAAAGTTTTTTTTCTTAGGTCTAAATGGAATTTCTTGTATCTTGACTTGTTCCCATTGCCTCTTGTCCTGTCTCTGGGTACCACTAAGAAGCACCTGGCTCTATCTTCTTACTCATTCATCAGATAGATCCTTCCTGAGCCTTCTCTTCTCCAGGCTAAAGAGTTCCAGCTTTCTCAGCCTCTCCTCATATGAAAGATGCTCCAAACCCTTAATCATCTTCACTGGACTTGCTCCAGTATGTCCATGTCTCTCTTGTACTGGGGAGTCCAGGATTGGACCCAGCACTGAATCCAGATATGTCTCACCAGGACTGAATTAGAGGGAAAGGATCCACGCCTTGTCCTGCTGGCAACATTCTTCCTAGCGCAGCCCAGATACTGTTGTTATTTTTTTTGCCATGAGGTTGCATCGCTGGCTCATAATTGTCCTCACCTTTGTGTTTCCAGAAGTAAGTGTCTCATGTCTTAAGGAGGAACAAATCACAAGTAAATTATGAAGTATACTAATGGGCCAAATATGTGAAATCTTTTGTGTCTGACATATATTCAGGTATTTTTCCCTAAGTATGAATTTTCTTTTAAGAATGGGGTGTCCTAAGTGTTTGTGCCGTATCAGGCATCCAGACACCTGTAACTCTCATCCTCAAACACTTCCAAATTGGATGAATATGGACAGTCGGAGTCAAAAAAACTTGTCATTGTTCAAATATTGATTTCCATGATGATCAGTTTTATTGCCCGGAGAAATTAATTTCTAATATTGTGGAAATTGAAGTCCTCAGAAAGTCTTTGCATTTTTAACTGTGTTATACAGATTATAAAATTGTGATATAACATTTTTAAATATTATAAAATAGAAAGGATAATAATAGGTAAATTCAAAGAGACTCAATGATTTGTGATCAGTTTACTTACATTTTCTCACGTGGTGTTCCTTTCAGATGATACAATTTGAAGTTTGGAATTCCCACAGTCTCACAGAAATTATTCTTAATTCATTTGATTTCAATAGATATGAGGACCTCTGTGAGTGATCATTGACATCAATTCGTCTTTCTTGGTTTACTTTGAATATTTAGTTTGATAATCAAAAAGCCTGAAAATTAGGCTTAAATAAAATCACAAAGACCAGAATGGATCTCCTGAATGGCAAACCCTCCCCCTGATTTAACTGCAAAACTAAGACAAACCAAACCAAACCAGCTTCCTTTCCACCAATCTATAAAGTAGGCGTATTAAATATAAGTACACAAATAGATTCACTTATTTGTTTATTTGTAAAACACATGCCAACAACAGACACGTATCCAAGCTAATTTCATAACGTCATTGATGCTGATTTCATTTCTGATGATTAAGTAGAGCCACTATTTTGCCTTGTTTGACTCCGTCTGATTTATAGCATAATAGGAAAGCAATAAGAAGTTCGCTGAAGTATTTTCTTGTTGATCCTGCACAAGATTAATAGATCTGAGGTAGTTTTGCAATAATATAAAAAATGCAGCATCAGTCATCTTTCACTCACATTCTATTTAATCACAGTTCTATTTAATCACAGTATTTTTCCAGTCTGATAATTAGTGCTCAGATTACTGTCATAATATTCTCCACAAAGCTGAAGTTGTTCCCCTCATAACAAACAGAAATGGGGTTCAGTAAAGGTAAAAACTTGCTTTTTGCTTACTTTGTAAGTCATAGCCATAAAAGTTTAGTCATAAAAGGTGACTTTTAGAATAAGTATAGTGCTAATTTACAAAATATGAAGAGGAAGAAGGAAATCAGAAAGTAACTGAATATTGTTTATGC
>NW_008824243.1:3120074-3147531 GCF_000699105.1 Pygoscelis adeliae
TGTGATTAATGATTTTATGTTTTAACTAAATTTTTTTCCACCTAATGAAGACAGATGATGTTCATACTATGCTCTGTGCCTCTATGGGATTTGATTTTGGCAAATTTTCATAGTCATAATCCTGACACGATCCTAAATCAGGAGTGATTACTGGGAGTTGGGTGTCATCAGGCTGGCTACTGTAAACAAGTGTAACTCTAAAGATAGATGGATTTCACCCATCATCTGCAGTTTATGAAATCGTATTCTAAGTATAAGATAATTATCTTCTACCTTGGATGAGATATATAATTTAGAGTTGTTAATTTTAGGTCTGGGTTTGCTTCTCTTAGTTACCTGAGTTAGCGCCACCAATTATTATTTTCATTAGTATTGCAGGAAAATTCATATAATGTTAATGCAGTAATGACTGTTTGAGAAGTTTGTTTTCTATTAATATCTGCCCATGGTGATATGACATTAGCTAGAAAGTGACCTTGATTGACTTAATTTCTTACTACAGAGCTGCTGTGTTTCAAGAGCAACCACTTCATGAGTAACTACTGCCTACAGTCCCTGCTGAGTTAACATGGCCATGATTCCTCAGATTGTTTTGTCCTGAGGTTTTTGAGTGATTTTCCATTTCATCAATAGTGAATTGCTAAATTTCATTATTAAAATAACATCTCTGCTAGATAGTTTACTTGGCCGACATGAAACATGGAAAACTATGATCAAAACTGCCTGAAATAAAATAGAGTACAGCCTACAGGTTGAGTATGTGTTTAGGCAAAAAGAGCTGCAGAAAGGAAGTTACTAAAGAGGAATGCTTTTGTTTAAATTAAATTAGCTTTGAACATGAAAGATGACAAGGTTCTGCAGTGGAAACCCAGTTAAATTTAGGAGACCTTACCTGTGAATAGCATATGGGTTTGAAAGATCTGTGAAAAGTTAGGGAAATGGAGAAGATTCACCTCACTTCTAGTCCTGAAATCTTCCAGTTCCTGGTATTTATCAGCTTGAGTATATTTGGATTCTATGCCCTCTGTCATTTTCCAACACATTTTCCTCTTTTCCCCAGAGTGCACCGCTATCCCTGTAAGCACTATGCTCCATAGAAGGAGCCATATTTTGGGTCTAGAAGTGTAAAAAGCATGCATTTTGTTAAGAGAGTATGTTCTTCAGAGGTTGGCTTTCTGATATTATTATATTTATTACATTTCTCTTAAGAATATAGTAGTGAAAATCACAATTACTACATTATATAGCAATCACGTGCCTATGAAGTCTTCACTTTTGCAAACTTAACTTATTTGTGGTTTTAACAGGAACTAAAAAGTGTGTGTAAACCAGTGCTATGGAATACTTTATATCTGGAAAAATTGAGTCAGCTATCTAAAATTCTTGTAAGAAGAATTAGAAGAAAAGCTACTTTCCCAAAAACATGCATGAATGTGTAGGGATATTTGCATGCATGAGCATATCTCCTCACCTGTGCATGTGTACACCAGTGTATGCTTATGTTAGTTGTTCCATTTTCAGCCTATTTTAAATATTAGTTCAAAATATGGTTTTGCATATTTTGCATCTAAATTGCAAAACTAAATTGCATCCTCTGCCTGCAATTTAGTTTTTTCATTGTGTTTTAATGTTCTCTGCCTGCAATTCCTCCAATATAATGAAGAATAGGACTCTAAGATGGTATTGTAGAGTGTAAAATTTAGAAAAAGATAAAATTCTAAACGTATTTTTACGTATAAAATAAAATAAAAAACGTATTTTTCAAAGTTTGTGAACAGTATGCTGCAACGTAGAAGGATGAAAATTACACATCTGTACAATTTATACACCTGTTAGTAAAAATCAACAGATAATTCCAAAATACCATATATTGCATTCTTCTTTGTGTTTGTTTTCTGTTCAGATGAAAACCTTCACGGTATAAAATCACTGATTTAATAACTTTCTACTTTTTACAAAGGGTATTTTTTAGCAAGGAAAGACGAGAATGGGTAATTTAATGCCATCTGAAATACATAGCATTAATACAAGATCTTAAGTCAGTCCAGCTGGCTGCAGATCAAGAATACCAGACAAAACTCAGCCAACTCTTTCCATAAAAGATCCTTTTCTTTTGTGGGTAATTAAGCTCGCCTTGCTGTTGTGCAATAGGCTTGCCTCTAAAAACCAAGGTCTCCTTTTCAAAGAAATCATGAGCATCTTGACACAAGAGTGTCGGGGAGGAGCGAGGCTGGTGGTGCCCTGATGGTCCTAACAGAGGGCTGTTTGGAGTGGGACATCCTCTCCCTTTCCCACAGGGAACCCCACTGGCACTAATGGGGTTGTCTGCTCTGGTCTGGAAACCAGCAGATGCTTTGAAAGGGAGCCCTTACAGGGAAGGTGGGAGTGATTCAATCCCCCTGAGAATATGAAGAGAGAGCACAACTCTTAACTACTAAGAGTTGTACTAACTACTTTTGTACAAAATTTTTGCTGTGAAAATGAAAATAGGTTTTACTCTTAAAAGTACATCTTTTTGAAAGGTACCCTTTGCTTCAGCTCTACTCAGCTGAAAGAGGCATGTGGGAAAAGGGGCTATAATAGGAAGAAAAGTGTGTGTGTGTTGTAAAACAGCGGCTACAGGAGAAGGTGAAAAATACACTTAGAGAAATAAAGGGTTTAAGACAGAGGAAGAGAAGGGTATCTGCTTCAACTGTTTTGCCCTGCCCTGATAAGACAAAATGGATGTATTAAATGCAAATTTAACTAGTGTTGTACTCCTTGACTGGTTTCTTTTATTTCAGAGTAGGTTAAAATCATCATAACATTATAATATACATAGGTATAGAAGTTGCAAACTTAAAAACAAAAAGGGGGGAGAGGTACTTTTTAGAAATACTCTGACTAATGTTGCCTTTGTACGGTGTTTGTTTTTTATCTGTCAAACATCCAAGATCAAAAATATAACATTATGCACAAAGGACATTATATTCAGAAATTGCCAGGTGTTCTCCATGCAGAGTGTTATAGGGACATCATGTTAATAAACAACTTCAGTTTGTGCAGGCACAAAGCAGCTTGGTAGTAAAAAGACAAACAAGCACTTGAAGACCTGGGAGTACATAGGGAAAAAAAATAGTGTTATTCTTTTCAATAATAATATAAGCTCCAAAATGACAAAAATGTCTAAAAAAAGGTGGCTGAATCTCATCTGCAACTGTGTTTTTTAAAAAATTGTAATTTTGTTAGCATTGTTTGCTGACGATAGCAATAGGACTCATAAACTGTTTTCCTTGTAAAAATGTTGGGATTTCTTTCAATATGACCTTAATTTTGGGGTTTAATACTTAATTTAGGAGTAATTCAAGCATCCTTCATTCTGGGAACAGTTACAATGCTTTCTGTTCTAAACATATGAATATATTCAAATTTAACTAGCTCCTTTATCACACCAGTGAGGATAAAAATTAAAAGAAATACTGTTTCTTCCAGTTCATGACCTAAAGTATTTCCTCTTTGTGTGGAGACATGTTAAAAATAAAATCTCCAGGCAAATAACTTCTCAAGTTTGACCTACTGTACATGCTTGTGATACATTCCTGAATTGCCCAATGCAAATGCCTAAAGGCAGAAATTAAGTCTGTAAGGGCAGTCTTTGACCAGGCACCTTTTAATGCCTGAGTTTTGACTTCATAATGGTAAAGGTAGGATTTTTGTAGAAGTCTGTAAATGTAATTTATATGATTGTATACTAATTTGGAAGGTAACTAGCTATCAGTGGGGAAAAATCTGAGAGACTGGATGCAAAGGAAATACTGTGTTTTCAAAAAAAAAACCAAATGAATTGCTAATATATTGCTGGCTTTAGATCATATCACACTTCGGTAATAAAATCTCAGAAGGGAGATACGAAGAAGACAAATAGGCTATAAAGCTCTTGGAAATTTATTAGATAATATCAAGGCTAAAACTGTTTAAACATAAATTAATCTTATAATAATATTTATTTCGTGTGTTGCACTGAATTTCCAACTCAAGATTAGCCTTTTTTATTAGTATATGTTGAAATTTTGGTATAATGTTTAGGATTTCATGTATACAATTTAATAGTCCCCTGGCCAAACAGAAGGTGATTATTGTGTTAGTCAGTAAATTGCGAAAATAGAAACTATACTTAAAATGTTAAAACTTCTCACAACAAGGTTGATGTCAACAGCAGTCAGAACCACAAACCATTGCTAGGACTTCTGAACAGAATAGCTAAATTCTGTACTGATAATATTATTGTTTTCTGAAAGAGGTGTTTGCCTGCAAACCCAGCCCATTGTGTCAAGTCTGAGTATCACTTTGAGCAATATTTTGCCACCTCTTCATTTCAGCAGATTCTTCTCCAGCATTCGCAATCTGCTACATGCAGAGCAAGTTTATACTTTTTTGGCAGGATAAGTCAAACAATTTGCTTGGGGAAAATTCCAGATTTTTTTTTTTTTTCCTTCCTGTAAAATGCCTGTTATCTCTCTGGTCTGAAAACAAACAAACAAACAAACAAACAAAAAACCCCACCCAGTCACCACTACTCATTTTGTTGTGGTGTGGCAATTAACTTTTGGGGTTTAATTCAAGTGTAACTTTTATGTTGATTAGCCGTTCCAGTTTTATATTTCCAAGCAAAACTAATAGAAATAAATACATAGTTAGGGGACTGTGTGGGAGGCTAGTTTTGGTAACAGCACTGGACCCCTCTGGATGGGTAAAGTGGCTACCATCTCACCCACCATGGCAAATGTAGCCCCATGCCACAAAGGAGGTCATGTCTCCTTTGTTAGCAGACCCTTATTTGCTCCACTGGGCTTTCTGCACCCATTAAATAACTGTTCTGACATTTGCAAACTTCAGACGTCAATTTAACATCAGTTAAAATGAAGATGCATGGAGTTTCAATGAATCATTTGGGACACTGTGTTTTCAGTTTGAAAGAAAGTTAAACTTAACCCATTTCACTGATTGCTATGTTGTTTTGAGGTAATATTCTCTCAGGGTCATTCTAAACTCAGATCAGGTTCATCAGGAGGTCCTGGAAATTCATCAGCTTTTTCAGCAAACCAATCCAAAATATCATGTTGTAATAAAAAATGAAATACACAGTTTTCCTGGATTTGGCTTTTGCTTTGAACGTTGTTCATAACTCTGCTATGGACTGACAGATTTGTATTTCTGCTTTTCTAAGATTTAGTTAACTAACCTTCGGTCAGCTCTGTCTTCACATAAAGACCATGTAGACCATGGTTTATATGACCATTTTATCTATACAGTTCCTTTAATTCTAGCAGGAATCATTTAATTCATGTTTTGCAACGTCTTTGAAGCAGTCTGTAAAAAACCCTCTAATAGAATCCTAACTAGTTAGTTAGGAGAAGTTACTGTGTAGCCTGAAAAACAGTTTAATGACTATCAAAAAAGGCTGATTTGGGCACTTATATTACCTACTTCTTGAACACAACGAAGTAATTATAACATCTTTGTTTCCATTTCTTAAGAAGGATTCATAAAAATATTATTTTAAGTGAGTTAATGGAACTTCCTATTTTCTAACTTCCTATTGTTAAAATCCAGTGAGGGTTTTCATATTCCTGAATTTTGAGGCAGGCTCATTGGCTAACTTTTGCATTAACTCTCTGTATAAAGGGGAAAGAGAGGGGGAAATTCCTTAAGAACATTATTTATTCCATCTAACTGAAGATCTTGCTTTGAGTTGCTCTTTCAAGGATCTTTTCTGTCTCCATTTGATACAAATGGAGTATAGGAAAATAAGCTGCATAAACTAGGTGTTTAAGGCTGTGATGTAAATACCCCTCATCCTTCTCTCTTTCCAGTCGGAGGATCTACAATGCTGTATTTACTATAACGTTATCGTATCTCATGGATATCAAGAATTTCCAACCAAGACAGAAATCTCTGCCAAGAATTGACAAAACATAGTTACGCTGATGAGTTCCACAAGGAAAAGTCCTGAGCTGGAAAATGCCTTCTTTGAACTTCCTTCTCTCCCATTTCAATTATACGTTAACCTCCATCATTTGTATTTGTACAATCAAATTAATTAACTTGGGGTGAATATTTGGAGGCAGGGTTTAGAATCACTAGCTCTTTAAAGAGTATGTGTATAAAGGAAATGGTAATGATGTATTTGTACCAAACAGCTGTGGGGTTTTTTTAATTTATTTAATTGCTATAATGGATGTATATCAAATATTAATATAGCTTGTTTTCCCAGCAGTAAGTCAGTGCTCTGTGAATTGATTACACAAAACAGTATTTTTCCCCCAAAAAAAGAGATTTTTCTTCTCATTATTCAATGGAGTTTCATGCCAAATTAATGCTTTTAATTTGAGCTTATTCTTTCCAAGTAATGTCGTTTCAGATTTAACAATTGTATATTCTGTTCCCTAGGAAATAACAGAAGATCGGGACCGATCACGACTGGATTCAATGGTGCTGTTAATTATGAAACTGGACCAGCTTGATCAGGATATTGAAAATGCTCTCAGCGCAGGCTCTTCCCCATCCAGCACCCCAACATACAAACGGAGGCATATACCTGTAAGGCAGTTTGCTTAATCTTTCTTATTATTCTGAGAAGAATCTGGTTTTACTTCCCTTTTTTTTTTTTTCCCCAGTTCTCACATTTATCAGCTCCTTGGTTTCAGAACTAAAGCTCTTTTTGTAAAGAATTTGCTGTGTATTTTTGTTTGTATATATGTATGTTTTGAAGGCAGTAACAGTGGCATCCATTATTTCCTTTTGGCACCATTTCATAAATGAGAGGTTCAGAGCTCCCAGATGAAAGAAAGGAAGATCAACAAGATTCAGAAAATGTCTGGCTCTCTAATTATTTCTTACTGTAAATGCAGAGTCAGCACAGAGTCAGGATGACACCAGTCTCAGAGCATATGTGTATGTGTCATTTGATATTAAATAGAACTGAAAGTAAGTCTGAGCTACAGGTCTTGTTTTTCTGCTAGTGGGAGGGTCCATGAAATTTTTGGCAGAGACACGAAATCCTCTGTCATTCAAAATAAGATTCTGGGCAGAACTTTAATTGTTTAAATTTCTTTAATTATTTGATTTATTTAAATGAGATAATTCCTTGCTGAGAGTAGTCTGAAGGGACACTAGACAGCTCACAAGCATGATTGATGCGTTCTTTTTTTCTGAAAAATGTTTACACATGTAACTGTGAAGAACACGAAATGGCTGACCCAAGGTGTTCTCATGCAGGCTTCCTGTTAAATTCACCCACATGTGCTGCAGCTGTTTTTCAGTTTAAGAAACCTGAGAAATACTGCCCCAAGAGCTCTAGGCTAACATTCAGGTCGTTTGGTTTTTTTAGTGGTATTTTCTTTTAAATAATGAGGGGGTTTTCCTGTTAAAGCCAGACTTCGTTACTGCTGTATAGTCAAGTAAGTGGTCTGCAGGTGAGAAAAGCTATATTTACGTTTCTGTGGGTTTGGTCAGCTGAAGATTATATAATATGTCATTTTTAAAGGACATAACATAATTACACTTTTAATAGTTAAACATTTTCCCCCTGGATATCAACGTTCTCATAGTATCTCCTTGAGCACTGATGGGAGAGGAAAGCTGAAATACGATGTTAACATCTGTTCTCCGTATCTCGCCAATGAGTGCAAGCATTTTAGCTAATTTCTTACAGCAATAAAGGGAGTTGGGGCAATCTGTATAAGTAAGCCTGCATGATAAGGAGAGGCGGTACCTGTTTCCATGCTGCAAAGCAGCCCTCCAGAAAGACAGCTTGCATCAAGCATGGTATATATGCTATTTATATACGCTAATTTTCTAGGAATTTTTGAGCCTTTGAATCAGAAGATAAAAAAATTTGGTTTTCAGGGCACTTGTGCATTGTGTTCAGTCTCATATCGATTGTATAGTAACGAAGCATTTGAAGGTGATGCAAAAACATGGGTAACGGGGCAGGGAACGTGGTTCTGCACTGTGGCAGCACGGCTCTGCTACCCAGGAGCTTCTAAGAGCAGCTGTACCCAAGCTGACTTCTACAGAGTCATTTCCATGGCTCTGCTGCTTTCCCAATGCTTCACATTGCAGAGGACTCACTGGCAGGAAATATCTGACTCAAATGCATGGTCCTACCTAGAGTGCAGCTTTGTCTCTAATTTCTAACCCTTTTCAGAAAACAACACACTTGCGTACTTGGTGTAGAAGTACCTGTCTAATTGACAGCTTCAGTTTGGCAGACTGGAGGCTTAACTGGAATTAATGAATCAAAGGGTTGCCATTTCTTTCCAGTTCAGGAGCAGAACCCCTGAGATGTCTCTGCCCCATATTTCACCTATTCTAGGAACTTGGTATTAGGAAACGGAGGCTTTGTCTGCAAAGAGTTGGCTGGGGTTAATAGTTCAGGCTTTTTTCTGTGAACTGTGTAGCTGTATTCACGCAGGCTGCACCTCAGCTAATAATCCTGACAGTATATGGCTGGTTCTGTGCATAGCCAGGTCTTTGCCAGATATGTGTCACAATTTATCTACAAGCAGTATAATCCCCTGCCCTCACTCTATGCTATAAATCAAGCACGCACTATATTTTTACTTCCTCAAAAATAAAACATACTGTATTTCTTCTTCTTTTTATTCTCGAAAAAGGAATGTAATTAGTGTCATTAAAGTAAGGGCATTTTAACCAGAAATAGCATTTGGCTGATAAGTGTCTGCTGATTCTAAAAAAACTAGGGAGCTGTACCTCTGAATTGTATAAACTGCTGGATGGTGATGTCATTTCAGCTGTGTAATGGTTTACAGATGTTCTCTGAGCTTGCAATGCTGCTGGAGACAGAAGGTGGGAGCACACAGGAAATACTGAACATCAGAGAAAAATGTCAGACTTCTGCAACCCCAAACTGATTTTTCTTACCTTGCATTCTAACATTTAGGGAAATTATAGCTTTGATGTTAGTGGTGATTTGTAATTTCAGAACAGCAGCTAATGCAAACCACCACATTGAAAAGGACAGCAAGTGAATGTGTAGGTAATGGAAAAGAATAAGGGGAATTACTCTTACACAGAGAATTAACCATATATATTTGAGTGGGTCTGTCTAAATACTTCCATTACTTAGAAGAACTAGATTTTTATTTCATATTTACATTTACTAAAGAGACTTGCAACATTTTTTTTACAGGATGTTGAATCTGGTTCTGAAAGTGGAGTGGATGTTGCTTCAGTAAGTCACTCACAAACAAACTTGTCTCCTAACATCCATGCTCCTGACCCAGCATCTCCCTGTTTGGTAGCCAGCTCTGGAGCTAAACCAAAAGCTGGGGTGAGTACAAAGATTATGTTTTCTTAACATCACTCACGATATCAGGTTGGAAGTGAAATAAAGATATTTTATACTATTCTTTACATGGATTGTACAGCAGGATGTGTGTGACACTGAAAAAAAAGGACTAAAAATGCAGGTTGTCTCAAGGTGCCATTTGAGTGGCAAACAATCCTAGAAGTTTCACATTTAGAAACACACTATTATCAACTGATGATTATAATAAGCTGACTTTTTATGTAAGAAAATAAATTAAAGGAGCTATTCCATTTTACTTTGGAAGATAAGGTTTCTTGAAGTGGTATCACTTGGAATGTGTCCTAAAATCTCATGGAGGATGTAGCCAGAGAAAAAGGCGGTTGAATCATGTAGCCTGATTTATGTTGCCCAAACCCAGCCACCCTAGTCCTCTTGAGAGGCTAAACTGTTTTGTACTGCAAACTGAGGTATTACCCTACTGAAGGGACAATGTCATTCTAAGAACAAATTTGGCAAGCAGTTTCATACACTGAGGATTGGAGGGAAGCCTCTGAGCAGACAGACCCATTCCTGCAGGTGCCAATGTACACTGGGTGGTGAGGAAGGTCAGGTCTGAGAGCTCAGATACAGCAAGGAGCCTCCTTCTGTATCCATCCATACAGCTATTGGGAGCATGGTCCTTTCTTTTGCCATTGTCTATCTACCAAAGAATCCTTCTTCATAATGCTTCAGCCATCAGAATGTGCAGAAAAGCTTGGATGTCCTAGAAACTCCTGACGTACTTTCTGTTCCCTCTTGCACTTGCTGTTTCCACTCCCTCGAGAAGCAGAAAAATCTAGGCTCTTCTAAACTTCGCCCAGGTTGAAAAGTCTTAGCATATCTCCTGCTCCATCTGTTCATGAATTCAACTGCTGCTGCTAACCGGACCAGCAGAAAATCTGGGATAAAATATTAAAATATAAAGTGTGGTTAGCATAAATATATATGTTTATAACAAGTTTATAAAAAGTAAAATAGAGGCCAACTGTCATTTACTGCACTGTAATAATAGCAAGTTAACTAATGCCTTCGATTGAGGCAGTAACAAAAGTTCTAATAAACATTTACATTTAGGATTGTTCACTTGTACAAAAATAAATTCACTTGTAATTTATCATCAGTGCATAACTATAGCAAATAGAGAGCTCTGCACTCTGCCATTGCATACAGTGCAGCACAAATTCTCAAATAAGAACATATGTTATGCTAGAAGGTGATATCCCATTTTCCTAGATCCTGAGAAGAGCGCAGACACTCTCTAAGGTATTAAACATCCCTTTTAAATTTAGGTTTCTCTACTAATATTTGAGGAACTTAACACCTGTCTTTACAGAAGTGTGAGTCACTTCCTTTGGAGTTAGATGTTATGTGTTAATTCACCTTTAATAAGTATTTATTTGACTTTTGCTGTGATGGATATATCATGCTGAACATATCTGCGAATATTGCTTAATTATATAGTTTTTAATGTATATGATTTTGAAGAGATTCTTTCTTTTTTATAATTTGTAGAGTAATTGTGAGTATTCAAAAAATCTCTGCTGATGTGTGGGTTGTAGAGCTACAATCCAAAGTCCCCTTTTGTTAACCTTTTTGAATAGTGAAGTTAAATTTCCTCCAAACTCAACTCTCTTTCCTGAAGTTTTGCATGCTGCAACTCACTACACTCAATAGTGGGATTTGGGGACGGGCTCCTTTTAGTATGTTCAGACAATGTATGTTCATTTTTATCATAGTAGGTTTGATAAGTACAAAAACGTGGACCATTTTTGCTTGAGTGTAGTTCTCCTGCAAACTGGGAAAAACAAGATCCTGTCAGATATGTTCTACTCCTTTTGGCTTTGGGCTTTCAGATTGCTTTGACTGTGTACCCTTCTGATCCACAAACTGAGTGCTAACATGTGCTGTGGCTTCAACTGTTCAAAACTTCAGCTGCCTTCCTACCTGCAGTCAAGCTTTATTTGAAAGCATAAGTTTTCTTGGAACACACTAGGAGAAAATAACCCTTAGTTCTCACCCTTGTGTATCTCTAGACCTGTTGTTCACCTGGTCTGCATGGCTAGGTATTCTGCTGCTAGGTGCTTGACTGCCATCCCATACCACTAGAAAAGAAGTTCCTGTATTCTTCTCGTCGTGTTTAGTGTTGGACTCTACTCAGGATGAATTTTTAAAAAGGGTATATTGAGTGGCATCTCCTTGAAACACTGCCCAGAACGGACATCAGGGATGTCTCTGTACAGATGATTTCCATGTAGAGACCACTCATAAAAATCCTCAAAGTGTGTTTTTCTATCTGTAAGGGAGACCGTTGTCATAGTTTTGTTTTGGGTTTTTTTTTTTTTGTCAGAGTAGCTGGTGTACGAATAGGTTTATTCTGCACTGGAAACTCAGCAAGCTACTTTTTCATGGTAATGGACTGTTTCAAAGATTTTACTTCCTTTTTGGTGTTTGCAACTGCAGATCTTCAAGGATTCCAGATGCTTAGTCTCCAAGGACAACTTATTTTGTTGTGTTTATTAATAATATGTAAACAAGAGTACAACTGCAATTAGTTACATTATGGAATGATATGTGGTATTTTTAAACAAACTATAGCAATCTGTTGACTGGATCAAAAGCAGACTGTACAACTAAAACAAGGCATCATGTGCAGACTTGGGGGGTGGGAATAATAAGGCAGGGAGATACGCGTTCAAATCTAGTCCCTGATAAAGACCTTGGAAAAGATATTAACTACACAAGATCTTATCTTAGAGATAGGAAATTTGTGTATAGACAAACTATGTCCATTTATGTTAATTCAGCTTTATACGGAATTAAAAAAAAAAAAATTCTAACAATGTCACAATGTGCTGGAATATCCATAAGCAGGATTTGGTTTGATAATCCTAGTGGAAATGATTCACTCATTGGTTCATGGAAAAGCAGGACATTTTAAATTTTTATGGGCAGATTTTATGAAATGTTAAACAAGCTTTCCAGTAGCAGACGTCTTCAGAATTGTATTTAAAATTCAGTATCAATTATAATTTTCTTTTCAAATTAATAGTAGATATTCTTTTAAAGAAAATTGGGGGGGTATTTACATACGCAAGTTATTTAACTTTTCATAAAAAATCACGGATAGTCAAATCTATTCTTGTCAGTGTGAATGCCTGTGTACAGTACACATATATATATAAAAACATACACATGCGTACATACGTGCACAGAGTACTCCTTACTGAATACAGTCATGACAAGGAAGAAGAGGATTCTCCCCAGAGCATTATAGAAAGCTATTTCTATAGAAAGGTTTTTCTGTGATTCTGCAGGGTGCAGCATGAAAGCCTTTGATATGCAGACATACATCTTATTTTGGGCTTGTGAGAAGTATACAGTTGAATACCCTTCATCCTAAATTTAGGAATCTGCCACCATTACATTTCATGGTCAGGGTAAAATAGCATAATGTGATCAATAGAGTGTCTGGTTCACAGTACAACAACTAACTCAAAATGTACATGTTTGGCAAGGTGCACAAATGGACAATCCTTATGCAATAAGGATTCACATGATTGAACAGGTACATTTTCCACATAATTTAGGATTGGATAGTAAGAAATGTTTTTGGCATCTTTATATTACTTATGTTTACAGAGTAAAGAATGTTCATGCTTCTATAATTAGCACATCTCTATGTTCTGGGGTTTTATTCACCAGTCTCCAAAATAGACAATGATTTTTGAATATTAACACTCAAATATATACACTTGGCAAACATTAATCACATGGGAGCTGAAATCAGCTTAAAAAAATATAAAATCAACAGGCTTTTGCCCCAGTGGTCATGAGAAACACTGGAAAATGGGAGAGTCTGGTCTGGATTTGGAGAGCAAGGAATGTAAATATCCTATATGTCATTGCCTTCTACAAACTAATGCCACACATCTGGACACTTATAATATTGTTCAACAATAAATACCAGAAATTATTTTATTTTTAAATTTGGCTTGATTATTATAAAAACAATATGTGGCTACAGAATTTAAAGTATATTTTACTAACAAAACATAAGTTACAACAGCCTTCTCCAACGCCCAGTTAAAAGCGAACTAGTTAAGGAAAGCTCGAATCAATTATCATTGCCTTTTTTTTCCCTAAATATAAAAAATTGGATGAAGGACAATAGCAACTAAGGCTTAAAAGTTGTGGCCAAATTTTTGTCCTTGAACATCTGCTCTGCAAAGCCTATCTATTTTCTGTTCAGGTGAAAAAAAACAGCCATGGTTATTTTCTACTGCTTTTCTTGGCAGTCCTATCCCTCTTGCTTCAACAGTGACCAACTTAGCCTTAATCATGCTGTGCAAAGGTAATCAGAAATCTATTATCACCAGAATAGCTGGTATCTAGGAGAAGATTGTTTTTCAGATTAGCTGTAATGACTCATTTAAAATGCATTTATTTCTCAAAGTGATTTTAGGCACCAATTATGCCGGCAAGTACCAAATGACCTAGTCTGGTTATGCACTAGAATGGGATTCAAGTGTGGCTACTGATTTCATTGACGGCCTGGATGAGCTCAGGAGTACACTTTCATAAATCTTCTTACAGGATTGGGAAAAAAGGTTGTATTATTTAGATTACAGTTTTGCAAACTGTTAATTTGTATGTACTAAAATAATTTAGCCTTTCACATATGTTTTTGTTTCATATTATATTTTAAAATTTCAGCTGTTTAGAGGAAGCAAAATCATTCTGTGAAGAATAATTTATAGATTTCTAGATTAAGAAATAGAGTTCAAGTTTCTTGCTACTTTACTACACTGTTTTTTAAATTATGAAATGAAGCTAAAATTTTTGGTAAGTACAAGGAAACCTTGATTTCAGAATTAAATATTCATAAAAAATTATCATGGCAGCAACTGTTTGAAACGTTTACATTTCCCACTTCATTATGTTTTCTAGATAATTCAATTAACTATGAGGTGTGTAAACACACACAGAATATGTCAATGAATTTGTGCAGACAAATTTTTCACAGTGGTTCACGCCACTTGAAAGGTGATAGGTTTTGGTCTCACTGAATAATACCTTTATTTTATATTTACTTATTTATTTATTAAAGTCCTTATATTACTTTTCTAAATTTTGCTGATATTACAGTGTTCCTTGAATTCTTATTTTACTCATTCAGGAAAAACTGAAAGCTATTCTGGTAAGCATTAGGGAGAAAGACTCTTATATGTAATATTAATTAAAATATTGTTTCTTTAAAACTTAAGAATTTTTACAAATAGAAGATGATGAAAGACTTCAGAATCTGACCATGTTGATTAAGTTAGTATCGCCTTTCATATTTATGTTTAGGAAAAAAAAGTGTTTTAAAAGACAGGGTAAGACAGTTAATTATGAAAGCAAATTTTAGCACAATCACATTTTCATTTGAATTCTCACAGCCTGTTATTTCACCCTACAAAAAGTTTTTTTCAACATGTAAATTACCATGAAGCTATATTTGCCAAACACGTAGTAGATAACAGCAGGATTATGCTGTGTTACTTACATGAACCTCTCAAAATTTTTCTTTGACTCTGGCTTGTTCTCCAAAGGAATCTGTATTCTGTTTTAAATATAACTTCCTATGTTAACCCCAAGTTTGGGGTTTTTTTCCTCAAATGAAAGCAACAGCAAACTGCAAATGGCAGAGGTGCTTTTTGTTCTATGAAGTCTTTTAAGCATCATAAATCTTAAAGGTGAGCACTCTTTTTGCAATGAGAGTAAGCTACTCCTGGAATTTGAACCAAAACCACTGAATCCAGTTATGACATCTTTGACAGTGCTGCACTGGTCAGGGACAGTCTCTCTCTCTCTCTCTCTTTTTCTGTCCCTCAATACTGATTCCTGAGTGACCAAAGTGTATGGAGATTCACAGTGCAATAAAAGGTTTGCCATTTTATATAGCTGCATTGTGACCCGGGAAATACATGTATTAGGCTGCCCACTTTTGTTTCGAAGTTCGATCCCAACACAGTATTTGGACTCTAATTAAATACCCAGCTTGCGAAGTGCTAAGCATGAAGACTTCTGAGTATTTCCAAGATGTCAAGTTGTATGTCAACATTTCTGTCTCTTCTTACAACCCGTTTATAACAGCTATGCTTATATACAGTTTTTTTTTCTCATGTCTTCCTCCCTTCTGTAGAGTTGCTGACACTGTTTTCAACACTGTATCAGTCTGGTTATGTACGATAACCGTTTTTTAAAAAGGGAAGCAAAAGTTTATGACTTCTTCAGCAGTAACATTGCTAGTTGTACTATTTCTAATGTTAACATTTTTTCACTGTATGCTGCCATCTGCTGCCTCGCTCTTGTAAATGAAGGGCACTGGGCAAGGGACATCAGACACACTGCGTCAGGCAGTCGTGCTGATTAAAGCATTTCATGATCGAAGATACGGACTTTTCATCCTTACAAAAAAAAAAAAAGAAAAAGCTTTTCATCTTGTACAGATGCATTCCAAATATTTATAAGATATGATTAGACTAAAGGTTGACATTTTTCTGTGAGAATGAAGTTTTAATGGAAATTATAGCAGATGGGGATACTTTTAGAAATGTTAAAAAATTTCCACTTAGTCCTAAAAAGAATTGATTTTACAATAACAGAGGAAATATTCAGCTCTTAATGGATTTAAGATGTTTGGAAGATTTTTAGATTAATTCCTTGAACTATAAGTTTCATATTAGGAATTCCTCATTTTATAATCACACATGCAATAAGTTATTTGTACATTAAGTGCTGATATTCGTAAAAATCCTATCCCGTTTTCAGCCAGCTACATAAATACTGACACAACATAACATCACAACTGCATGTGTACCACCGTAGGAGGCATGTGGGTTCGAGAGCATTAAGTCTGTTATATTAGAGTGCTACGGTTCCTCTTGGTGTGTTGCTTATTGCTTCAAGTGGACACAACTGGGAGGAAAATATACCGAACGTTGCACAGCCTCCCTGGAAGATAGTCTCTGTTTGTTTTGCAAAATCCAGAGCGTTTTTCTTTTTTTCTCATTTCATTCAAGCCTCTTGTGTTTGAGAATAGGAAACTTCTTCTCTGTAAGAAAAATTCACATTAAGCTAATAACCATACCTGAAGTTGCCAATATTCAAGTAGTTCAGTAGAATAGTGTGAGCAAGGGTGTATTTATATTTAAAGGTATCATGCTTAAATGTGTTACAGTCTAATGTGTTATGGTTATGGCCTCTAAGAGGTCAGAATTCTTCAAGATCAGCTCAGACCTGCAAACACATCTTGCATCTTTTCCGCATGAGCGAAAAAAGCCGAGGGAATTAGCATTTCTGGTCACTTACGGGAATGTTACTGTGGTAGGGAATCTAAAAACTGCAGTCTGGGCTCTCTGACATCCTGTTTGCATTTAGGCCTGGGCAGGACAATTCCCAAATCCCTCAGAAAAGAGCGGCAACCCATGCTTTGCACTACTATTTCTTCATTGCAAGTCAGATTTAGTGATACTTGGAATCAAATCTGTTATGTTCTTGCACATCAGCATTGCATTTATTAGTACTGCCATGTCTATGTTTGACAAATGGAAACTGAAATCTGTGGCTGGAGGAATTTTATTGCGTTGGTCTCAGGACCAATATCCTTCTATGTAGCTTAATTTTAAATACTCAAGGCTTAATAGCAGGAAATCCTTTATGTTGTTGTTAAATGATCATGAGCAGATGCAGAGAAAGAGAGCTTTCCAGGTTCTCTAAGAACAAATTTTATGAATCATACGAGGTTACACAATTTAAAATTTCAACCTCAGTTTACTTTGTTTCTTTAAACCTCATTCTGCAATCAGTTAAATGCATTTTCTTACACGAGTAAATCTGTTTAAATCAACAAGATTGGGCATGCCAGAAGTGTCATGTGCATGGGTACGTGGATATGTTTTTTGCAGAATTAAGGCCTTGTGTCAGAGCTAAAAGATTTAATGATCAGAATGAATTACCACAAGGACTCAGAATACTTCTTCCCAATGCCATATGCCTGGTATCTTAAAAAATACATACAAAAAAACTGTCAGTGACCTTTCCCAAGCATCAGGAAGTTTCCCTCATGCCTACTATGACTATATTCAAAGAGCTGACTCATGCTCCATTGATTACTAAGTAATGGTTATGTAGACACACCACAGGGCAGCCTGAGTTTGCATTCAGGCTCATGATATAAATGAGAGTCATACGTCCTCCAGTTCCAAACGAATGTGTGATGCCGAGAAGAATTGCTGGTGTCCCATCTTACAAAAGTCAAGAGAGTCAGTTCTATGCGTCAATTATTTGACTGCCACAATGTACCAATAAGATAACATTGTGACTTCAGTCCTGCCACGTGCTGTGGTCTAAAAAATATGTCAAGCTTCTGCATAAAAATGATGATAGGCTGAATTTCAGCAAAGAAGGTGTCTGGAATACAGGAATATCATAGGAGCTGGAATGCGAAATAAGAGAGTTCAGGCTGATACTCTAAATTACTGTGAAACTGGGGAAAAAAAAGACATTTTCTATTTAGCTTATAAATAGAGATGTTCTAGAAAAACATACAAGTAATGAAGAATTAATTACTCAGAACATTTCTTTTGCATTTTAGTACTTTTTCAAAACTAATGACTATGATAGCCAAAAAAACCCCACACCACCAACTTACATTTCTGCCTCTCACTTACTGCTATGCATCCTAGGATTATCTAGGGAACAGCTGAGGCTCATTCTATGAACAGGTAGACATTAATAAAAAAATTTCAGGAAGAATTATGAAGTTTGAATATTACTTTTAGGTAAATGTACCACTATTTTTTTAATGAGGCATATACTTTTTGATGCAACATTAGATAAATAACATGGTTTAAGTATTGCAAAAAGCATTTGTGTCCATAGGTCTGTATTCTGAATAACATTGTACAATCCTTGCTATTTGAAAACTGGTATTAATGGAGAGTCATGTGATAGATTACTGACTCAGGTTTTGGGGGAATGACTGTTCTATATAATACCTAACAAAAAGATCGATATGCATAAATAAATCAGTTTTAATTAGTTGTTAGTCTATTTTTCAGTCAATATTTGGAAATGACACATTGTGACTTTGATAACCAGATGCTTTGACTGAAAAAAGAAGTGTAAGTGAATATTTATAAGTCACCTATTGACTAGCATGTTGTTCCCAAATTGTTTTTTATTTTGTGAAAGGAAAGAAACATGCAGACATCAATTTGTAAGTGATTATCACTGAGGAAAAAAAGTTGGTTTATCTATTATCCATGGATAAAATAACCTGTTTAATTATTTGCACCCCTTTCAATCAAATAGAGGCCTCTCATGATGTCACGCTTACTGCCAGGTGCCTTGTCTTCCTCCAGTGGTTTGTGGATACGTGCATACTGTCTCATTTGCTAGCATCTTCCAGGTGAAAATTATAAATAAATTACTTATTTCTTCTAAAAGCTATTTGTAACCATTAGGTTAACGGGTTAGCTTAAATATTACGGTGATGGAAACAGTGGGTGGACTTTGTCAGTGTGAAAAATTAATGCAGAAATGGGAGGTCTTCTACAGAAGAGTTGAAATTCCCTTAGTATAAGACAAAGAGCCTAAAGAACTTTCAAAACATAGCAAATAGCAAATTTTAAGTGGGCTTACATTGACACTATCTTGAATATTCTGTTTTATCAGCCATAGGCTGATTTAGCAGACTAGTAGTGTTGAGGACAAGGATTCAGCCTGCTTTATTAGATATAAACCTCTGAAGGAATCAAGCAAAACTACACTTTGTGTAAAGTGTATTTACACTTAAAAACAATATTAAAGCTTATCTAAAAATGTTGTTCTTCATAAGTAAATCTTTCTCTCACATGAAATCAGTAGGAGAAGGTTCAGTTTCTGAACTAATCTACTAGCCATTCAGAAGTGGTAGGTTTGATAGAATGACAGGATATCAATGTCTTTTTTAAACAACTCTGATACGAAGCTGGTCGAGTCTGAATTTTTGAGAGCTTGCTGGGCATTGCCTTCCATGGCAATATGTTCTGAATGTCAGATGCTACGTGAAATGTTCCCATTTGTTCTCTGGTTTTATTGCCTGACAAGTTTAGTGCAAGTTCCTCTTCTGTGCTCTTCGATATGGACTGAGTTGAATCCTTACCAAGTTTCCCCTTTTTTTCTTGAAGTTACTTAAATATGTTTAAGTGTATGTCAGTATGAAATTGTAACTCTTTTTCAGCACCTGCCAAGAAAAGTTTACATGACATTTATATCATTGTGTTTTTTAAAAAAAAAAATTTGTAAATTTTCTCTGTCAGCCTGTAATCCGTATGGTGTACCTCTGCATTGAAGAACTCGAATCCCATAATCCAACTCAGAATTGTTGTTGCATGCATGAGCAAAGATGAGCTTAATTTTTAAACCACTGTCAGTTAGAAGACTGTGAGTGGAAAATTGCTGAAAAAAATGTAAACTCATTCTTAATGTCAACAGTGTAAAGAATTTCTTTTCCCTGAAGAAAAACAAAGTTCACTAAGCACTAAGCAGTTTTATTAATGGAATTTTTGTTGTTGTTGTTTAAATTGCTATAATGCAGAGATGTATACATCTGAATGGGATTGCATTAGCCTTGGTATGAACCAACACTTGCAAAAGAGATCACTGCAGGAAATGATGATTGGTATAGGTGAGATACATAGGGAGTAATCACTTACTACTTCTTAAAAACAAAGGACAATCTTTTTTAAAGGTTAAATCTGTGGGACTTATTTATACTTTGGAAGGTAAAAGTAAATTGGTCCCAAAAAGTTCTTGGACATTTTTTGTGAAAAAGTTTATAACCCATCAAAACAGCAGCTAGAAGCTTCTGCTCATTATTATTACAGTCTTAATGTCAGTCATGTGATGAAATCCTAATGCAGGAGTTGTGTTTGACTCAAGAGCCACGGTTTGCCAACCTCTTCTGTTGGGCCTGTTTGCAGTACGTGCATGCCCTATAACTGCTATTGGGACTGACATGTTTTTACACACATCCTCTAATCTACTGCAGGTCTCAGGGAGAGAAAAATAGTCTAGATTGATCCAATACAGCCACAGACATGCTCTGAACCATAGACAGCTGGATATGGAAGCCCTTACATGGGCTATTTCTCTTGCATAGAGCTTTATCTCAATATAACTTGTCCTAGTGACACACACCTTCTCTGTTTCATGCCTGATAGAGCATTTCAGAGCAAGTCATAAATGCCAAACAGTACGGGGAAACTGTTGAAAAGAAGGAATCTAAAATCTCCTGTTAAAACTGTACTGAGATGTATTGCATCAGTTATTACATCTGTACATCTCACCATTTTTAGAATTCTGTCTCATTGAAAGGAAATAATTGGGAGATATATTGGGGATAAATTTCACCACATGCAGAAGACTAGCATAAGGATTTTTAATGATGTAAGTCCTTAAAATAGTGTTGAAGAGCATCTTACTGTGTTGAAATGAGCAGAATATATTCTGTGTAAAAGCCTTTAACAAACACCATGGAAACAGAAATATTCATAGATTTGTGACTGTTTCCATTCTGTTCAGTAATAACTCAACAAGATATCTCAGAATCTCCAGAACAAAGGAAAGAGGGTTCCGGAAAAGGTCAGCAGGTTCCCTTGCCAGGCAGTATGAAGGAGTGGAAAGGGAGAGAGCCGCTTGGAGACTTGCTGCAGAAAGCTAGGTTGCAGATTTTCTGGGAACTGCAGCTAAGGGATTTTAAAGCTGTGAAAAAACTTGAACTTTTTGCCAGTAGACCAATAGGTGACAAAAGGCTGCAACTTTATTCAGTCCAACAGTGTTGCATAAGACTTTCAGCTAGGATAAACTGTTATTAGATGCTGAATTGTTGGTTAACTTGTAATTTGCCAAGGGCAACTTCAGCTTTGGTTTTGGATAGCTCTATGAAGAAATCCATTGTTTCTCTATCAGAGTCTGTGAGTGCTTATTACATCTTGCTAGGAATTAGATCACTGGGAGAGAAGCAGTCAAACTAAATAGCACAGACTGAAAATCATCCTGTGGACTGAGAGCCACAAGACCCTTACCTTATCCCTCAGCAATTCAAGAGAAGGGAAAGCTTCGAGTGGTTTGAAGATGGAGAAAATACGGTCATCTCAGAAGTTCATTTGTAAGGTAATGCTGGTTTAAGGGTGCGGTTGTGTCCCAGGCAATACTGCTTTTTTTTCTCCTCTTTTGTATGACATTCATACAAGGAGGGGATTCAGATCACCCAGCTGTCCCATGCTAGTATTGTCATGCAGAGCAGGTGAGATGCAATTGTGATTGCAGGTATAGCAATCACATTTGAGCTGCTTAAAAACTACCAAGAAACCTACTGCTCTGAGCATCCACAGTGCTAATCTCCAAAGTGATAATAACTATTAGTGGCTACTTAAACTGATATTAAAAATGTTGTCCTGCCAAGATTGGAATTGTTTTATTTATTATAAAGTAGTGTTACCTACAGTAAAACTGTTTTCAACTAATCTCCTAATATTCATATCCAAAAGTTTGGTGCTCGATGGGACTTTGGCCCATGTTGAGATGTTATGAAATTTGAATGCCTTTTGGCAGAATTGTGTTTATAAAAACAGGAAAGAGCAGAATGGTTTTAAAATGATGCTTTACTTTAGCTTAGCTATGCTCCTGAATCTTTAAAGTGGTCTTTTTTTCTGTTTCTTCTTTTTTTTCCTTTTTTCCTGCTTTTTTGTCTTTTTCCTTTTTCTTTTTTGTTTTTTCTTTTTTTTTCTCTGTTTTTCTCTTTTTTTATTTTCTCCTCTTTTTCTTCTATTTTCTTTGACTTTTCCACCTTCCTGACTTTTATTCTGGATTGGCATCTTGCATTAAAGTCAGGATAGTTATTAACACCAAATCGTACCCACCCTGCTCCAAAGCACACTTCTTCTTCCCCATGGTCCATGGCTGTCTTTCACCAGATCAGTCCCAGCAAGATCACTGGCATGATTGTACAGCCACATCTTTGCCTATCCCTATAAGCATTTGAGTTACTTCTCCTCTTCTTATATGCAGCTGGATAACATGTCTATCTGTGACTTGAACAAGGTAGAAGAAATATCAGCATTTATAGCAAACATAGGTATTAGATGTTTTCCAGGCCATGGGCTGAAGACCAGTGCCTTTGGGGGACAAGTACATTACTAATAATTGTTGTTTATGCTGTCAGTCTTGTTAGTACTGAATTCAGCCCCCATGAATCCATGTCTCCACTTGCAGCTGTGGTTATTTTAAGTGTGCTATCAGCTAAGTGATTTTTGGGGGATTTGTAATGTCTGAAATAATGTGCATTTAGCTGAAGCGGGAATATGCAAAACCTCAAGAAAGAAAAGCTGTATTAAAGAGGAAAAGAAGGAACAATGGAATATGTAAATATGCCTTTTGGTGAGAGTTTCCTGTGTTTTATCTAAGAAAGAATTTCAGGCTTGAGTCCAAGACAAGTAAGGGAACGCAGAACGAGGGGACAAAGACACAGAAGTTGAGTTAGAAAAGTAGCGACAACCATTTAATCTCTCTACCAGTAGATGGAGAGCACAGGAAAGTAGAAGCATGCACATGAAGAAGGAAGAAAAAAACCTTGCATCAGCTTCTTGAAGGGGGTGAGAGATGAACACAGAGATTGCAAAGTGGGAGAAAATTGGAAAAAGTGGATTCTAAAGGGTAAAGAGGAAATGGCAGGACCTAAATTATCAGCTTGTTGGTAGTGAATAAATATCTAAATAAATATCTAGATTATCTTCTTTCATGCCTCATACATGGTATTCTTTACTCCTGGAACACGGTTTGAAAACGTGGCATGAATAGTTTGCATTACTGGAATGGAAGAAATCCATGTCTGCCTTTTCAAGCATTTTTCCAGACACAGACATGCTGTGAGTGACATCATGGAAAACCATTTCTTCTTGTCCTTTACATACGCCTCTCTTGTAAGGAATAATCTTGCTCCTGCGCTCTTTTCCTCCCTGTCTCTTGCCCTCCCTGTCTCTTCCTCTCTGCTATGTCTTACTTTGTGTTTTCTTTCTCTTTTTTCTTCCTTTTCTTTTCCTCCTTTTTTTTTTTTTTTTTTTGGTCTTCAAAGCCAGGGTGGGAGCAAGGGAACTGGTTAGCTCTCTGTTTAATAGTTGAAAGAGCTTGGTTTGGGGTTTTTTAATGCACAAAATTCCTCTCAGTGAGACATGCCACACATTCTGATCTCTCCCCTTCAGGCAGTTACACACTATTAAATATGGGGTTGGAAATGACACACGTCTGGAAATACAGAAATGAAACAGTCTTCCACTTTCTGCACTGCACTATACAATGAAGGTGTTGTAAATTGTTAACTGAATGGCATGGGCTTCTAGTTTGTTGGGCTTTCTATAAATAGAAACTGTACATTCCAGTGCATTGCCACTTTTTATTTTCTTCAGATTAACTACCATACTTTGAATCTTTCTGTGTTCTAACACAGAGATTAACGAGGTTTTCAGTTTGCCTGTTTTTATTCCCTAAAACATAGCTTGCACTCTGAAATTTTATTCTATGTACCTTCTCTTACTGAACCATCTTAATGGTATTTTTCTACTATCCCTATTTTAAAAAAGAAGTAAAGTCCAAACAACCTATAATGGTACTTGAGGTATTCCCTGTATTCTACAACCCAACAAATAGTGAAATATTATTATTGTATATTAAATAATACTGCACACATTATGTAGAGATTAATAGTTAACATATTGCCATGCAGAATTCAGAAAGGCAAACAGGGTACTTCTTGAGATGGAAAGCAGGGAGATCCTCTAGTCTTCCAAAGTCATTCTGAAGTTTTGGGTTCCCACTCCGACAAGACAACCTTGCCTGTATGTGAATGGCACTAGAAGTTTATTCTTCCACAGTAGTTTGTGAGGTGAACAAAAACCCCACACAAGAGGCAGCTGGTGAGGAATTGCAGGCCACTGAGACTGAAGACTGCAATGTGAAAAAAAAGTAGGATTTCATTTCAGAGAAGGGAGAGGAGTAGGTGACAGAATTAATCTCTCAGTAGTCCATGATCCTGTAGAATGCTACCACTCTCTTTACAAAGCTGTAACTCTCAGTCCAGCATATTTTATATTGCAGTAGTATAGCCTTAGGAGTGTTCAACACAGCTTATGAGTATTGATGAGTAAATGCAAGATTAGGTAAATGTGAGATTAAATATACCATTTCTTTAAAAAGTGATGAGTTTCAGAGCACCTCAAATGATTGGCCAAGATACATGTCCTTGAAAGCCTGAAGGAGCTTTAAGATAACAATATTTAAAATTCAGCATTTGCTGCATTTGGCACGTTTATCTAGAAAAAGTGAAATTAAGTATAGACTTTTCAGCTGAACAGGAGCAATGAGTTTATTTTCACAATAAACTCACATGGTTGATATGTTGAATGAACAAAAAGTTCAGCAATTCAGTATCTCATTGGAGAATTAGTGGGGTGATAGACATAAGACAGATAGCAAAAACGTGACAGACAGTAATACAGCCAGTTTTATATCCAGATTCCAAACCATTAAAATTGAACTATGTTGGCTCATTGTGGAGCTTTGTTACACAGTCACATGCAATTTTTCTAATTCTTCTTTTGCTGCTTTGCCAATACAAAAGCAATTCAAGAAAGATCCAGTTTTGCTGTTGCCATCACTGAGTGATGTTTTGACATGCTTAGGGATTTCAGAGTGTTTTGAGACCTCTGTATTCTTAGGAGAGGAAAAAAAAAATCTTTAATGGGTTTCTCACATTGTTTAGAACATCCTGTGGATAATCTCTTGGAAATACAGAAATCATAAGAAGGGAAAATCAGAGCACATAGATTCTATGTTAAGAAAAGATAGAGATTTAAGATTTATTTTTACGAATTCAGAGATTCTGGGTACCTAGAAGCCATCCTGCATTTCAGGAGGACGTGTAATTGTCCAAAATTGTTTCCTTAATTGAGCGACTAATTAATAATTTCTGAAAATTACTAGAAGGACAGATTTTTTTTAAAACCATTTAGATGTTTAAAGGCAGAAGTAGACAGCTGTTGAGCTGAACAAATACAAGTGACCTACCTGCCACTGAATGTTGTGAGTTGCATCTCATGTGACCTCCAGGACTAAGATGATTTCCAGGAATGAAAACCCCGTTGCTGTATCTGCTTCTGATACCTCTGTAGCTGAACAGTTTTCACTAAGCTTTATGCTTCTGAATTACTTTTGAAAATGTCTTGGTAATGTCTTGCCTATGTATTCAGCAATCTGGCTATAGACACTGAAAACCCTAACCTGAGTGCTCTTCCAAAACTCCTTGCTCGAATGAGCAATTCTCCAGGAAGTACCCCAGCTAAGGAAGCAGGAAGGCAGAAGAATGAAATTCTTCCTATGATTATTTTATTACTTGGTCCTGATTGCTCAGAAAAAGGGTAGGGAGAGAGGGAAGGGAGAATGGATACTAAAATACACACTATAAGTAGGAACTACCTTCTTGCAGGTAAAAATCAAGGGAGAAGCACTAGGACTATTTAGCTGAATCTGACTAGGTTTACATCTCAAAGTATGCTGAAAGATGTCAGAGGTCTCAAATAATTGAATAGAGAGCTTTTCTCATTTAAAGTGAGTTGCCTCTTTCCAAGAAATATAGACAAGCTTAATATTTTATTTTATGACTTCTGCACCCTTTTTTATTTACATATCTAGCTATGATCACCTATCAATGAAAATCTTTAATTCATTAAGTATTCCACTACAGCACTGAGGCCACCTCAATGGCAGAAAAAACATTGCCAATAAAAAAGGAGCCCAAGGAGTTATATGTTCTCTTTCTTCCTTGTACTTTTAAGAAGGAAGAATTTATCATTTCTGCCAAAGGCCTAAGTCTGCCTTGAAAGCAAAATTCACAGCAAAATTTTCAGAAGTCTAATTGACTTTATATTAAAAGTCCTCTTTTGTAGGCGACTTGGACCTTTGGGAGTCAATGAGGTTAGACTTACAAGTACTTTTGAAAGTGGGCGGCTCCTTTTCTTTTCCTCTTTTTCTTTTAATGTTCCAAAGATATTTGCACTTTTCTGAAGTAGTTCCCTTCATCCATTTGAAAACAACACACAGTCTAGATTCAAAGCAGAGTTTTCTCAATTATGGGCTGAAGTTTGTGCACACATAGAATGCAGGTAGTTTTTCCAAAGTGCTACCATAGAGAATCTCTGATAATGTTTTCCTGCCCCACATCATATTTATAGAAATATTTTATTTTTTCCCTTTTTTTTTTTTTGTGGGTCCTTTGACACACCTATTGGAAAATGTTTAGCTGATAGATGAGATTATTTGCCAAAGGAATTTTGAAGATGGAGAACATTTGAAGAGCGAGACTTTGAGTCACTGAGACAGACCCGATCTGTCTCGTAACTTTATTCAGAATTTCACAACCCTTGCTAAACTGCAAGATAAGGGCCAAAGGCAACAAACCAGCAGGAGCCGACTCAGAATGTGCCAAAGTTCATAGAACGGTTGCTTCAGGCTGGTGTTTGTTGACCCTTAATCACTTGGGGTCATCAGCAGTTCTGCTGCAGGGCCCTGCAGAACGTGAGTCCGATCAGATCTCCCGCTGCTGCTGTCCAGGCTACTGGGCGGAGTGAAAGCTGGGATACAGGAATTCCAAGGCAGCATTTCATGGGTGTCTGCCTGTCAACATGCTCTTTTGGACTACCATCCTTGTGTAACGCTTGTGTTTTCTAATTCTAAACTTCCTTAATCTCTTCCAAATGGTGTAGGTGGAGTTAATCACAGTACAGGCAGATGATCCCTTCCAGTTAGCATACCTTTTACGCTTTCAGTACTGTGTTTTGGCATTAATTGATATTAGTGTAAGCATGTACTTATGCAGTTTAAGTTTTAAATCATTTTTTAAGTCACAGTGATAACATTGTCAAAAAATGCCCTTTTCCTGTTAAGCCTCCTTTGACTATTAGTATTACCTTTAATGGCCGTGTTGCAGTGGGTATGCTAGACTGCTGTAAAGTAGTGTGAAAGATT
>NW_008824243.1:3147542-3159243 GCF_000699105.1 Pygoscelis adeliae
TCAGACCCTAATCTTCCAACAAATTAAACATGTAAGCACGCACTGACAAAAACACGCTTCAGTCTTGTGATACGTGATTTGTACAGAGTAGTAACTACCAAGGAATATTAACTAATTTAACAATTATGCCATTCATGGTATAATAAAATCTTTAATGCATATTTTTATGGGCTTTATTATACATTTGAGCAGCTCACAAGTTTTGACAAAAGTCATCTTCATGGCTATGATAGAACTTTAGAAAATATCTCTTTCCTACAAGCTGAAGAGGCATTTGAGTATAGTCCAGCCAGCACATAAAATACATAAAAATGTTTTGAAAATTCTTCCAATGTCTTCAAAAGCTCCAGAATTGTCAGTGTTTTTCGTAATCCTCTTATATATGAAAGAGGCAAAAAAGAGAGGAAGCGTAAGGGCATATTGGCCTCTGGAGCAGCTGTGTGCTGCAGGGACTGAGTGGGAATCTTTAGAACTGGATGATCCTCTTTGAGAGGAAACTGGAAGTGGGGGGAAAGGAAAGGATAATGACAGTTCATCTTTCACTACAAATGAAAAGAGAAAACAGTTCATGAAGAAAATATCACTGATCACTGTTATGACTTTTAGCAATATCAAAAAAAGGAAATAACCATACCTTTGGAAAGAATCTGTAAGCACTACTGTACTTTAAAAAAAAAAAATTCTAGATGAAAAAATATTTTAGATTCTGTATATGTTTAGGATTATGAGACCCTAGATGCTTCAGAAAAATACTCATAGGGTAACATTCACAATTACAGGTAAAGCTGGAATATGGGAGACTGGATTCCTTCACATTTTTTCTCATAAGGACCCTCCCCACACACATCAGCGAAGCTATCTCATTGACTGTTCCTAATGCTTTCTGTAGTATACTCTTTTGCTGGGGTATCTGAAAAAGTTTGATAACAGTCAAGATCCCATTGTTCTCAGGCTACTTAAAACATTATGTATATGACACAAATGATCGTTTTCCTTGTACTCCCACATCAGTCTGCATGAGGATTCTTGCTTTATAATGGTTACATTCCTTCTGGTGTATGGGTAATTCTTCTGCCCTGCTTGTACAGGATCTTGCACAATGAGGTTGTGGTCCAAGTCTGTGGCTTTTGAGTGCTTCAGTAATACAAATAATGTTGTCACCACTTAAAAATAGGTTTGTGAATTGTAAGCATGTCTGATCTTGATGAGAACGAAAGCAAAAATACTAGCAGGCTACCAATACCACCATTATTCTTATTTTTGAAATTGCTACAAGTATGCTGTTTAATTTCAGTAACAGTCCTACTTCAAGAATTTTTCAGTCTAAAGACCAAAGTAAGACAGTTCACACTGAGAGACAGACAAAAAAAACTACAGAATTATTAGTGAGTAAAACATTTTCTAAAAGATTTTCTCATTATCTTCTCTTGATAACAATGGGTTAGGGACACCATCTGACATGGGAAGGGATGCTTATAAGTCTTTGGGGAAATAATAGTTCAGAGAAATTAATGATTGACTGTACTTGACAAACTGGGATTGAAAATTCATTCTATACGATAGAGAAAGACATGAATAAGCCAGTGGACAAGGCACCTATTCACATGTTTGTCATTCAGGAAAGAAGGCATACTGGGGGAAAGAAACAAATCAGAGGGGTCAAAATCTCTGTTAGAGTAAAGATCAGAAGCAGGGAACGAAAGAATAACAATGAGGATACTGATTTGGACTGTGTTAGGTAAAATATGAAGATGATGACTGATAATTTCTATCTGAAATTGATGGGTCTTGACTATCTCTACAAATGAAGATGAAGATGAAAACAGTTTCAGACAGTAAATACAATGAGTAACTTGTATTTTGAAATATGGAAATTGCATAGTAAAAGTATTCTAGGAACACACGCAATACATAACTATGATAGGAAAGTGTAAATGAAGAATTAAGTAGAAAGTTTAAATACAAGACTATTTTTATTGATACAAAATGGACTGAGGAATTTAAAAAAATAAAAAGCCTGCACGTATTTTTGTCTAGTTTGATTTTTCTTTTTAAAGATTCTCTCCTAGCTACTAAAGAGTGGCTTTTTATCATTAATCTGTGTGAATAAATTATACTTTTATCTTTTTCAAAAACCACACATCGTTGTCATCTACTAGCACATAATCTTTAAGATTTACTGGAAAAAACCTGGCATGTTTTTGCATTCCCTGCTGTCTTGTGGTCTGACAGTATTATTCGCCAATTCTACCCCAAAAACACCATCACTATCACCTTCCAAAATGAGAAATGGACTCAGTTCTTCCAACCAGTATATCACCATCCCGTGTGAATCCATGTGGAGTATGCAACTTGTTCCATAAAATGCATGGAAAATTCTTTCCTAATTCCTGTTGAGTTCTGCGTGGTCATCTGAAGTTCCCACAGAAGCAGTACGCGCTATTAAATCTCTCCTTATTGTTTTTACTGAAGTTCTAGTAGCTCAGCTCCTCAAACTAGTAATTATGCTGTTACTATGTTTTTGTCTCATGGGTTGTGTATGTGCATGTACGAAGTTCCCATTATTGCAAGCTTCAGTGCAGGTCAGCTCTAAAGTTCAGCAGTGGGAGCTCTGCTGTTTACCAAGCATTCCTGTTTCCACTACTGCATCAGACAGATCTACTCTGACTGTCAGATTCTGGATACTGTGGAACTGACTCTCACTCAGCTGAGGAAGTGTTTTCCCAAACAGTACAGTTGTCCTTCCATTAAAAGGCAGGACATGAGGAAAATTATACCAGTTCCGTCTGTGACTCTCCCAAGTCTTGACCCAATCAGCTGTTCATTAAAACCGTACTGATCCCACTGTGTTAAAGAGTTCTTCACCTACAGGATGAATTCATCTAAATGAGAGAGACTAACAGAGCATTTCATTCTAGTATTCCTGTTCCACTGCCTATTTTATTTTGGAATAAAGCAATTTTTAAAGATTTTGGTAATTTCATTTATAGGTAGTAGGTAAGTTGTTTATCACAAAGTCTGTATAACACAGATTAAGCAATTACGTGTAATAAGTTCTTAAGTTACTTTGAGAAAATTATTTTCAAACATTAGAGTATTGATTTGAACAACAAATACTTTGGTTGTCATAGGCTGCATCATGTTAGAAGACATTTTAAACAGAGGTTCAAGATTCTTTTTTACATGGCTCCTCTAACTAAACACTACAAGATAAATCAAAATTCTTATCCCCTTCTGATCTACTCTTATTACTCGGGGAGGAGTGGAGGATAATTGTTTTCTGACTCCTTTCTATAGCTGGCAGCAGAACACAGGCTTTGTCTTATGGCTGGATTTGTGAGCTAGGTGACAGAAGGCTCTCTGAACTAGAGGCAGCTCAACCGTTCCATCTCCTTCCCCCATGAGATACAACATGACATGGGCATGACATGACCCTTATTTAAAGGGGTACATTCCATTGGTTCCCAGGTACCAACTCTCGCAAGTTCTATTTCAGTAGCAATTTGTAAAACTGACTGGGCGAGTAAAGCATCTAATGAAAGTGAGATTGAATTGACCAAAGCAACATCAATTGCCCTAGCATTTGAAGTCAGAAAAGATCAGGGAAAAAGATAGTCTTTAGTGATCTAGGACACAATTCAGTGCTTGCCAAAGTCAAGGAAGGCTTCCCATTGATTTCTCTTAAGTTTAATTACCAGAATTCCTGTGGTAGAGCTGTAACAGCATTCAGGGTTCTACATGGGATCATGCTCAGTGATTACTCCTGGAAAAGTTCATTTATCCACAGGTAATTCAAATTAAATAAATACTCACACATGGAATCGAGGTTAATTTTGTCACTTCAGGGGAAGTGAATACTTTTATAACATATCATATCTTCAGTTCCTGGTAAGCACTGAGGAATCAGCCCAAAGGATAATGAGTGGTTTGATAACTGTATGTAGGAATGTGGAAAAGATATCTAAAAGTGGACGGCTTTTAAGTCTTGCCAGCAAAGGCGTAAGAAGATTCATTTGCTACAGAATGCGATTAAAGTTCAACCTTGCAATAACATTCACTTTCATAGCAAAAGGGTAGTTAACTGTTGATACAGCTTATTGGAAAAGATCGCAGATTGGAATCATTTTAAGTCTTTAAAACAAATTAGGTTAATGCCTATGTAACAAGGTTGGATCCATCCTTTCTGCTTGTCTTTGGAAAGGTGTGACGTGGTTGCAGAGGTCTCTCTTGTTCCAGTCGTTCCCATGCGCGATCATTTCTTTCCTAGATTATGGGAAGATCAAGATTTGTCCTGAATCAGTGTGCCTGCAACTTTCTTGCTATAGTTTTTCAGGAAAATAAGAAATAAAATAAAACCACACTTGATTTCATCACCTCTAGGCATCAGAACAGGATGATTATCCCTGGCTGGTCAGGGGTATTCAGAGGACAAAGGACCGGCTATATTTTTCTCTGAAATATTCATCACAAATGGAGATAGGATACAGAGCAGAGAGGAAGGACCAGTGATGTTATGGAGACTCTCTTCTCTCCTGTTTAGCATATATTGTCAGCACTAAACCAATCTTCAAGAGGACTCTCCAGACACAACTGGCAGAAATACTGATTTTTTTTTCCCCCCTTTATCATAATGTCCTAAACAAAATATACATTTTTTTCTATCTGGGTTATTTAAGTTAATTTACTAAATTAATTTACTGCCAAACACTTATGACCTGCAGCCTGAATCTCTCCTGAACATTTTAGGCTCCTGAAGATTACTTATTTGAACTGGATGATAGATAATTGCCTACAAGACACAGAGTTCAGACTAGCTGCTCTGTTCTACTTTGTTTCATGCAATTTCCATGATATTGGATCCAGGCTGATACATACTCAGATGGAAATTTTGAGCTGTCTTATAAAAAAACCAAAGGACAAGACCAAAAAAAGAAAACTTAGGAGAAAAGGTAACTACATTATCGAAATTCTTTAATTCCTAGAATACTTAAATATGTTAAACAACTTGCAAAAGAAATAGGAATAACAGCAAGTAATAATTTTCAATACTTTGTAATTAGTGATGGTCTTAACAGAATTTAACTGCTATGAGAACATTGAGATTTTCAATGGCAGCCAGGAATCTGTAGCTGCAGCACCTTTTATATAGCTTAATATGAGACAACAGAGTTCTTGAAGATAGAGGCTATCTGCAAGTGCACTTTATAGTAATGAAGTACTAAAGTAATCTCTTGCTACATATTTCCCCTAGCCTCACCTTCCTAATAACTTATTTGTGGAATTTGCAGCATAGGAGAAAAAAAAAAATCAGGAAACTTGCTGCAGTGTATTTGTTTGTATGCCAGGCTTGTTCCTATGTATACACAAACAAGTTTTGGTTTTCTCTAGACCTAGATAAATGGCTGCTTCTAGTGCCAGTATTTCAGGACTGCACTGGGTTACTGTGAGTCAGTTAGGAATATTCAGGTTTCAAAAGACATATACCAAGCAGGAGAGCGAGTGCTGAATATATGGTATTTTGTGTGGTGCTTATTAAGCTGAAAGTTTGGATTATTTAGTCCAGTTCAAATGTAGCTTTGAAGCTATGTGTACTCGTAAATACTGTCGCTTTCTCACAAACATAGATTGAGTTTGCTCAGGCCACTTGGAAACCCATGAAAATTTCTTATTACTACTTATGGCAACACCTTCTCCTTCTGCTGCCATTATTTGTTTTCTTGATGTCTGTGGAAAGTACTTCAAGACAATCTGTCATATATCTGCAGCATCTGTAAAGGTACGGTTTAAGCCAACATCTTTTTCCTGCTTGGATTTCAAGTTTGAATTTATGTCTGTCTTTGATGTCTTCACAAGAAATTCTTACAATTTGTAGTTCTATAAACTAAGCTCAGTACACATAGCAGGAGCTATTTCAGATTCCACAAGTTCCCTGGGTGTCAGCATCCTAATCCTTTGTTATTCTGGGGACTCCCTGAAATTTCACTGATTCTAGTTTTCACAGAATTTCATCTTTTCCTCAGACTGAGTGCAGAGCTGCTCTTCTGTGTTCAGCAATGTTTGGCATTGTCTTCTCAACCATTTTGTCCTGCATCTAAAAGATGCATCCAGATGCCATTAAGAACTCAGAACAAATGAGTTCTGTCCTCATTCTAAAAACTCTAAGAGATAAGCTGGTTTTGAACTAGATACCCTAGCTGAAGACATCAGTTTTAATGGTTTGACAGTTTTGAACAATGTCAGTCCAACCAATTTTCCACCCATCTCATTGTCTGCTCTTCCAGCTCATACTTTCTCAGCTTCCAAATAAGACTGCTTTGGGAGAAAGTGTATAAAGTCTTACTAAAGTTAAGGTATATTATATTCACTGCTCTCTTCTCATCCATGTAGCCAGTGATTACATCTTGGAAGGCAGATCAGGTTGGTCGAGGATGATTTGCTCTTAGTAAATTGATGTTGATTGCTCCTGATTGCCTTCCTGTCACTCATGTCTTTGGAAATGGATTCCAAGGTGTGCTCCATGATCTTTCCCTGGACTGAGGTGAGCTGACAAGCTTAGAGATCATTGCCTCTTTGCCTCTTTAGAAGATGGGTGTAAGTCTGTCTCCAGCCATCAGGGACACCACACAGTTGTCACGATTTTTCATGGATATTGGCCCTGCAATCATATCAGCCATCTCTTTCAGCATGCTTGGGTAGACTTCATTTAGCCTCACAGGTTGGAATACATCCAGCTTCTCTAAATAGTCCCTAGCCTGTGGGTCCTCACTTCTGGCTGTTCCTCTGTTTCTAAATCATGCTAAGCCCAGATGTCAAGGAGTAAGATTTGCCTATGAAAAGTAAATCAGAATGGTCTAGATTTTGACTAGACTAGAAGTACAAAATAATGGAGAAATGAGCATAAAAAAGGCAGACTGAAAAATCTTGATCTAATTTATCTGTAGGTTGGCTTATTTCTTTCTCTCACTCTCTTTGGTACTAACTACTAAAGGTTTTTTTCTTTCAGCAGCTGCAAGGTGATGAGTACACTCCGCTGCTATCACCACATTTATTCTTAAATCGAAACACAGGCAAATATAAAATAGAACTTTCATTCTATACTTCTGTCCTGAGAGACATAGCAAGTTTTTGCAACTTGCTTCATACACAGACTATTCCTTCCTCATTGAGTTCAGCATGCAAACATTGAGTTTGGAAGGTCTGAAGTACATGGGTGGTCAAGGGTAATGCATTCTTCTATTCTTTCCAATGAAAAACAGGCACTGGTAGAAGGATTGGTACAGTGTTGTTTGTTTGTTCGTTGGGTGTTTTATTTTCACTAAGCCATATTTCTGCTTACTTTGCTGCCAAGACACAAGAAAGAAATGTTTTTTAAAAAAACTGTCATCTACCCTTCCTGTGGCAAAAACTAGGGACTAATGTGGGTGGATTTAAAATTTTATATTTATCCTATTCATATAATTCTTTTCACAAAATCTTTTTCATATGAAACACAGCTATTTTGTCAGAAATCTACTCTGCCAGTCTGCAGACTATCTGCTTTCAAAAAAACCCCTACTCTTTTCATATGGTGAAACGGGATTTGTGGCTTTCTAGAATTCTTTGCACCATCATTAATGGTCAGGAGTATTTTTAAACACTTGTGAAATATTGGTTCTAGGAGAGTTGAGTGTGAACATAAGATTCAGTCAAAAGTGTTTTTGCAGAAAACGTTTCATCTCTCTTAACTAAAATATGGAATAATTCAAACTCTCCTCAGGGGACTGGTGTTCATATGAAAGCCAGAGTGTACTTGGCCTCTTGTGTGCTGTTTCCCTCTGGAAAGTTTTGAAAGTTTAGAAACTGTGAACTACATTTTTGTAATATGCCACACAAAGTTTGGGAAAGTTGGAGCAATTCAGAAAGAAACTGTACTATTAGAGCATGATCCTGGGGAAATACAGAAAATGCGCAGCACTTCACAGAATTTGACCCACTTACTACTCTCAGGAGCCGCAGTGCATATCTGCAAGCCTGAGTGAGCTTTTCATGGGAATAGCGTGGGAACACAGACGTCAATGAGATACTTCTTTGCTTAGTGCCTGCAGAAACCAAAAATAAAATTCAGAACAAAATAAATAAATAAAGTGATCCTTAAAGAAGACTAGTTTTAGAACTTCTAGAAAAGGAAGGATCTTAAAAGGGCTGTCTTCATAGTAAATGTAGCAATTAATAAAAGGTTTTATGTAAATCCTGCCTTTTAATAGTAGATTTTATTATCTTTTATACATATCCATATATGCTCACACAGAACTGTGTCTTTAACAAGGAAATGGACACAGCATAGACAGGAAGATTATGAGTCAGGCAGCGTCCACTTGAGCCTTCACTTACTGGAGTAATTGGCAAAGTTCCTACTGACTTTAGCAGAATTGTGCTCTATATCAGTAACAACTTCTTTTTTCCATGAATTAGAAATATATCATCTATAGAAAACAGTAATGTTTGGAATTTATGTTAGATAAATGAATGGCGATATTGAATATCTCCAACTTTTAAGTGTTTTATAAACTCCTTATGAAAGGAGTTTATAAAATAAAGTTTTTTCAGACAGAGCATATCCTTCACCAGCTATGGTTAGCCATTTTTTTAATAGAAAATTACTATACCTGTTAATTAAGATAAAAAATGCAGTGTCATTTTTATGATGTAAGGAGCTGTGTCTACTTTAACACCCACTGATTCTAACAATCAAAACCTTAGAAAAAAATGAACTAAAATATGGAACTTCTTACTGGAAAATAGTTTGATATCAGAATGCAAGCTACAAAAATACATAGCATGCTAGATGATTTACAGTGAAAAACAGCAATTGTAAGAAAAAAATGTTCAGAAGTTAAGATTAATTTTTTTATGTGTTAATCTTGTAATATACTACACTTTTAGACATAATGCGTAGAAAAGTCTATCACTGAACAATCAATACTTTGCAGAATTTTTTTTCTAGGCACTTGAAAACTCCCAGACATCCCATTTAATGGTAAAGCATTATTACTTACATTTTAAAGATGAGAAAAATGATGTGTTTGTAATGTTTGTAACTGGCACAAAGATTGTCCAACCAGTATTCTTGCTCTAATATCAGACCATGATTATCCCCAGTGGTCTTGCTCTAAGAAAAGTAATAACTAGCCTGTCATCTTAACCATGCACTAAGCTCATCCTAACTTTAACCTGCAGCATTTATGACTGAGCCTTAAGATGGTAAATGGAACCCAGAGTCCCGTGCAGTCAACTGCAAAACACCCCTCCTTCCTCCCAGGCTCTTAAAATCTGTCGGCTGCATGAGCGAAACTTCCCAGCTGTATGAGTACCTTTGTTGGTTTCTGGATTTTTATGACATCAAACATCCTAGCTTGACAGATAGTACCTGGGAATAAAATGGGATTGCTGCACAGAGGTGGAAGACATGTAGTGTGTGTGTTGTCTGTGCCGGTGTCTGTCCATGTAGGTATGTACTAGGAAATCTTAGCGCAGGCATTACTGAGTTAAGCAAGGTGTTGCAAGACCCTAAAGAAATGTAATAGGACTTGGTCATATCACAGGCCGGGAGTAGTGCTCTTACTGGTAATACTTCCAGCTGAGGAAACTATATGGCAGATGAAATATGTATTTCTCTGGTTTATTAACTGTACCAGAGGAACCAAGCTTTTGGTTATATGAGCAAAGGAAATTTGATACTCAGTTTGACCAGAGTTTAGATATTAGAGTAGAAATGGTTATAGTTGGGTTTTTTTTCTCAAACAAAAAAGGGGGATTTGGTTATAAGCATTTTAGCATAAAACAGCTGTGCAGATGAATGTTTTGTTTTCCAAAGAGGTTTTTCAAGGGCTTGGGTTATTTTTTAGAACTTTCATTGTTATATTTGGATTAAAAAACCTACTTTGCATCATTTCCTTAGCCCCTTTTATGAGATAAAGCTCCTGCTTCTTTTCCCACTGACAAAAAAACTTCTCATTTTTACTTGTTACATATTTTTATTTCTTTTTTCTGTCTTTTGGAAAAAAATGAGTTGTTTTCATAGAAGCAATATTTTTCCTACTTTTTTTTTTCCAATCAATTATCTTGAAAGAAAGAAGTTCTTGAATGAACTGAAAGATAAGTTTTCTTACTTTTTCACCCAAAAGACATCTTTTTGTTTTACTGTGTCTGTCACCCACAAGCTTGACAAGTGCTTAAAGGTTAGCACACTATATATGCAGAGAGCACTCAAAAGAACTCATTTCATTTCAGCCTGCTCTCTCTCGGATGACCTAGAGAAATACTGACTTAGTAAGGTCACAGTAGTCATGTTCGGTGATTTTTAAGCTCACACTTGCTTCGTGTATATGTTGGAGCATGATCAAACTGAGATTCCAAGAATATGGTCAAATAAGAGAACGAGATCCAGATAGCATGTTTTAGTGTTTATTCCCCTCCTTTCCACCTCCTCCTCCTACCCAAGACAAGGCTATTGTCTTGTTTGCTTCTACTCCTTGCCATTTGTCTTCTCCTCATGAAAGCAAATAGGGTGGTTTATGTTAATCTATTTTGCTTTATGTTTTAGTAAACCAAGAACAAACATGGTAATTATCACATCTGGCTGACTAGGTGATAACTTACTGAAATTTGGCACTTACTATCCTATGATCACCCCTGCTACCTTCCAAAGTTAGATGCACTTTTTTCCACAATAAAACACCCCACTGACTCTCCCAAATCTATCACTGATTTTATCTGGCATGCTACGTCTCTCGTCTCTCCATCACCTCATGATTAGCATCGCTATTATGTGACTCTTCAGCTTCCTGAGTAAAGAACTATGATGTTCTGCAGAAAGTAAAGGTTTCATGATCATAACAGAGATGTAGCTTTTGCAGTAATTTATTCTTCTATGCCTGGATAAAGCTCAAGATCAAGACCCTCCCTGGGGATCTGCTTTTGATCCTTTACCACCTGGTCCAACAAATGTAATATCACAGTGACTGAATTCACATGAGACTGTGAACATAAAGATTCGTGCCAAAACATACATACCATGTTTTAAAAATTGGGGTTTGTTTTTTTATTTTGAGAGGGAGATAGAGAACTCTAAACAGTTGCAGTAGCCTGCTGCTGCTAACAATGGGAAGAGTAGCCAGCTGGGGTTACCTGCAGAGATTCAAGAGATCAAACTCACACAGGATGAGAGTGTGAGTAGCTGTCCAGAGTTGCTGCCCTCCCAGTAGGTGTCAATAAGATGCTGCAATGCTCTACACCTGATTTTCTTTCATTTTATTTCAGAACATAAGGCTGAATGCAGCATAGTCTTCCTCGACCAGCATAAATATCAATCCTTCATATATAATATTCAAGAAACTCAAATATGATTTTATTGCTGTTAACCTCTGTGAGATCTGAATCCAGGAGACTAACATTAGTGGAATTCAAAAATGTAGATAGCAATCAATCATTGGATTTGGGCTGATGTCACAGAAAGATCATTAGAATCAGATCGCTCATTTACACATCTGATGATGTGTGTTGCTAACCTTTTCTCAGTTAGCTCATGAACACGCAGCTTCTGCATTATGATAGACTCTGGCACTTGCAGCAATGAGATGAACTTCCTGATTTTCATGTCTGCATCCTTCAAAATTAGTAAGAGTGACTTGTTTTTCTTGGGACGAAGGGCAAAGGGCTCCTT
>NW_008824243.1:3159316-3181324 GCF_000699105.1 Pygoscelis adeliae
CATTGCTAGTTTTCATTGTTTTTAATTTCCCCTTTTACTCTGCAAGTAAGTGCTCAAAGGTATTTGGTAACTTAGAGTCATCATGTAACAAATTTTACTTTCTATCATCACATGATTGAAAGAATTTTTTATTTACATGAAACATGGACTTATTCTAAGGTTGTAAGTTTTATATATAGAGAGATGAGAAAAGACTGAAATCACCTGGGATTCCTGTCAGCCATGTAGAAACATTCCCCAGATTTAAGGGCTTTAAGGCAAAATCACATTTGTAGACATTACATGATGTTGAAACAAATGGGAAACATGAGACTTTAATTATCTTTTACTGCTGCCTCACAGAGCTGGGTGCCCTCTGGTTCCCAAGTAGTTCAGCTTTGCCAATGTTTCAGGGTTTATTGATGTGTTTGTTATTGTAAAAGGTTTTATAAGATAAACATTAGCTAAACAAATTACTTCTGAGCTTGGGAAAAAGCTCTCTATGTGTAAATGAACCCTAATAGAACCTCTGGTGATTGATGAAAAGCATGAGCACTCTTGGGGCTACTCCAGTTCTAGAGGTAGCATGTCACACCTCAGCTCTGGTGCTAACATTAAAGCTATGTTTTCTTTAGGGAAGAGATACCTATGTTTGGTGGAACTGGAGGAAGCACAGGTTTTGTTATTACCAAAAACTATATAAATATTCCTTAACATTAAACTAAGATTTAACTGACCTCTCTTTCAAGTACTGTACGTCCACTCCAGTAATTAAAGAGTAGTTCAAGTGGAAACACAGTTCCTTATCTGGGGAACTCCTAGGAAGTATCAAAAACAAGTTTATTTTACACATTTGGTGTTTTTCCAAGTTAAGTCCTGATATGCAAATAAGCTGAGGTCTAACAATTGCTAATTTTAAAAAAAATCATAATTATGTTTCACAAAATGTGTAATGGTAACTCTCAGGATATTTAGGAACTTGCAGCTGCTGCTCTGAAGACTTTAGCAACCCTGAAGAGAAAGGACTTAATTCTATATCATGGTCAAATTCTACTTAATGGTCTGGTCAAGCTGCAGGCAGGCTGTTGTCTTATCTGTCATATAAACCAGCTGTATGATATATATGTGTATATATATCATATGATACATATGATATATATATATCATGTATGATATATGTGATATATGATGATATGTATGATATATATGATATAAACCTGACAAATTTCAGAGCATTGGGAGCTTACCCTGATCTATGGAAAGTCTATAATAACACCAAACAGAGCACAAGACAGTTATTCTGCATCTTTGTTTTGCACTTCCAATCCAGCAAAAGTCACACTATGCCAGCTGAATGATGAAGATGCAGGAAGTTACCAGACCACCCCAAGTGCAGGCTCTTGGCAAGTGCCTCATGGAAGGAGAACTGCCAACCATCCACCACTAACTAGAAGGGGTCTCTGTGCATGACCTCAGTGGCGTGAAGAGGCTCAAGCAAACAGAAATATCTAGTCAGAAAACAAAGTAGTTGGGGAGAGACATACAACTGACTGGAGGAGAACATATGCAGGCAAGCATACAGCTTCGTACTTCCACTAGAACTAAATTCATAGCGTTCTCATAAATTTAGTCAGCGACATCTGAATGTGACATTAATTCCTTTTTAAAATTGAGTTAATTGATGCAGCTTTATTGTTGGGTAGATTTTAATTGCCTTCTGCTCTACTTCTAGTAATTGCAATCTTTAGTAAAATGAAAGACCACAAAGAAGAAAGACCTTGCTAAATTCCCCTTCTAAAGCTGGTCTGTCCTAAAAGTTGATGATTTTGTTTTTTCTCTTTCCTTATCCAGTTGAAAAAAAAATCAAAATTATAAAAATTGTGGAGAACAAAAAACTTACTTTAAAAGCTTACGAGTTTAATAAAATAATGTTTTGTAAATAATTCTGAATGATAAATGAATCATTCTTGGTTTTTCTTCTACATTATTGCTATGATTTCTGTTCAATGTTAATATCAAAAGATTGCTCTACTTTAAATTCATTAGTTTTTCAAAAAGGGTTTTCTACATGTCTATTCTCTTAATCTGATTCATTAACACTACAGGCTTTGGTTTAAAAGAATCAGAATTTTCTGGTAGAGATATTTATTCAATATTTTGTTGTAATGGGGATATAACTGAGGAAATTCCCGGTTATGGACTGCAGTATTTCCTTAACTTCAAACCATCTGAGTGATTGTGGGTATTTTTCTTCCTTAAAATAACCCAGTTAAATTTAACTACTACTTATCCAAATTAAGAATACTTGAGCATACCCTCTAAATAAAATAAAATGTCTATTTAAGGACTCCAGATGATACAGAATGTACACTGTTTGAGAAATTATATAATGCTTAAAAGTTGTTTTCTGTCCGAGCGTTGTCGACCTCAGTTTTCAGGTACAAAATTGCCCGTGTTTACTGGAATAAAGAGTTCTCTGTCATTAGGTTCATTAGTCCTTCCTTGGTAATTGCATATTTTGTTGATATTACCTCCTTCCTTTCTTATCAGAAGCTCAGTAGATCGCTCTTCTTTACAGGCTTTTAGATTTTTGTGTGTTTTGATCATTTGATTAGAAAGAAGACAACAGAGATATATTTTGATCTACATATTTTTTTCTGGTCTTAAAGTCAATGATCCTGTTTAAAAACAAAATATAACATTCATTTTTATGTTTGCAAGCTTTGGAGCTTGGTCTCTTTTCTGCTCCTAATGAGCTTCCAGTTCTTTAGGATAGGAATATGGATTTGGTCTTGAAGCAAATCATTTCAGTGAATAACACAATTCTTACTAAAACTGTTTTGCATAAAAGAAGCATCCACTAAGGTGAGAATTTAGACCATGATTTTTAATTGCAGGAATAAAAGGTGATTACCATAACAGCACTTCCAACAATAAGGTGGGGGATTTATAACAGCTTGAGCTCAGCAACAGTTACCTGCTCACAATTATTATGAAGGCTGGATTTCCCCTTTCTAGTCAAATCCCAGTATGCTAATGTTTGTCCTGGAGTTTTACTTTCACGCTGGACAGTAGAAGACATTATCTCCACAGGCAAAATTCTAGAGAAATTCTTGCAAATCAAGATGTATCAGATCATTCGCAAGGAAATTTCCCAGCATGTCTATTCAAATACGTACCTGAAAAAAGGTTGGGTAGCTGACAGCCTTCTATGATGGAAGGGCTTTGTAGAATATCCATCATGGTTGGATGGCAGCAATGAAAATGTTATTCACATACTGCCAAATGCACTTTATCTTCTGCAATCCAAAAAAATCCCTAGTAGTATTATTCTGGGGAAAACGTGTGGATTTAATGGCTGTAACATAAAGATGCTGTATCTTGTTTGCAAAATTGAAATATATACTCACTCCAATTGGTTTATCAGATATTACAAAAATAAATAGATGTCACTAGATCCTTATTTCAGAAATTGTATGTTACGTGCTCCTCTACAGTAACTTTGCCAGTTTATACAAAACTTTACCACCTATTGTAGCCCTTTGCAGACGAGTCAGTCATGATAGAGCTGTTCATGTTTTGTGAGTGCAAGGAAACAAAAAAGCTAGCTAGTTTAATTTTATTCACAGTGGCTTTGTCTGCACGTTTGGAATCAGTATAAAAAAATATAGCTTTGCACTACAGTTAAGGGAGAACCAAGCTGTGTTCAGGTCAGACTGGATGTGCCTCAGCTTTTTGCAATGGCAGTCTTGCAGTTCAGCGTACCCTCACTGCTGCTCTCATATGCACTCTGTGTTCTTTGCAGATAATGCCGCCCCCTTTCCCCACCAAGACACTGCGCACACCTACTCACTATACTGCTTCTAATCTGGAAAGCTACAGTGCTAATTTTTTAGCCCAGCTCAGAGATTAAATATGTGAATTTTGACTCTGTAATGGAAGGAAGCTAATTTGAGGGGTGGGGAGGGATTCTTTCTTTCCTGTTTTCAAAGTGAAGAACTGCACACGCCCAAAATCAATGTTTGCTGTTTGAAATAATGGGCTTTTTTACATATTTACTTCTCTTTCCTGTTAACATATTCTTAAAAGCTCAGAAAAAAATAGATATTTTGACTTTGGTCAAACAAAACTTTTCATTTGTGCAAAAATTTTATTTTAAGTTTTGATTTACCAGAATTTTCCACCATTTTCTTTCTTGCTGGAAGAAAGCTTTTTTCACCTAACTGTTAATGAAATTACCCAGTACTACTGGTAATCATTTCTATCTGAGCCAGGCAATTGCAACTTCAAAGAAAAATGTCCAATATAGTGTTTTACGTACACTTTACAGTCATATTTGCAGACATAATACATTTACAGGGAATCAGTTGCAATACAGCAAGGATGCATACAAAAAATTTTAATAAGACATTTCAAGTAAGATTTTCATAGGTTAAAAATCACATTCTCTAATTTAAAAGAAAATTCTGAGTATATTTCAGCAATGGTCTGATAGGGATTTCCTCTTTTTTTTTTTTCTTTTTTTCCTTTTCTTTCTTGGTGCTGCTAAGAGCACATACTATTAAAACCATAGACAGGAGCCTGACTTTGGGATGTGTTTGTTGAAATCTGTGAAAGGGGTGTAAAAAGGGTGTTTGCCTGTTTTTTTTTTAAACACGTGACTGGATCATGTGGAAATTGTTAGCCCAGTTCCTTAGTTCTGTGAGGAGAGTGAGAAATAATGTGAAGTTACAGTGAACCCATCTGGCCAAGCAGGAAAATCCGGTTTAATTGCTCCATTGCCAGAAATGTTAAATCACTTCCTGGGAATGCAATTCGTTTGGAACATATGGAACTCATTGGAAGAAGGTCTCCAGTGAATTCAAAACTGTACTGGAGATGAGAGCATTTCTCATAAGTAACAATCATATTTTCCCACTGGTCAGCATGTAAGCAGTATGTGTAGCTGTATTAACAAAAAAACTAAACCTATAGTAGGGCTGTCTGAGACCTTGTCGAACAAGATTCGCTCATGGTTTACTTTATTTTAAATATTCAAGAAATGCTGTGTTCATTTAGGATTTTTTTCCTCAGCTTTTAAGCAGCAATAGAACATTCTGACAGAATTTTTAGCTCATTTTACATCTTGATTCAGCAGAATAACACTCTGTTTAGAAAACAGACACATTTGAAAGTATCATCCAAGATGTCTTTGTACTTTGTGGATAAAGAGGGTAGTTTTTTGGGGTGTTGTTTGGTTTGGTTTGGTTTGGTTTTTTAATCAGGGACTTTACATTTACTATATATTTTAATAAAATAGGAAGATTTACAATTTTTCTGTAAACTGAACAAATCTAAACCTTTGACTAAAAATAAGATATATAGATATGAGTTCTCCTTAAATTGCAAAGAATTAATGAGTAAGACTGGCTTGTTTATATACATTATTTTAAGGAAAACTTCTTTCATAACTGCTATAATAGATTCAGAATTTATAAGTATGTCACAGTACCATGTTCTGAGTCAAATATTCATGTTAGTTGCAGTCTTTACAATGAGAAGGATATTGATATTCTTTGGAAAAAATATGCTTCCTATTCTGTTCTAAAGAAAAGATTTTAGTTTCATTAATTTGATGCTACTATAAGGGCTTTTTTAGAGATCATTTCTTTTTTCTTTTTTTTACTTGGATTCACATGAATTTGAGAAAATATTTGGTTCTTGGAAAATACTATACTTTTTTTCTTGTGCAGTTAATCAATAAGACCAAATCAGAGAAAATTAGTTCTTCTAATTTTAAAAGAACATGAAGGAAATGGAACCATGTTTTGCTGAAAAAGTGAGCTAAGTCTGATACCAGGAAGAAAAGTGAGGCAATAGAAAGAAATCTCTGTATTTACATAATGCACTATGGACGACCTGGAGCAGTGACAAATGATGGTGACAGGTAGTCACCACTGTATGAGGTCCTTCTCCTGATTATTCTAGGAATACTTATATACTTTGTGGTGCTATCATTTTGAATGTATTTCTTTATCTGAATACTCTAGTAGCATTTGTTTTTCCATGCACCTGACTTGATTTTAGAATTCTTACTTTCGGTAGATTGTATAATCCACATTGGTCTCTCTAGCATCAATCTTAATGAATTGCTGCAAGATTGCTGTAGGAACATAGGAAGTACTTTTATCTGCAAACCTCACTCTACTTTTAAATTGTCTGGAACTTATAGTGCTTCTTCATCCTAGCTAACAGAATTACTAATTTTGTGACTTACATATCTGCCCTGAGGCATTATGGTTCTTTGTATTCCCAGCTACATCTTTTTACCTGGGCTAAACCCGCTAAACGACTCTGGCAATCTTTAGGACTAGCATCTAACAAATTTACTAAAATTTATGTTTGGTTGTAAAACAACATGTTTTTTAGTGATCATGAGTTAGAAATATTGTATATTTCCAGGAAACAACTTGAAGTGACAAATGGCAAGTTTAACAATGTTTTAAAATCTGATATGCTCATATGGAAAAAAATCTTCATGATGATATGAATGATGATAGGAGCTGATTCAGAAGTGTTCATTCAGGCCACTACTAGTGACTCGCATTGCAGTTATAGACAATATTATTAAAGTCCATTTAAGTCTGTCACAAAGCCACCAGAGGAATTATCTTCTGTGCTTGTCGCTCTGTCACATCCCCATTGAGTCCTGTAACTACTTCCCCCCAGTCCACTGAATCACAGCTGTTCATCTTGGCCTTGCATTTTAGACCTTACAAAGGCTATCCCCATCAAAATGTTGTCTCTCTTCCATGACACAGCTTATGATTTCTATGCTGACACTCTCCAGTCATCTCAATGTTGTCTTCTAAGCTTATCTTAAAGGACGCCATCACACCTTCTTTGTTTTTTTTATAACTAAGCTCAAAATTAAAACATGGTAATAACCTGTCCCCATCTTTCCTTCTTTTGTCCTGACCCTTCCATTCAATTTACACTAATGTTCCTTCAGGTTTTTTTCTTCTTCTGTTTGGTTTTCTTTTCCTGTTTGTTTGCTTGTTTCTTACCTTCTCCTCTTCACAAATTTCTCTCTTTACAATTTTCCTTATTTTCTTATTTTTCTTAGCCAGTGTAACTACTTAGGTCTAGGAAAGAGAGAAAAATTCTATACTGGTTTTCAAAATCCTATCAATTATTTTTTAAGAAATCTGTACATGATACACTTTTTCTTTCTTTGTAATTGATACCTTAATTAGTTCTGTGATTTTATTGTTTCATTGGCATGTTGACTTTCTTCAGTCTATTGAAGTTAATGCCTTTGCTCACTTACTGGATCAAAATGGTGCTTCTTCTAAACAAATACATGTTTGTACAAAGCAAGGGAAATGCTTTTCAAGCAAGGGGCTGCTGTTGTTCTGAATAATATTAGTCTGACAGTACGACATTTTTTAATGTCAAACTCAAGCAACAGATATTTAACTAGGCAGAGTACAGGTGAAACAGAATCAGAAAAGGATTCTTATGGCTATTATCAATCTGTAAGGTATTTATTAATATGTATTGTCTAAGACATGTTCTATTTGAAATTTTGTACAAAATATTATCCAGGAAATGTTATAAAATACTGTTTTATATAGCAGGACAAATCAAGTCCTGAAATGAAATTTTCAAAGTCTATTTCAGGAACTCTATATAAAGTCTGAAACTGGCTGTTTTGTGATTTCTGTCCATCGCTCCTCTCTGTCTCTTTCTGTGAAATCTGCAGCAGGAAAATCTGCTGAACAAAGGCTAGACTGACATGAGTGAAAGGGATGTACCTTACATGGCAGTTCTGTATACATTGCATACCCAATCTGATTTCTCATCCAGCCTTTCTTACCTTTATCATATCTGCACATTCTTTAATTCTGTTTATATGTGTGCCATATAAATTCCATTTTACTATTGATTCAATCTATAACCTACTTATTTTAGGAAAAATATACTCAGAAAGTTCTTCTGCATTAGTCTGAAAGAAAAGCATAATATGAAACGTTTTTACATCCATTGCAAAAAAACAATTTTCCAAGTCCAAAAACAATTACAACCAAAATGAAAATACTTCTATTACTTGTCTCTGAAAAGTTATATAAAAAGTAAGAATGTAAGTATGTTGTAGAAAAACATACATTTGAGCCCAAGTCCTAACTGCATGAAGTCAATGGCAGAACTCTACTTGAGTTCTGCAGAAGAAAGATTTGGCATTTTAGACTGTTGTGATTTAACCCCGGCTGGCAACTAAACACCACACAGCCGCTTGCTCACCCCCTCCCAGTAGGATGGGGGAGAGAATCAGAAGAGTAAAAGTGAGAAAACTCATGGGTTGAGATAAAGACAGTTTAATAGGTAAAGCAAAAGCCGCGCATGCAAGCAAAGCAAAACAAGGAATTCATTCACTACTTCCCATCAGCAGGCAGGTGTTCAGCCATCTCCAGGAAAGCAGGGCTCCATCATGTGTAACGGTTACTTGGGAAGACAAATGCCATCACTCCAAACGTCCCCCCCTTCCTTCTTCTTCCCCCAGCTTTATATGCTGAGCATGACGTCATATGGTGTGGAATATCCCTGTGGTCAGTTGGGGTCAGCTGTCCCGGCTGTGTCCCCTCCCAGCTTCTTGTGCACCCCCAGCCTGCTCGCTGGTGGGGTGGTGTGAGAAGCAGAAAAGGCCTTGACTCTGTGTCAGCACTGCTCAGCAATAACAAAAACATCCCTGTGTTATCAACACTGTTTTCAGAACAAATCCAAAACATAGTCCCATACAAGCTAATATGGAAAAAATTAACTCTATCCCAGCCAAAAGCAGCACATAATCTCAACTTCAGCCACACAGTTTTTGTCTTCACTCCTTCAGAATTATTTAGTAATTTCCCAGTGGAATTTTGTGGGCATGTATTCTAGGATGATTATTTCAAAATGTGATCATTGGAATATCTTATTAAGTCCATCTCCTCCCTTCTCTCCTAGTCCTTTTTTTTTTAACAGGATTAGTTTCATAATAGATTATAAGCTACTCAAATGGGAACTGTATGTTTCTCTCCAGAGTGCTTAATACAGTGAGACCTCAATTCTTTCCAGACCTTCTGGACACTCATAAAATCTACCTTAAGATTTTATAATGTTTCCCTAATATTCTTATTTTTTTAATAGTGGTATCATTTATTTTTTTTTCTTTCAGGCTATGCCAATTATTTCAGAGAAGGAGAAGGCTGGTGAGTAAATATTTACTTGTTTTCTCATTTCCTTGTATTTGTTTTGTAAAATACAGTGTTACTTAACTAAGTGACAAAAGATGGGCTTCAACCGTGGGGTTTCGAATGCATAAGGTTACAGAGCTAACAAATGTCTGTGTAAAGGTTATTCATTTTTTTCTGAATAGGATATTTTCTCTTTCTGACAAGCAGTCCAGCTTTCTGTGTGATACTAATAAAGATGTTTGAAACTATCTTACAAAGTACCCGGTTGAATTGCAGCTGCCCCTTACACGTCAGTCTTCCTCTAGATACCAACTTGTTACTTGGTGTTAAAATCTATTTTGATTTATTTGATGTCTCGATTAACAAACATGGATGCCAATGGGTTTGTTCAAGTCAGTAGAATTTGATGACTTAGTGTGAACTTTACTCTCTGTCTTTAAGTACGGCAGGAAATTTCGGTTAGCTGGAGTATTTCACTGGAGATAATAATTTTTTTGTTGACTAAGTACTTCCAGAATATTGAAAGGTTGTTTTTCTACTCTTTTCTGTTATATATGTTCTCTGAACACTATACGTGCTTTGGTGTTGGTATGTGAAATCTATTAGTGATTATCTGCTACACACTGTCAAATGGGTGTATTGTTGTGATAAACACTAGGGAACACTCCACTCTTAGCCCTATAGATCTCTAGAATCTCTGTTGGTTTCTTCGTCATTTATTTTAATTGATAGTTTGCTACTGTACTTCAAATATAGCTTGAAAAATACCTCAAAATAGCCAAATGACACCTGGCAATCTGATTTATGTCTGATTTTTGTTGGTGATGTTTTCTTCCATTATCCTGGTTTGGATTATTTCCTTTCTTTTGCTTATTAAGGGAGAGGAATAATTTAAAAAAAAATTTTGAGAGAAAAGCCACAGTGCTAATCGGTACTGTAAAAGCTATGGAGCTGTCTGGTCAGGATGTTGCTATTTTAGCTGTTGAAGTTCATAAATAATTCCCAAACGGTGGCCCATATTTAATAAGCATTTTCTTTATAGATTTTGCAGGTGGTATTATTTGGTATTTCTTTTTCTGAGGCAGTTCATATTTGGCCACATCCTTTAAATTATGTCCAAACATGCAAACCAATTATAACTGGCCCTACTCTTTGCAGCTAATTTCAAATACTTTGTCAAGCAGCCATTCAACAGTATAGGGTTTTGTACACCTTTAGCAATTATGTACCATACAAGACTAAAAGCTATCCGAAAGTCATTAAAAAATCTTCAGGGCATAGAGATGTAATGACCCCAGTTTTATACTAGAGGAACAGAGCTGCAACAAGTGTTTGCCATAGCTAATGGCTTGTAAAATCAGAAATAAAACTCAAAGCTCTATGCTTACTTCTTCAGTGTCAAAACTACCTATCATGTCAGTGTTGATGATGGTATGAAATAAATGTATTTTTGACATACACTTTGTAACCTGTACATACACATATGAATCTGTCTCTGTCTTCCTTCTTCCTGCCCAGACTTCAATGTTATGTTTTTTATGGACAGCATTATAATGTTGCAAATTTTAGGTGGAACTTCATGCCGTGTGGAGTCAGTTTGCTGACATTTCCATGTACATAAGCACAAGCTAGACTGTGAGGGGAAATGTGGTTGCCTTTCAATCAGTTTTGGCTTTTGTTTAGTTCTTTGCAGCTCAGGAGCTCACGAGGTTATGATGGTTTTTTTGGAAATATTAAGCATGCATTAGGGAGACGATTATTTAAATCAGGCCTATTGTCTGAAGTCACTTGGTTCTAGGGGTAATTAGTGCTATTTTTTTCAAATGCAATTGGATCTTGATTCAGACATTCAGGTCTCATGTTTTGCAATTTAACTAGCCATTGTTTGATCATTGCTGCTTACGCTTCACCAGATAAATGACAATGCATAAGACTCATGAATGACAAAGCCATAAGTAAGGAGTGAAAGCCTTCAAAAAAGAATATAACATATTTGCATGTCCGCTGTAAGAGAACAAAACAAATACTAATTTTGATATTTATTTGGAAACCAACAATCTAACTCTTTCTAGTTTATATTATTACAAACAGACTAAAATATATTACAAAATATTACAGAAAAAAAAGAAGGATTTGTCTATTTTACTACTGACAATGTTAACACCACAGTAGGTAAAGAGATTGGATAGCACTGTATTAAAATTAAAATTGGATTAAAAATGCATGCAAAATGTCTAGTCAAACATCTTTTCTCATTTTGAGAATTTGAAGTAATAATTTCTTGTAGCTTCCTCTTTCCCACTTAATACTATTTGGTTTCATCTGGGAATGGAATGAGAAAGACAGGAAAGTAGAAAGGCTGTTATTTCAATGTTTCTGGTTCAGAAATTCTATATACATAAATAAAAACCTGTTTTTACAAGACTTTCTATTCTCTAGACTCTAGATACTTCGATACTTTCAAATGCTTTCCCTATAGGCAACCAAGCATTTAGATCCTTAAATGGACCAAGCTGCTTAAGCATCTTAGAAGTTCACACATTACTGATTATGTTTATAGCAGTTGTTAATCCTTGAAATTAAATATGTTCTGAATTTTGTATATTTTCCAACACACGGTAAATTTTGACTAGATCAAATACAAACTTTCAGATGGAGTACTTAAAAAAAAAAAAAACCCACACACACTATTTTTAGATTTAGAGCAAAGCCAAACATAATCTGAAAACATTGCTACTTTTGTCAATTAATAACTCAAGAGGTCCGTAACGAGTTAATTTTTTTTTACAGTGGAAAGTGCCATAAACCGTGCCATTGCGGAGTCCCTTTGGCAAAAATCTATAAATGATTAGTGTATTGAGCAGAACATCAGTCATGCCTAACTGTGTACACTATTGCTTCAAGTTGTGCGAATTAGGGCATTGCAAATGATGTACTGTGGCATCAGCTATTTCCAAGAAATGCATTTTTAAGAAGTCTCAGTATTGTTGACATTTCTGGCAATGGTGAAAAAAACAAATCTTTCAAAAGAACTTTTTTAAGGTAGAATTTAAGATCAAGCAACATGCATAGTCAGGGAAAATGATGACTCAAGCCAAGCGATGACTCAGGGCTGGGACTATCGGCACCTAAATCAGGAATGCAGGCCAGCCACCAGTTTCAAAAGACTGTTTTTTCAGATGCATCCATCTTTCTTTTGAGTAATTTATGTATTCCCATGCCTTTACTTACCTTGCTGACTGTTGTGATTTTTTATTCTCAAATTCTGTCCATGAACTATGAAGAAATTTGAGGGATGGAGGGTTCATCTCACCTGTCAATAATGAAGGTGTCTGTGTCAGAGTTAGTGGTGTTGGCTTCATTTATAGTCTAAAAATAATCAACATATGAACCTTTGATTCACCTGGCTATATGTCAGCATTTGGTTTACTGATGTGAATCACACACAAGACTTCATGAATGGTATTGGTTAACTCTCCACTAACTGTAGAGTCAAGATGGCTCCTAACATAAATACCAATATTCAGTACGATGAATCCACTGTGAGCTTCCTAATTCAGGGCTAACCAGTTCCTGGAGCAGTGTTCCCAAAACAAAGCTGAAATGACTATAAGTCAATATTAGAAGTATTGCCTAAGTCTCTTTGTAGACCTACTTCATGATTTCCCAATTTATCCTCAAATATTTGTAGGGAATAGTGAACTCTGTGACTTAGAAACATTGCTACAACAGAGCCAGCAGGAGGGGTAGAGTGAATAGCCACATCTGGTCAGGGACCAGCACAGCTTATTTCTCTTGAGGTGATGAAACTATGTGCTATCACATAAACAGGGCAGAAGGTTTAGTCTAGCCCTAAATAAATATTAACACCATTGGTCCATAATGTTCAGCATTATAATAAATAAATTTTTCCTGTGCATAAAACAACTGCCCTGTGATATTTTGGTTGAACACACATTTGGAAGAGTTGCTGCTCTAAAAATAAAATAAGGGGCTTTTAAGTCATTGAGTACTACATTTTATTTATTAAGTAAAAACTTGGATCAATTAAAAAACACAGAACACATGACTTGATATAAAAAAGCAAGTGGCATTACTCATCTGTAGCAGTAAATATTCCATTGCAGAATAGCAAGTGAATATGCTTTTAAGAGCTTTCATGATTCTACCAAAATATTCCCTCCTGCTTTAAAGATATACTGTGGAAAAAGTGCACAATATCCTTGGGTAAATCTCACTACTCTCTCTAACTAGTAGGTTAGAGAGGTCTCCTTCAGCACAAATACAAGTGTCAGTCTTTGACATTGAGTAGAACAGATTTGATAGCCCATTTCTCGTCTGTGTTTTGGTGATCAGCAAGCAAACAAGACGATGAAGTATTAAGCACAGTTGAAGACAGCAGCCTCATTGGATCTCTAGCCATTGTAAAGTGTTTGAAAGCTCCCTGGTGTTAGTATTACAATATGGGCCTAGCAGTGAACAAGTCTCATTTTTTTTTCTGCATCTCCTCTGGATTTCTGGTAAAGATACTATTTAATAAAGTACAGACTCAATGTCCTTTGGTGTTAATTTCCCTGGTTGCCTTTGATTCACAAGGAAGACAAATACACAGACGATAAAAGGGACCTTAACGGCAGGGTATTTCCTCTCACAGACTCTAATTGTCAGTGTTAGGCAGCAGAGGACACTTGGTGCTCGGCCCCATGGTGAGATGAGCTGCAGGACAGGAGGTGATGGAGTGATGACAAGGCGGATCAGGCTCGTCCGTGAGAACTTGCAGCAGAGGACCTTGAAAATCCAGTAGTGACAGGTTCACTGTCATTAAACAAGGCACATAAAAGACCAACTGCTTGGTACACTAGGTAGAGCTCTTTTAATTTCATTTAATTTAACTGCAGCTCTAATCAAAAAGGAAAAAGATAAAATCTCCACTAGATCTTACAAACATGTTCTAGATCCAGAGAAATCAATTATTTCTATGAGCAGTACCCACCGATGCTCTGTTTTCATAAAGTCATTAAATGTTCATCCATACATAACATTTTGAACCTAGAGCAAACATTAAAAAATTTAATCTGACTGGCTACAGGATATCTGTTTCCACATAAACTGGAGAGAAATACAGGTTAATTGGCACAGTTACTAGTTTTCTGGCTGCTTTACAATATCTCTAGCCAGTATTCTAGAATAAACTGGGCAAAATGCATTATTAATTGTTCCTTTTTGTAACTATGGTATCTGGTTTTAGTAGAACAGTCTTCTTAGTGGTTTTGTGAGCCCTTAGTATGAAGTACGAGTTCTTAGCTCGGTAATCTTTCTTTTACTGTTGAGGTACAGTTATAAAATTTGTTTTAGCTGAGTGTTTGTTTTCTAAATAAAAATGTCGGGTGAGCACTTGCACTTCAATCTGTCATACTAAAAAACAGTTACAGAAACTCTGCCAGAATATGCATGGATGTCTGCCAAACATTAATAGATGCTAATAGATATATTTTTATTCCACTGTCATTTATTTCATTACTAGAAAAAACGTTTGTGATGCCAATAGATACTGGAAGCTGACATTTCATGCTAAGATTCCTGATGATATTTAGCTGTTGGGTTTTCTTTATTTTTTCTAAATGCAGTAAAATAACTGATGTCATGATTTTTTATACTTGATTTTTGGTGGCTTATTAACCGTACATTACTGTAGTTGTTGCTCTGAATAAATTACTTCACTTTTAAAAGTCACACCATATTCACTGTATGCATGTGGATATAAACACATAAACTTTAAAATGCACATAGCACTGTGCGAAGCCAAAGTCTCATTAATCTTAAGGTGCTGTGGCCATTTTCTTTAGGTTTTGGAGGAAACATTAGATCCTGGGACTGCAGCTTTCCTCTGAAGGTCCACTTAAAACCATGCTAAATGCACTGGAAGCAGGATGGCCCCTAAAACTCGTGATTGTCCATTGTCTATTACTTCCTTGAGTCTTAAAAAGTGAAGGGTAGGGCCAGGTAATGTGAATGTGCTCTGAGGGGGAGCCAGCAGTCAAGAAGGCTGTATACCATTGAAGAAGGACAGAAACATTCAGGACCCATGACTGAACATGAAAACACGTGTTTTCTGGAAGGCCAAAACAAATTCCATTAAATCATTGCAGAATAATAAAGTACATCTGAAGTATCTGAGAACTAACAGAATCTCTTGTGCATCGAATTCTTAAATATTTAGCCAGCTTCTGTTTTCTTATTCCACCTGCATTAGTATGGGCCATCAGTACGGACCTGCTTTTATGTTTCTTTGGAAGAGCTTTTTAAATCAAAATATGCTGTTGTTATCTTCAAAGGCATTTAATTTGTTCATTTCTTTAATATAGTCTCATCTATTTTGATCTTTAAAATACTTAGAGAGCAAAGCTTAACTGAATTATTTTAGGCCAATAACAAGGATAGGCCATTATTTTTACATTGCATTGGTCTATAACATGCACTTTAATGCTTTTGTAGCTATGACATTTTTCTAGATTCTTTGATGATTATGTTAATTGTGGAAACAGCTTTAAATATTTCCTCAACAAATATTCAAATGCTGGTATTCACTTTAGAGAAAACAAGTAGTGCCTTATATTCCTGTGGTGAACAATTGAATTTTGATTTCTTTGCTGGTTTGCTGCCTTTTCTTAAGTTCTGTAATAGAATTACCTTATTCTAATCAAGATATTTCCCTGATAGGAATAAAGATGTATATAGTGCCATCTGAGTGATTACTGCTGCTGGCCATCATGCTAAATCTTTCAGCTGTCCTTTTTCTGGCCAATCCAATGTGTTTTTAATTCAATATATACTTTCCTTGTTAAGGCAAGTTATTTTTATCACAGAAACTATGTGATTAGGAAAAAAAAAAAGCATGAACATTGAAGTCTTTTAAACATATTTTGTCATTAATAATATAAGTTTCATCACAGATTAATAAGTTGTAAGAATGTCTCTCATAAAAGACTTAATCACCTATTAGCAAAATACAGTTAAACAAAGGACAATTTGGGATAACTCTCTTGAAAGGGACCTTTGGAGGTCCTTTCTCCAACCTCCTGCTCAAGTAGGACCAGCCCTGAGGTCAGACAAGGTTGCTCAGGGCTTTATCCAGTCTGGTCTTGAAAATCTCCAAGGATGGAGCCTGTGCAACCTCTGTAGGCTACCTGCTCCACTGCTGTACTGTCTCCGTAGAGGAGATGATTTTCCTTATATCCAGTCTGATCCTTTCTGGTTTCACTTTAAGCCTGTTGTCTCTTGTCATTCTCACATGCACAGTGTGAAGAATCCAGCTCCATCTTCTTGTTGCCCTCCCCTGAGGTCCTGGGGAGCTGCTGGTAGGACCCCAAAAGCCATCTCTTCAGGCTGAACAAGTCCTGCAGCCTCAGCTTACAGGCCAAGCGATCCAGAACCTGACCAGCTTGGTGGCCCTCCCCTGGACTTGTTCCCTTTTATCAATGTCTTTCTTATATTGGGAGGATCCTGAAAGTGGACTCATATTGTAGATATGGTCTAACAAGCACCACTGAATAGAGGGGGATAATCCCTTCCCTCCATCTACAGGCCATGCTTTTATTGATACATCCCAGGATGCTGCCAGCTCTCTTTGCTGACAGGGCACACTGCTGGCTCATGCGCAGCTCACTGTCTGCCAAGACCCCAGGGCCTTTTCCATAGAGCTGCTCTCCAGCCAGTCTTTTATCATTTATTTATCCACCCTTCCAGACTGTAAAATCCCAACTTGCAAACAAAAATATTGTGGGAAACAATGTTTCATGATTGAGCTCTTTGTTGTCAAAGCAAAAAATACAGCAGAAGGCTTATGAATTTGTTACTTTCAGCAAATTCAATTTAGTATTACATTATAAACAATTATAATGTGATCACATTTTAGAACACCACCACACAGACTGTAAACTGGTACTCAGTATATTCTGGCTAGTATCATATATTTAATCTTAATCAAGTTTCTTTTCAGTATAAAACTAGTTATCAGTTACACAGTGGTTTGGTAGCATTTATATTATCCAGCCCAAATTGTGGTCTTTTATTGTACTGGACACCAGAAACATTCTAGAAGAGGTAGTCCCTGATCAAAAATAACCTTTAAATCAAAGAAAACATGAACAAGCTGTTCTTCCTTTCATTTTTTGGCTGTAACAAGAATAACAGAGAATGGTGATAACCAGTTAATCACGTTATTTCTAGCCTAATTTTGTTCAGACTGAGTTCATGGTAAAGACTTGTGTTGATTCAGATGAAACATAAACTAGTTCACTTGGTCCTAATTGATACTGACATGTAATCATTAGGCCATGGTTTCCAAAGTTGTGATGTGACTGTTGATTTGAAAATCAGGTGATGGGCTTTCTTTTTCAGTGTCCAGAAATAGAGTCAGCTTCTGAAAAGCTGAGGTGCCCAGAGCCAAATTTTAAAATTAACTTTTGGCTACATTTTCATAGTTATTTAAGTACCTGAAAATGAAAAACAAGCTCTCTGTTGTGGCACCTGCTAATTGCACCCTGATTCCCAGTAAAGATGACCTTTGGGCAGTAAAATCTGCACATGGCACAGAATTATGAAGGTATCTAGTCACTTCTAAAAAATTTAATAAGCTCTTCTTTACTTCTTTGGGTTCCTAGACAACATTCAAAACATCTGTAAGATCATATTACACTCCTGTGTTCATATTTGAAAATAGGACTTGGACTGCTAAGTTGTTTCAGAGTTGTTGAAGATGAACCAAAGAGCTGAACAATTTTAAATCATCATTAATATGAAGAGCTTACAGCATTTAAGAAAGTGTGGCAAGATAACTTTTTCTCTTTTTGCATCTGTTAAAACAGAAGGGTAAGAAATGGTTTCAGTCCCAGATCACCTGGGACATGGGTTTTACTCCACAAAGCCAGCACAGTGTTTTGTTGTTTATGTATTTTAGGTACTTACATGCACACTTTAAACTCCTGTCTTATTAGAATAAAAAGCTCCTTTTCACAAATCCTTAGGGAAAAGAGAGAGCTCTTTGATGTTTAATGAGAAGTCATGCTTATTTACATTCCTCTAAGGACATGTTGAAAACTCAGGTGAGAGACACCCAAAGGCACACTTTGGATTAGGCACACCTGGAGGCAAAGTGTCTTCCTGATGTGGAACCGTCCTTGGCGGCACAATGGTAGGGCTGTATGTAGTGTCACAGGTTGCTCAGACTGTTTTTTTTTTCCATGTTAGAGTTGTTCATTTGTGCTCTGAATGCCTTCTGGTATAGCAAGTGATGCTTGAGAGAATTGCTGTATCTGCTTGTAGTATGTTCAGCCTGAGTGACAAGATCTTTTATTGTCTATAGACTCAAAGATACTAACCATATCTGACAAAAGGTGTTTTTCATTATCTTGAAGATTTTGAAATACCTTGTGGTATCTAGTCATCAAGTTTAGCCATTGTCTTAAATGTCCTCTGCAAATACTCTTGTAAAATTAGATTGCTTTTGCACGTATCAGGAAGTGGCAATCAAATCAAATGCTGATTCTCTAGCATATGGTACATGCCATTGGTCTTTAAGATGCACCAGTGTACGATTCTTATATGCAAAGTCAGTCAGTTGCCTCATGCAATTGCCTTCTTACCATCTTCAGTCTACCTTTGGGTTGATTTTGGCTATTAGTGAATCTCCCCTTCATGACATTTTGGGAAAGAATCAGATAACTGCATGAAATTGTTGCTTAATTCATAAGCATTACAAATAAAGAACTGAAAACCAAGTTTATTGATAGATACAACTGCCAAATAGCCTATAAACTATAAATCTGTAAGGAGTTATTCCTGCAGGTAATCATTTCAGTCACATGAGTTTGGACTAAGCTTGTAAGTAGAAGTTTGCGAAATCCAAGTCTAAAATTATTTCTCTAAAAGTTTCTCTGAGTGAATAGCCACTTTAGTTCAATTGGTAGGTATTAATTTAAAGCCCAATCTACAGTGGATTCAATTGCACCTGCTGCTGTACTTTGGCCTAGAAGAAGAGGAGATATTTGGTAACCAATTTTGGAGTGCTAGCCAGGTACATCATATCTCAGTAGACACCTATAAGCAGAATTGAAAGGCAAAGAGGAAAGTAACCAGGGGTTTTAATACATATCAAAATACAGGTTTGAAATTAGAGAAGAGCCATCGAAATATCTGTTAAAAGGCAAGGAAAAAAATTAATAAAATAAACCACTGGTTCCTCCAGGCAGGTTGCCTAACTTACAGTGTCATCCTGGAATCAATATTTCTTCATGTTGCAAGGAAGAAAAAGAAAGACTGAGACTTTTGTCAAGAATTTGTTATCTGTCAATTGACTTCCATAGAGCACTGTTTACAGAACAAAGCCCATGCCTGCACTAGAAAGATTTTGCTCTTGTAGTTACCATGGGAGGTTCTCAAAGCAGGGATGAAACTCCAGAATGTTTGGAGAGTGCCAAGGACTTATTTTGGTGGTATAGCTCATGCTAACTCTTTGAGTGGAATAACGTTTTTTGTATCAGCACAAGTGTGTCTTCAGCAAGGTTTTATTTCACATTCATAACAGATATACCCACTCTGGCAAAACTTTAAAGTGTATATCAGGTTAATCAATTTTGTCAGGTATAATTTCATCATTGTCAAGGCATTTGTGGCTGGAAAATGATTGGAAAGTTGAAAGAGACTAATGGGAATAATCTCTAGTTTTCCTAAAATTTCTTTCACCCTTTTAGAGGAAGATCTCAGACTTGTACTTTTTATACAGATCACCCTTACAACTTAAGTCTGACTCTATGTTTTGAAGCACGGATCCAGACTAGCATTTGTAGGAAAAAAGCCTTTTAACAGCCATTCAATTAGCTATTGCAGGATCAGACAATAACAATGGATCAAGTAGAAGACAGTGTTTCTGGCACATAAGTTAGAGTAGGATTCACTGCTAGCTTAGAAGCAGTACTGGCTTTTTCAGTCAGGGATTTAATACCTGCCATTCCTTCTGATAGTAAAAGTTTTTGCACCTCATTTCTTTTTTTTGGTCTCTCAGCACAATAGTTATCCACATTTGATTACTCTGTGTTCATAAACCATTTGACGTTATGTGCAATTGCTTGTCTCTTCCCATAAAAGAATGAGAGGGCATCAAATGAAGGTGGCAGGTTCAAAACAAACAGGGGGAGGCATTTCTCCACACAATCTAGAACTGAACTATGGGGCTCCTTGCCTCAGTATATTGTGGATGCTAAAGTTTTACACAGGTTTAGAAAAAGTCTAGACAAACTAATGACAGATAAATTTATTAGTATAACCCTTTCCTCAATGAAATTAATGACAGTCCTACCACTGATTTTTGTAAGATTTTCCCAAATCATAATCCTCTATGTACCAATTCAAAACTTGCCCAAGATGTTAAATTAGTATTGCAATATTTGCAGTGGATAAGCCACTATCCAAATATTGAATTAGCTTTTAATGTGTCAGAAATGGTATTTTGTAGTAAAAATAGATTGAATATTCAGCCCTAATATATACACTGAATATAACTTTATTACATGAGTGTTTCTTACGTTTTGTAAGACACATGTATTTCCTCCAGGAAACAGTACCAACTATCCATCATCAAATTAAGAATACTATATAACTTACACAGCAACAGCAAAAGTCCTCTATGTTAGGAAACTTTCTAGCAATAATTAGAGGGATCTTAAAATTTGCAGAAATCAATCAATGATCAGGATACAGTAAGTCAAGGCAATTCTTCAGCTGAATAAAGAGCAAAGAAAAAAATGTATGAGTGTATCTCATAAGAATATAAAAACACAAACATAACCAAAGACCATACTAAAAACTGTGAAAAGAGAGAGAGAGAGAGAGAGATGTATGTTACAGTTGTAATCAAAACTTGACATCATTTTGTTTTTAATGAGGAACTGGACATTGAAAAACTAACCAAGAAAGATTCCAACCTAAGAAGTTGCTACATATATTAACTTTTGCAGTACATTTCAAAGGCATTTCCAGAGAGGCAATGTATGCCGCATTAGACAAACTAAGAGGAATAAGAAACAGACATCTTTTCATAAAGCAAATCTAGATTAAAATCTTCAGCAAAGTAAATTGCATTTGGTTATATTAAAAGACTGAGAGATAAGAAATGAGCCATATTTTTTTTTTTCCCCAGAATAATCATTATAACTTAAGTAAGTTAAGCTAACTCTACTGATCCTTAGAAAGAATTCCACATCTGGAAAATCTTTGCTACATCTGTGTTGGGGTTTCATGCTTTTTGGTGCTTTGTTCACCAGTTCCCATGACTCTAACTTAAACCTCTCTCTTATTTTCTTAAGTGCATTCCAGTTCAACTAAAGATGTAGTGATCATTTCATTTCCTGAGATCTATTATTTAAGCTTCCTTACCTGTTTTCCTTAAAAAAAGCAAAATAAACCTTTAAAAATAAAGCAACATAAAAAGGCAAAGTAAGTGTCTTTGTAGTATTCTGCAGTATGGACAATCATTTTAATAGACTGAAGTGAGATGGAGAATTGCAATTGTCAAAGATAACAAACAAGTAAATGTATTGTTATTGTAGACTTCCAGCTGTGTTTAGCAAGCAGCAGCAAGCACAACGCTACTAGGTGAGACACACTCCAGCAACAAAATTTTCTGTCTGCCATGTACCATGCAGTAGCAGGACTGCTTAAAATCTGAATTGTATTGGCTAAACCAATACAGTGCAGACAACCAGAAGAGAGTTGGCTCCTGTATTCCTTTATAGTTGTTTCCTGTATAGTGCTACACAAT
>NW_008824243.1:3181346-3187592 GCF_000699105.1 Pygoscelis adeliae
ACTCCAGGAGATGGATTTAGAAATCCAATGATGACAAAAACAAAGTACCACAAACAAAGTACTTCCCAAATCTGGGAATTTCCACTCTTAAAAGAGCTCTGGGCTGAGTCATATAGGTTTGTTTCATTTGCACTCTCAGAGGGAGGTAAATAGGCTAAATGACGATCAAACTTGGAGTGCACACATCCAGCAGCCGGTCACCAAGGACAGAAGGGCACCTCATTCCAGGATTCAGTCACACAGCAGGATCTGTACAAGTAAACTAGACAGGACATGGACTCAAGTACTGACATGCAGTTGTCCCTCTTGCTTACTTATTATCATGCTTCCTGCTGTAGTTTTGGCCCATGCCATCTGGCACTTTTCTAGACAAGGGCCATGAACACCTTGGGGGATAGCATGGACCAGGCACTGTTTGAAACCAGCAGTGGTGGGAGATTCACCCTTTCTCTCATTGCGAGGCCTTGATCAAAATGATCCATCAGACACATTCATTTTGGAGTCCTTTGTCTACCACTAACTTTGGATTTAGTCCTTGCTTAGAGGATTCAAATATGAATTTATGAGCAAATCACTTTCTCAGTGGAAACAACTTTAGTCTCTTGCTTCCCAGATAAGGTTTGGGAAGGGCAATACCTCTTGTAATGTATGGAAAATATGCTCCAGTGAGATTCTAGCATAAGGATTGAACCACTGCTTTCACCTAACTCTTCTCTCCACTTTCACTCCTTCTGACAAACTATCTTCAAGGTTTTATATTTGAACATTTACTGAAAAGGAGATTCTGGAAATGAATACTTTTGGTTACAGACAAATGGGCCCGGTGATTCTGCACTTTTGCCTTTTAATTTTTTTAGCTCTCATTCAACAGTAATTAGTTCAGGAGGAAAAAAGGAAAAAACAATGAGCCAGAAAATTAGCTGTCCTGCTGCTCTGTTCCGCATACCTGGAGAGTGGGATGCAAATGACTTCAGCTGCATTTATGTGTCCTTAAATTGCAGGGCCAGGTAATCCCTGGCATTACTGTAGAGAAGAAGTGTGGCAGACAGTGCTCTGGCAGGCAATGATGACTGCCCCAGCTTATACTCCCTGGAGAGCAGCTCTTTGTACCAGAAGTTGCTGCCCCAGCGCTCCCCCTCCTCTGGGACAAGCCTTTGGAATGGGCAGAGTTATGCCAAGACATACTTAGCACTTGCTGCTCATGTATCAGTACCAATCGTACTTTGGGTAGCATGCTGAGTTATTAGTAAGGGTAAGTGGAAGTCACTGTAGCCATAATTATAGCCTGAATACCAAATTATTATCTGCACAAGTGCTCTCTCTGTCAGCAACCTAACTACAAATTGATGAAACCGGGCAAAACCTCACATCCGTGTGATAGAGAATAAAGAAGCTCAGGGTCAAGGATCCACATTAATTTGGGAGAAAACCAGCCCTGTTTAACATCCCAACCCTATCGGCACTGAGCAAGCATTGCCTTACCAATGTCCTGACACAGCAGGAGTCAGAATTTGCTTTTATTCCTAATGGACCTTTGAACAGCAGATCTCGCTGATAAGGAGCAGCAGGTTTCATTGATTCAGTCAAGCGACAGTCAAGTGAACTCAAAGGCCTAATACTTTCCTGAGCCTGCAGCAATTAGACATTTATCCATTAATTAAAGAGTCCTTAAAGAAATAAGAAAAGTGTGCTATACTCTGAGCAGCTCTGGTTTATGCTGTAAACAGCACAAATTTTGGAGGACACTTTTATCACAGAATTAGGATGTTCTCTTTCTTCACATACTCCTCCCTTACAATTTTTAAAGCATTTCAGTTTTCAACATTTTAAGGAATTACACAGCCTGTAATAAGAGATGTTCTGGTCATTGTGCTAAACAACCCGATTTGTGAAATATTGCCGTTTACTACCTAATCTTTTTCATTATTGAAGCAAACAACAGTTGTAAATCATAGTAGAAATTTAGGTGCACTGTAATTTAATTCATGAAGTATTAATGGCCTTCATGTTTCATCAGTTAAAAGATAAAGTTCTTTGAGCAAGAAAAGGCTAATTCATATTCACAGACACAAAAAAATCCCTACATTAAAGTGGAGAACATGTGTCAACTAACCCTACAGATCTGTTACTGAGGGATAAAACACATTTCAGAGGAGCAGTTATCACCAAACCAAAATTTACAAGCTGCCAAAATTTAAATTAAGGGTTATTCTTAAAGAGCATAAAATAGATTAAGGTAAGAAAACCAGAGCACCATAATTCTGCTCTCCAGTGATGTTATAAAATAGTTATACTATTATGACTAAACTATAATCATATCTGTAATACCTGATTATATTTAACTGATTTTGAAGGTGCAATACAATTTTTTTCTTTCCTTCATTGCCTGCTCTGGATCTCTTGAGAGAAACACTGCCTAACTTGCAGACTGAAGTCAGTAAATCGCTTCACATCTACCCCTGAGAGGACACATGCTACTCTGTAGCTTAGATTGCAGTACTTCATGTTGAGAGCAGTATAAAGCCATGAAGAAATGTGCCAAACCTTATAGGTCACCAATTCATTTTTAATGAGACTCGGTTAAGTTTCCTATGCACCCTTCTAATTTTTACTTAACATTATGGAACTTTCTAGATTTAATATCCATAGGAGTTCCATTAAATATAGGGAATCCATTCCCAATTTCAACAGCATTTATGAGGGTTGAGCTGGATTCCACTCCACCATGCCCTCCAACTCTGTGCTTCCCTCCAAGCCCTTCTGCCTTCGCTGCCCTACCCCAAACACCTCATGAGTGTGTTTAATGGGCTTTCCCAAAGAAGACCTGTACAGCTTCAGGCCTCCAAGTCCAGAGCTGACCCCAACTAGCTTGCCAGACCTCCGGACATGAACTCATGACTTCATTCTAAGTGACAGTTTAATTCTTCTAAGGCATCTAAAGTTTTTAAGTAAGCCAACCAGTTTTGCATAGTATGTGGGGTATTTTTTTAATAATGTTATTTTTTTACTTGATTACACAGAAAACACAAAAACAACAAATCCAGTGTTCTTTTTCTTGCATTGGTTTCCTCACTTTGTGGTATATATTTCTGACTTAAGTCTGGTCATCTTGAATAGCTTGGGATCTTACTGTAGGTCGTGTTATGTCACTTGAATGGGGGCGTCTTTTCAGCTCATTTTCCAGAGCATTTACCTATTCACTAGTGCAATCAACAGAAAGTGATGACTCAGTCTATGATAAACTGTCAAACTAAGTTCATCTCTACCATCTTCTGCTAAAGCTTTCTTGACACCTATTCAACAATTCATTTCTTTCACAGTTCCTCTTTAATAAGTTTCCATTCATTCAAGCCTTGTCCTCACGAATAGAAAAGAAATCTAGTTCCCCCAGTGCTATTTGTCACGAACTATCTACACCACGAAAGCTGACCAAAAAACAAAGTTAGAGTTTGAACCAGAGCCTGGAATGAAACTTCCTTATTCAGTAGCACCTACAAAGACTCACAAGCCATGTGCACATTCCTCTGTTAGCATATATACCAGCCAATACAGTATACTGTTTCTTGTAAAGTGTATGTCTTAACTCAGTATGATTGTATCCCTTGTCTTCCTTTCCTGTATGCTTTTAAGGCATTTTTTCATTGTTCTTTTAAAGTGTTCATTCAACATGTAACCAGGTGAGCATGATTAATTATCTCATATTTCATAAAGAAAAGCTACCCAACTGCAGTACAAAGCAGACTTTCAATGGGAATCGAATACTTTCACCACGTTCTTACTGTGTTTATGCTTCATTTTTCATCTCTTGGCATTACAGCAGTCAGCTGTAGTATGCTCAGCCACCTGTATGAAATCTACCTATCTGAAATGTTGAGAGAGGGATGTGAATCCCTAAAAGTTGTAGTAATTGTTTAGCGGTGGATTTCGATGTGGATTTCTGTTCAAATGCATGCTGTCAATTTTTAAATGTGATTTATAGCCTGGCTTACAGTTCAGGCAATAATTCCTGGTTTTCATTATGCATGAACCTGCTATGTTTGCAAAATACATATCCTTCTTCATGTATTCTGTGGGCCAGCTTGTGATTCACCTTTGCACAGACAGCTAGAAAGTTGTAATTGCCTGAAGGAGAGCTTTGTGTTGAAGGTGAGTCATAGTGTTGCTTCCCTAACTGTATTTCACTGCCTTCTAAGTTCAGGAATTCAAGCATTTGCTGTAAGCTGGGTCACTGAAATGATTCACATTAAATCTCTCTGTTTTTTAACCTACATTGTTTTAGTGAGCTGGCTTTCAGCAAGCTGTGCAAACGGTTGCCCCACTACTGAATGAGAGAACAGTTTGGTGCAATAAGGGACATAAACAAAAAAACTATGAAGAAAAAAATTAGATATTTCTTGTAGCAGCTTTCTGCTGCTGGTGTCTTAGGAAATAAATGCCTTAAAGAGGCTGCACTAGATGCAGACAGGCATAGAGAGTTTGGCATAGAAAATGTACTTAAATACTAAGAAGATGCAATTCTTAATGACCTAGAATTAGGACTTGGAGCAGCCACATAACTATTCAAAAGCTACTACAACAGTCTCTGGTATTTAACAGCAACTATGGACTCCCTTCAGAGATTGGAGACTGTTACAGACTGTCTGTTTGCAGGCTAAACATCCCCCCTTCTACCCTTGTGTTTGCTGTGCTGGCGTGGTCATGAGGGACACATATGAGCCATCCTCATCTGGACTACCCTGGTACAAGACACGTGACTTGCCTCAGTTCTGGTGCCTTTTGGGACATTCCCACCTGTACAGAGTCCATTGCATTAGTCCCCTAATCTGTTCCTGCTGGACTGAATTTTCTGTGGATCCTTTAGCATTTCCAAAATTATGTCACACATTCACAATGCAAACCATGTCTTTACATAGACTGTTGATATATAACCATACTCTAAGTCCTTCCTCTTCTTGCTAAGGGCTACTGTTTCTAACAGAGGTCTCCACCATTAACATCTTTTATTTCCTGCCAGGAGTATAAAGATCATGTAAGCTCCGTGCAGAGAGCGCTCTGCTGGGAACTGTAAAAGCAGTGTGTGTTTACAGTAACACTAGACACCATTTCAGAATAAGTCAGCATTTTTTGCCCAACAGGAATCCAGCACGTTGGTTCTCAGGCAAGGAGGAGCAGAATGGACCTAAGGTCAGCACATGCTTGCTGCTAATGCAACAGATTTCATGAACATACGTGATTCCAGCTGCCCTCCTACATGCAGTTCTGAGAGCAGCCTTTTTATTGAAATCCATACAAAGTTCAGTTCTTTGTTTCAAGCTTCAGCCTGACACTTATCTAGCCTTTTTTGAGCTTCCTTGCTTGGTAGATGTTAGGAGTTAGCAGCTGGCCTCCCATTATTTTTCTAAGAGAGCTCCTTTCATGGGGTGGTTGTCGTTGAGAAGCTAAATACAGTAATTGCAAAAGTTTGCATGACCTTCTCTGTGTTCCACACAATCATTCTTGGCTTTACACACCATGCACAACAATGTGAAAATCACAAGGATAAAAGGTCCCTTTTTCCATAAAATGGTGCAGAAACATCTAACCATCTCCAGAATATGAAGTTTTGCAACCAGCATGAAGTTAGATGTGACAAGTGAGCAGGCCATTTGTGGAAGGACTTTAAGAAATGACAATATTCAGAAAACTGGAGATAACCCTGACTTCCCTGGTAAAATAGAAAAGATTTCATTTGGGATATATTTACATTTATTTTGTATTGCCTCTTAGAGAGAAAAAAAATAAGAGGATCAAAATATACAGAGGGTTTTGATGAGATATATGTTTAATATTTCATAGGTAGGTATGAGAAATATATATAGACCATATTTTGGTTGGTGATCAGTAGTACTTTACTGAAAACATTGTAGCAAGGGCATGTGCATAGATGTGCAAGATGATATAAAGAGCTTAATTTGAAATTAGAATGAAAACACTTTTTCTGTAGTCTTCTCACCTCCAAGGCATGGTAAGCTTTAAAAAGGGCATGATTTCCTGTTGTGGTTTAACCTCAGTCGGCAACTGAGTACCACACAGCTGCTCGCTCACTCTTCCCCCCTCCCGCCCCCGGTGGGATGGGGGAGAGAATTGGAAGAGTAGAAGGGAGAAAAACTTGTGGGTTGAGATAAAAACAGTTTAATAATTGAAATAAAATAATAATAACAACATAATAATAATAATAATACTATACAAAGCAAGTGATGCACAGTA
>NW_008824243.1:3187795-3195418 GCF_000699105.1 Pygoscelis adeliae
AACAACTAAAACATCGGTGTGTTATCAACTTTGTTCTCCTCCTAAATCCAAAACACAGCACTGTACCAGCTACTAGGAAGGAAATTAACTCTATCCCTGCCGAAACCAGGACAATATCCACCCCTTATTCTATACCATCTACGTCATGCTCAGGTCTCATATTTTCCAGTATATTTTCATTAATCACCACCCCTTTCCTGGGTTTCTTTTAATATATATATATATTCACACACAGATATCACTCCCTTAGTCTGTGGGCCATCCTTCTAAAATGTTCATTGCGTTCATTTAGTCCATGACTTTGGGCTCCATCTGTCATAATAATCTTCCAGGGCAGGAAAGATGGAGACGGTATGTGGTGTTGGATTGTTTCATGTTGAAGTCAGTTCTGGTACCATCATCACTGTGCTTTGCTTGGTTTCACTGAAGTTGTTCTTCATTAAGATCAGAAGTAAGATCAGCCCTTCTACTCCGTCTGGGGAACTGCCCGCTGGAAACTGGAGCAGAAATTTTCCTGGAAGAACCCCTTTCTGTGATTGTTTTCCCTTGTAACTGACATACCTGTGCCCCTAGAATGAATACTAGTAAAAGATCTTTAATCTTGCAAGCCCCAAACCCAGGATTTAACTAACATATCTTTGATCTAAATTAATTTTCAATTGTGAAGAACATGTCTGAGAGCTTTTTTGAAAGTTTATTTAAAATTCTACATCATTCTTAATCCTAGCTGCCAGAATTTATTGTTTAGTAATTTGATTGTCCAGATGCTGAAATCTTACAATTCTTACATAGGGGAGAAGGTTTTAGACATCAAATAACTAGGTTATTCAGGTTGAAATGAGGTTAATTAGGCAACTGAATCTAATCCTATTAATTTAAACTCAGACCTATCATGACTTTGTAGGGACAGAGCCTTTCAAAGCTTGTTTAATACTGAAGGACTTACATTAAAACCTGTTTTTTAATTGCCCCTTTGTTTTTTCTTATGTTTTTTCATACACAGTATAGATTTAAGTTTTGACCTTTTGAAATATATTTCTATTTTATTTCTGACTTTTATGACCAGTTAGCCAAGCTCAAATTTGTTATCAGTACACTGATAGCTGCTCATTCCACTATCAACTCCAAATTTCAAACAAGCAGTCTAGAATAATTCTTTTAAGAAGAGTACAACAAGAGTACAAGAGTATACTTGCTTGTCATACAAGAGTACAACATTTTCTCCTATAACTGATGGTGGAAATTTTCATTAACTTAAAGAAGTATTTTATTTTGGCCCACATATGTAGTCTTTTCTAGTACTCGACTAAAGGCTAGCATGTTTGGATTGAAAAAAACCTTATCATCATCCTTGTAAAAATGCCATCCTTTCATATCCTCTTCTAAAGAACTTCAATGTTTCTCTTTCGTTCGGGTCCTTATGCATAAAGTATTAAAGAGCATCACTGACATGAAAAAATCTCCTGCTTTTCCTTCAAATGTCACCTAGACACACTCATTCTGTAGTAGTGCCTTCAGAAAGCCGCCAATATGTGTAAACAGGGCTGAGCTGATTTAGCCCATGAAAAAGCATCCAATGGGTGTCTGCTGTTTCTTCTTTCCTTGGTTTGTTGTGTACAATAAGCAATGATACCTGTGTTTGGCCTGTAAACACATTGAGTATGCAAGTACTAAGACTTAGTACAGCAGATTCCCTACCTAGCTGTGTCTGCTGTTTGTTCAAATAATGTCTGATAAGTGAGATTAGGCTCTTGGATGGACTGACATGTGAGTGTGTATATAGAGGCACGTGTGTGAATGTTCTGCACTTTAAGTATTGCTTAAATAACGTGCGGATTCATACATGACTCATTTAGGCTTTAAAAGAGAACGTTTCTAAAATAATGTTCTCTTTTTTCATCTGTGCTTTAGACTGTACGCTGCCCTTATTTAAGAGCAAATAAGGTATATTGAGAGTGATTTATGGCCTTATAGGTGAATTAGTTTGGCAAAACATTTACAGAGGATGTCTGGTTCCCCTGTCTTCATGGGGAATTCACTGGAATTCTCCCCATATATGGCACGTAGGAAGAAAGGGAAATTATATCCTTGTCTGTCAATATAAAATGATGAGGTAAAAGTCCATTGGCGATGTTTGATTGAGCATCTTTCATCTGCTGGTATCTTTGTCATTTCATGTCTTAAGTCCCCATGTCTTGTGATATTCCATTTCTTTGTCCAGTTTTTAAATCAAGGTGAGAACTGAACTAAAGACTTCAGTGTTCATGACATGAACTTTGTAGAGATTCTGCTCTGGATCGAGCATGGGAGAGACAAGTGAGGTAAATCAGGGCCACGGTTATTCTGCAAATGTCATGTCAGTCATATGAAAGAAGCAACAGAACTAGGGCTGGCGCAGCTCCTTTCTATCAATTCTCAGTTCCTAGGGATCAGGGGACCAGGAGAAAGCAGATGCTAAGTAGAAGTTGTGCAAATATAACAATTTGGTAAAGTTGTTGATGAATTTGTGTAGAACAGATGTGAGGCCTACCCTTTTCCAGAAAATTTTACAGTAGTGGTCTTTAGCATGGCAGAACCACTATATTTCAGCCCTTTATTTATGAGGTCTCCAGGTTTCTGCCACTGTCCGTCAGGCACAGCCAACCCAGCCCTGTCGAAATACCCTCCATGCCAAGGGTGCCTTGGAGGCATTAATTTAAAGGGGAATTCTCAACATTTGTAAGGGATTTAGACTCATTGCTCCCACTGAATATTAATAAACAGAAAATAACTGATGAAAAGGTACCAGAAATGCAAACCTGACAAGCTGTTTTTCCAGAGTTTGCAGATGATTAACATAGTTTTTTGTGTGCACCACACTAGCCTGAGTTTGGGAAAGACACTTTTTGACAGCAGCTTGATGGAGGGCCTTCCAGCTCTCTCCTCAGTGCTGTGGATGGACTGTCAGTTGTGACAGTCACAGGCATCTTGACAAGAGCTCTGATCTCAAGTTAAATGTTCTATGACAGAAATATCCTAGACAAACTATTCGGAAAACCTGCCTGGAAGAACTAGATTCACAGCCTGTAACCTCTCAGTAGAGATCTATTGAGTTTAGCACTCAGGGTACTCACTAGTGTGTGTGTGTATTTAACACTTCCTCCAACCTCTCCCACCTCCCCTCCCCGATATTTCCTTCATCTTGTCTTTTCTGATGTATTTCTGCATGTAACACTGGACTGAAAGGAATACAGAATGCTATTCATAGCTTGCGTATCAGAAGACCACCTTTCAGTTATAAGACTGAAATTTTGATGTGACAAATTTTATGTCTGAATAGCAGGTAATTTTTCACCGGGAAGGGGTAGCAGGTTATCAAGGGGTTGCAAAATTTTCTGAGCAAAACAAACCTACTTTCAGGGTCAGTTCTTTCTAAAGAGGGTATGAACTACCATATTGATATATGCTTTCTCTAGTATTATATTCTGCTCATTTGTCATATTAAATCTTGCTATTCCAAATTTGATCTTGCTAACTTCTATGGTTAAATATATACTACATCAAGGACTTGCACCATAGCTGATATATGCATCCTGTTTTACATTTGTACTTTTTTCTCTTTTATTTTGTACTCACATATTTTATCTTGTCCTTACATAAGCGCCACAGATTAATTAGTCTTAGTTTGGAGGAAAAGCATACACAAACACAACACTCTCTTCGATGTCAGGTCAGTGTTTTGAAATCTTGTACCACCTTAAACACTTCCACTATTTTCTTGGTGTGCTCACGCTTTAAATACTTGTAGGCTGTTATCATTACTCTCCCCTTGCATTATAAGCTGTCATTTGGCTAAGCAGCACATGTTTTAATCTTTCCTCGTAAATCAAACTCTCCAGCCCCTTAATCATTTATGTTGCTGTTATCTGAATTCCTTCAAAACTTGTTGACATCTTCGTGGTACTGGAGAGGCTAAGACTACATGCTGCATTCAACAAGGGATTCATTTGTGCCAAATAGGGTATACCTGATTGTTCTTTATGGAAATACTGAGAATGTAAATAATAGTTGTTTTTTCTATTATATAGGTGAACAAAATAGTTAATATTATGATTAAAACATCAGGAATACTAAAGAAATGCCATACATTTTTACCACACTTCTCTTTCCAGTCAAACATTTGAGATGTATACCTTTTTTCACCATTACTGAAATACTTTATTTCTAATAAATATACCTTAAAAATATTACTTTAACCTACCAATCTCAGATGTGAGCTTTGTCTTCTTGTTTGTTTGCTTCCTCAATTTCTTTGGGGAGTGTTTTATTCCTTTCTTCCAATTGCCATATTTTTTCTAGAAAGTTCTACATCAATTACTCATAAATATGAAATCATTTCTCCATTATTTCACCAGCTTTTTGTTTCCCTCACCCCTTCTGTTATAAGGTACTTAGAGAAACATTTCTACTTACCTTTCTTTTAGTGTACATAAAGATTTGTAAGTAGTTTTTCCATGTATGTGCTGCTGCTGCTATTTTAGATATTCAGTTTTTTCAAGGACTACTTTTGATTAGTCCAGAGCCATTAATATTTTGCATACCTGAGTGCAAGACTCATATTTCTTATTTTCTTTAAGAACTATATGATTTAGTAGTGTAATGATGGCTCTGAAAACTTTTAAGTTCATAGAAAATAATGTGCATTGCTCATAAACAGAATTTTAAGGTCTCCTATGAGCTCACCTCAACATCTAGATATCTTTTAACAACAAATGGCTACAGAATTTTTAGACTGCAGAAGACTAGAGCAGATAAACTTCATTTCAGAACCAGTTCATAGAATCATACAATAGTTTGGGTTGGAAGGGACCTTTAAACATCATCTAGTCCAACCCCCCTGCAATGAGCAGGAACATCTTCAGTTAATGTGGGAATGCCACCATAAATCTTACCTTTCAAGATAATGACTTGACTGTAAAACAATATTAGATCAGCTATAGAGCCATAACAAAACACAGGTCAGGGTTTCAGCCCTACAAACACAACATAAGTTTTGCATTTTCACCTTTCTCTTGTGTCTGTGAAGTGCAAGGTTTGCTGAACATATAATAATGAAATGTCCTCATAAAATAAATTAGGGGAACTTGCTGGCCAGTAGCTAGTCTCAGGACCTAAAAGTTAGGCTAAGTACTGCTGTATCCTAACAGCCTCCTGTTCCCAAAACCAGCTAGTCCAAGTTCACGGTTCTTCCTCAGCCAGCCCTCAATACCAATGTAGTAACCTGACTCTAAATGAAGATTTTCCACACATTGTAGTGATGCTCCAGAGGGTAGATATGCCATGTCTAAAATCAGACGCCAGCAGGAACAGCAAAGTGCGTGCAGAAGCAATTTTGGCTGATTAGCTGTGAAGTAAATAAAGTAAAGATATGGAGAAATCCAATTCCTAGAATAGCAAATCAGACTGTCTCATTAAAACCTCATTTAATAGTGTTGCTAACTTCATGGAGTAAATATGAAACATTAACATCTAATAATAACTTCAGCTGGAGTTTTAGATTTCCTTTGTAAGTGTTTAAGTTATGCTGTGTACATTCATTATTCACAAGGCTTTATTACGGATAACAAAATGTATGTTTCAGTTGATACGATGACTGCTTTAATCTTCAGGATAATTATGTTTGACATTCCCCATGAAGCTTTAACTTGCATCTGTGATACATTAAGCTTACAAAAGGTGAAGTGAAACATTAGATTCTTTATCTCTGAAAGATTAGGCATTAGAATTTGCAATCAGCAGTTACTGCAAGACTTCAGTCGAAATAATGAACCCCAGAAGAAAGACATCCTACAAAATAGCATGCAACATTTAATGGAGTATCATAGGTTTTTCTTTTTCATTAAAATATATATATATATATAATTGTAGCCAATATCCTGGAAAAAAAAATCTGTTCAGTGCAAAGAAGACAATTGTTTAAAACTATGTTTATTCCATTCCAATGTTTATTCCATTCCATCAGAGCAGGACATAAGGAAAGTTCTCACTAGCTATGTAATAGCTGAATTTTAGTTGCCAAATGGAGGCATGCAATTAAAACTACAGTAGATGACACATACACTTGCTCTCTCCTCCCTTTGCATCTCTGCCCCTGTTCCTGTCTCTGCTTCACAAAGCTGTGTATACAAATCTCCCTCCCGACCCCAGCACAACTTTCTCATTCTTTATTACATTTGATGAGGGACCGAGCATCTTCCACCCTTTTGTGAAATGAAGCAGTGAGGTTAGTAAAAGCCCGGGTGAGATGGGTTCTCTTGTTCATGCAGCCTGCTGCAGGGCTGGCAGCAGCCCAGAGCTGTGTTTGCAAAGACTTCCCAGGCTGCACATACCCCAGGTGAGAAAATACCTTCTGGGCTGTTGGCCACTAACATCAAAAAAAAAGAACCGCTGTGAAATAGAGTTTCTCAGGGGCTTGTCAATGGCTACAACAAATGGACTTTCACAAAGATGAAAAAAAGGAATATGCCTACAAAAAAGCAAATTTCCATACCAAATCATAACCAAGTATTTAAGGAAAACTTGCTAGAATTTTTCAACATCAGGAAAATAACATATCCTTTCATTCATTTTCCTCAGAGCTGGATTTAAAATGAACACAGAAATAAAGCAGCTCAAGGAAGTTATGTCACAGACAATTCCAGGACAGTTAAAGTATGGCAGGTACCAGAAACTGAAACCAGGAGTCTGAGGAAGTTAGGCGGTGTTAAAAATAAATCCCCAATCTAGCTATGCAAATAAACATTTGCACAAAAACGGAGGAAGGAGATGTTACCATTCACAAACTGTCCAGCAGTGCTTTAATTAGTGAAATCTTGAAATCTCCTGAGAGTCTGTTCCAATACCTATCCAAAAGTTTAGGTTCAGTTTTGATCCTACTTCCTATGTCATTGCTTCCTATGAAAATTCCAATTTTTCTCCTGTTTTCTCTGCCACTGAAGCCACAAACCAGAAATTCAAGGAAGGTTACATCCTGCTTGTCTTCACCATGACAAACAAACCTTCTGTAGAGATTGTGTTTCACAATGCCGCAATGGCAGCAGCAGGGATGAGAAGGGAGGAGGACAGCTCGGCCTCTTTACATCACTTAATAAAACACACATTACACAGGGCAGTACTAATGAAGACAACTTACATGAGCCCCTAAACCTCACTAAATCTTCTCAGGAATGAGCTTTTTCCATCTTACCCTGCAAGCACTGGGACTTTTTCTTTGGTTTAAAATTTCTTGCTGCTCTTTGATCTCTCTGTTCAGAATGATCTCAGTCTGTACTCTGAATTATCTTCCCACTCAACCCCTGACTTAGATGAGTCCAGCTCGCATAACACTCCCCACACTTCCGTCCTGCTCACTGCTATGTACACAGACACCAGCCAGCCACCGCTAGATTAATTTAAACTCATGTTTTACAAGAAAATTAGTTTTATTCACAATCAGTGTTCATGCTGGTCATTGCAGACAAGCTCAAAGACTTTGTTGCTTTAACATCTTATTTATAGTGAGCCATTTTGTGTGAGGGATGTCTAAAGAGGAGACCTTTAACCCAAGGAACTCACCATCTTAGTATGACAGGGTAGACATGAAAA
>NW_008824243.1:3195434-3214180 GCF_000699105.1 Pygoscelis adeliae
GGAAAGAGAGAGTGGGAGAGAGAAAAAACAGAAGACAAGGAAAGAAAATTGCTAATTATGAAAGAAGATTATAGAGACAGAGTTTGAATAGGGAGTAACAATAGGGGGTTGTTTTTTTGGGAAGTGTTGGGCTGTTTGGGTTCCTTTTTTTTTGGTGGGATCTGCAATTTTCTATTATTGCAATTTTGCCTAGAGCCACTTTTGCATTTCCACTGGAAAGAAAGAACTACCTTAGACCATATATCTCATTCTATGAAATTTTATTCATCCTGCCCTAATCCCACTGATGGGACCACTCAAGCTGTAACGTATTACTCAGCTGACAAAAAGATATCTCAGTATGGGCCATTTGCGTGTCAGGTCACTGTGAAGGAGGAAGAAACAATGCTGTTTAATACTGTTTTGTTGTAGTAAAGCATAACAGATGGCTAATACTGAAAACTAATCCCAGTTCACAGCCTATTGCCATCAACTATTCTGTATGAAGGAGATATAACTAAGAAAGTTCTACAGCTCAGGTTAGGTATTTGGGAGTGTTTGGACACCCCTATAGATTAATACTTCCAGAAACGTCTCTCGGCAGGTGCCTCACATATGGCTAAACAGAATGAAGCTTTAACACTTCCTTTCTCATTTGAATTTTAAACTGTGGCACCAGTGTTCACTAAATGATCTTTTTTTCCTCATTAATATGCAGTATTTCAGAAAACAGTTGGCAGCAAGGGCAAGACTGGATTTTCTGATAATGTAAGGATCGTTTATAACCAGTTACATTAAAAAACAGGTTAACCTGGAACAATGTACAACTGAATCTAGAAGTATATCTTCTTTCATGTTATTCAGTTACTTATTATTTTGTATTTAAGGCTGTGATTAGAAAAGTTTTCTGCTTTCCTGTGTTGGTTTATTTATTATTTTTAGAGCACACAGTGATAGTGAGACAGCAGTTCAGAAACAGCCAGATAAGCTTACGCTTTGAAGTGCACAGAACTCCAATTAAACTATGGGGCTATTTGCAAAGCAAGGCCATAATCACACCATGAAGTTTACTAAATATTGTTAGTGTTTATTTGGGATCATGTTTAATTTGAAACTCATAAATGTATAACAGAAGACTACTCGGTTTACGTAAACCCATCAGCATGTGTTTCTCACACCACAAAAGATAATTAAGGTAGATATTTTGACAAGATCTTCTCAGTGTTTCACCAAAAGAAGTCTTCAATGTTTAGGCATTGAGAAGTCCATGAAAGCAACAACAGCAGTTGTGGTCTGCATCAGGGACTGCTGCTAGGGAAGGCTGATTTTGTGCATTTTCTTTCTGACTACTTAAACATGCTTGTTGTTCAAAAATACAGGTCTACACCACCACATGAGGGTATAAAGCCTGCACAGCTTAGAAAAGCAGTGTACGCAGAGGCAATGGCTGTCACCTGGAGAGGGGAGGATTGTCCTTGGGGCTTCCCCACACCTCTGCTACCACGGAGAAGCAGATAGTGCGGGGACAGCAGGTAGTGCACTCTTCCCATCCATAGAGGAAGCTCAGGAAACTTTCTCTATTGTTACATGGTTTCCTATCTCTTCTCCAGACTGCATCCATTTAGCTGCTAGGCTGTTCAAAAGGTTAACTACAGGGTGTTGACATGTGTCACAGGGCACTTTTTTGAGAACAAAATATGGTGGGACACACAGTAATATGGGGTTGAGTTGTGCACTCCCATCGTCAGCACCTTTGCAGCAACCACCACCCAAATTTTTGTTACTATCTTATGTGCAGCTGCTGCTGAGATCAGGATGCAGAGCAGCTCCAGTCTGTTTTGTCCAGTGCAGCAATGCACTGGACAAGTGTTTTGTCCCCCTGGCACAAAACACTTGCAAGCCCTTGCCCACCCTAGCAGGGAGGAGTCAAGGGAGCAAAATGGAGGAGAGCAGGCAGCCACCTCAGGTCAGATGATGAAAAAGAGAGTAGTTATTGGGACAGGGAAGGGGAGGAAACTGTACAAAGCATGATGGAGCAGTCTTTAGAAGGTAGAAGAGAAAAACAGCAGCAAGGAATAACTTGTAAAGGAGTTTGGAAAGGAGAAAAAGAAATGGCAATGCTGAAGAGGAGAGGGCATCATGCACAAATCAGCAGACAAATCCAGTCCACGGGCTGGGAAGACTCCCAGCCTGTTGTACACTTTCTTCCTTCAATGACTAATCTTCATTTTTACTTCCTTTTATCTATACCTCACAGTGACACTTGACGCAAGAAAGAATCCTAATATTCTCCCTCAGTACCATGTAAGTAGGAGGCTGAAACACAGGAAGAGAGAATAGTCTTCCTCACTATAACCCCTACCCTGCCTGCCTTCCAAGTCTGGAGGTCTGGGCTTCCCTAATGTGCTGATTTTTTCTCCTAGTGCAAGAAATGAGAAAAATAATGTCCTTCTGAAATTTTTATTCTCAGTTTGGAACAAAAAAGCAAAACTTGCTATGGAAGGATTTTTTCATTAAAGTGTCTCTCTGGAAATACCACAGTGTTACATACCCATCCCCTTTCCTCCCACGACGGGAGGGAGGAAATGATGATGGCAGAGAGTGGCTGGCACTGTAAGGTCAAGCCCCCTGCTCCCAGGGCTGGTCCCTAAAGAGGCATGGGGAAAGCTGAGCACTGGAAAATAGTCCATGGGACAGACAAATTGCCCAGACACCTGTGTCCTAAATGAAACTTCTGTCTATTTTTACCTTATCTGATTGACAAACAGAGATTTTTTAAAAAACCAAATCAAATTGAATAAAGATGTGGCTTTGTCATATTGAGAATTTTGTTGAGATTTGTCAAGCTTCTATTGAAACTTTTCTGTTTCAACAAAGTACATTTTATTTGCATGTCTTTCCGTAGGAATTTCTCTAAATCTTTACAGGCTGCTCTGATTGGTGGCTGCTTCTTGTCTAAAGATCTGATATGTATCAGATCTCTCAGATACTGCAGATGTTGCAGTAGCAGATTTTCCTTTGGAAAGCAACACATGTCAAAGTTAAAATTCAAAGGGCTCCTTTCCCAGTCTGGTCTCCTAGATAGCATTTGGAGACATCTGCTGAGAGATGAAACAATGACACATGCTATGTGCCCAGCAGGCGTTTTTTATTAGACCTAAAATTTTGATTCTGAATCACTCTTTTGTTTTGTGATACTTTTGGAGAGTTATGGCGTTACCTTTCTGTTTCTGTAACAAGGGGAAAGGTGGTTGCATGCATCAGATCAGGCAAGCTGCATAGACCACCCAGTGAGGATGGTCTGAAGTTGTCATACCATTTGTCGCAGCCTGTACGGAAGTCACAGCAAAGCTCAAACTGGCAGCACGTTTGAAAAATGATGTGTGTCTGACTGGCTATGCATATTTTGGATGCATACATCCTTCCAGACTCAAGGGGCCAGAATCACATAGATGAACCAGAGATAAACATAAGAATTTGCACATTTGTAAACACTCAGGAGGGAAGTTGATGCATTTTGAGCAAGCCTGAAGAGAGTGAGGCTTGCATAACTGTTTACTTCTTAGGAGCTGGATGTTGCCAGAACTAAAAATGAGATCATCATTCCCGTCCATCCGAGTACCTGACGCATTCTGTCTGCTCTTTGCCTTAAAGAGGAAAAAGGATCTTTAATGTTATCTTTGCAGACCGAAGTATGGACAGAACCACTAAAGGACAGAAAACAGATATGTTTGGCAAGCTTATATCCTTCAGCTTGAAATGCTGAGGAGTGGTAAGGTTATAAGGAATTAGCCTTTGCTTTCTGCCCTCAGCTGGTTTACGAACAATGAGTGGCACTTTACAAGTAAGGAGATCCAGCCTCGAGCAGAAGATTGGAGGGGCACAGCTTTGCTTATATTAACAAGACATTTCTAAAAATATTTCTGAAAAGAGAAGGGGGAGAAGTCAGTGGCTGCAGTCTGGAGGCAGGCTAGGCCTGGGTAACAGGAAAGACGCCGTCCTGGGAGCAGTGGTGGCGGGGCCGATCTTGGCTGGCGAGAGCGCTGGGAGGGCAGGGCTCAGCCCGGCTCCAAGCCGGCTGGGCGGGCAGGTAGGGATCTGGCCCCTATAAATATTTGCCTCTGGAATTCCACAGAGACTCTTCCCTGGGCATGCATGTTGCTCCGCACGTGTGCACGGCTGCCTCTTTCCTGAGGGTGTACTGTCACCTTTCTCCCCGAACACTGGCTGCTGCATTCCTCTCTTGTCAGCAACAGGCCCCTCTCCTTCAGATTCCCGTCATATTATTTTTAGTCCAGCACACATCTTTGTTGACCCATCCAGTTTACCTTCGGACCATAACTATTTCTTTGGGCTTTTTTCATCTCAGCCATTGAACAGGAAATACTGAATAAAATCAAATAATTCTAGAAGAAAGCTAGAATATTGACTGTACTGTGACTGTGATCACCATGAGTACCACTCAAATACAAAACCTGTGCCTGGTGGTGGTCTTCCTTAATTTTCCAGACACAGTGAAGCCAAGAGATAGAGCTGCATCATAAATTTTACCTAGATGCTGGTTGGGGGGTTAGGACTTTGCTTATTTTTGCATGCATTTTGCTGTAGTACCTGTATACAGCTAACTGAATTGTAGATGTAACATACAGAAGGGTGCATAGGCCATTTCCCAGCTAAAGGAAGATACTTGTTTTCAGGAGATTTTCCCGTACATTTTTGAATAGAGCAGCAAAACTTTTTGCCATTTTCTTTGAAAACATTTTCTTTGCCAGTTCGTAAATCTCACCATTAAAACCATTTTCCTTTAATGTCGTTCCCAGTGCTCCAGTTTAACTGTTTGGTTTAACAGTTTTCCCCATAAATTAACCTAATACACTCATGTTGACCAACATCAGAGATTCACCAACTGAGTTCTCTACACGTGTACTTGGCACCAGTGGCATCCTCTCCCAGTTCAGACTGTAAGCATGAGTTTGCCAGAGTAATGGAGAAAGCTTTTCCATACAAACCTTCTGGAGGTAACTGCAGGTATGTGATTCAGGCAGATGTCTCCCCGCAAACAGCTATACCTGCACAGGGAGAGGGAATATGTCTGAGCTGAAAGGGAAAACGTCTCTACATGGGCAGGCATCATTTGGGCAGTAACATTTCTCCAAACACAGAGCCATGTCTGGGAGCGCGGGAGGGGCGTGCCTGAGATGCAGTGTAGGGCTCTCAACAGGAGCATCAGATAATGGCACCGTGGCCGTGGCAGCTCAGCAGCTTTCCCCTGAATGCACAGGTGTTTCCCAGCACAGAAATAAAAGCCGCTGCCAGTATCCCAGCAAACTGCGTTTTGTGGATGCCTTTTCAGCGCCTTTTGGGTATTGAGACGCTCAGACCAAAACTGAGTGCATTGTTCCACAAGGGGTGTTATTTAAATAATGCAAGAATAGAGACTGAAACACAGCTCTGCTCTGATGCCTCCTTTTAACATGATTTGAAAATCATTTTATACTTTCATATTGCATGGCAAACTCTTAGATCATTTTATGACCATAGTGAATGTTATGCATCTCAGGTTTCTTTCTTTGATTGTATATATTTGTTTTTAACTGTCTTCCCTGCTAGATCTCTCAGTTTACACTTTTCTAAAATTGTCCTTTTATTTCCTATCCATATTTCTAGCCTATCTATACCTAATCGTTTTTCTGTCCATGGTCCATTAAGAATTTCCTGACATGCAATTAAATTCTTTACACAATCTTGCTTAGATTACCCATTTATATGTGTTGTAACATCAGACAAGCAGATTCCCTTAGCCATCTTCCTCTGATTTCTTACAGTTTATCTTTACTCCTCCTTTGCCCTTTGTTGGGTCATTCTGACATTTTCTAGCCCATTTCATTGAACTGGTTGCACTGACTGTTTTAAATATTTTGAGCTGTGGCATGTCTACCTGTGTAACAGAACCCACAATAACTCTCCAAGAATTAAACCCTGATCAGCAATATATATATTGTTCTTTTTATTTTTAAATTTTAAAAAGTTGGTTTAGCTGCTAAAATGAATAATGGTGGGTGTGGTTTTATTGACATTTTAGCCTGGACCAGGCATACGCTTTTGAAAAGGATCTCCCAACACCACCCTTAGGTTCATATCTCCAAGCAGTCTTGGAGCATGTGAACTGAATGGCTTTCAGATGAAACTAAGCCAGAAGATGCACCCTGGTAGTGCACCAGCAATCTCCAGCCCCTGGTGAGGATTCTTTCGGTTCATGAGATCCAGGTAGACCTAGTTCAAAGTAACCCCATCTCGAGATGTGTCAGAACCTTGGTACCATTTATTTTGTTGTATAAATCCACCCTTTCTGGGCCACATTGTTGGTAAGGTAGACATAGCCACTGGTAGTTAAAAATCTGCTGAGACTGCCTTGTCCCTTGTTGCCTTCTGTTCTCCTCTGACAATGGTACTTAGCTGCAATTCAGAGGTATACACATTCAGCTCCAGATTTAGATATTACTTACTGAATGCTCATTTAAAAATGAACCAGTGCTTTTCTGAGCTGGTCACGAATAGAAGCAACGGCAGATGTCACCTGAACAGGGTGTACGTGTTTTCTAAGTTTCTAAGTAGATAGATAGATTACACTCTGGTCATCATGTCAGCATTTGCCTATGTAAGCATTGTCACTTGCTCTACAAGGAAGTTTTGCCAGAATAATAATAATAATTTTAAAAAAGCATTTCAAGAGTTTGTAATCATATTGACTTTCTCGAGAGAGAAATTCTTTCTCCATCCAGCCTCAAAAAGTAGGAGGGGTGTAATGAGGAAATCAATTGCAAACTCTAGAGATCCCTTGCTGCTGTTAGTTTTGTTCAAAGATGTACACAGGACATTAGTGTTCTATAAAGATAAAAGACAAAGGCCTAGATGGGAAGAAATTCTGATCTGCATTAAAGAGATGGTGAGCCAATTCTTCCCTCAGTTACAGTATTGCAAATCCCATAAATTTCTTTTCATTGTCGTAATGAGATCATGATTTGTCTTAGAGCAAATGAGGACTAGAGAAAATGAAGGGAACTGAGAAGCCACTGGAAAAAAGTTACAAAAAATAAGAAAGTGTGAAATAAATTATCTAGTATAGAATGAAAAGAAAAACTTTCTTGTTCTTAGTAAGGAATTCAAAGGGAGTGGAAATCCACAGGCTGAAACTTGCGATTCTGTAATTTGATCTGTGTGTGCCAACCTTGTGAGAAGTTAATCAATCAATTTTAATGATAACATAATACAAGAAAATAATAGTCTCTGACTTTAACGGCTGTAGTTGCTGTAAAAATGAAGGACTTCACCTTGAATTAACATGAAGACAACTTTATTCAACAGTTCTCGCTTTCCCTGATAACAAAGGGGATTAGGTTTTTAGGCTGGGATCTCTCACCTCTTCACACATTACCATACATAATATGAGGAAGGGAAAAAGAGTCTCAGGTACCCCTTTATTCCTTCCTCCCTCCCTCAGGGAAGACACAGACACAGTAATCAATTAAAAAGGTCAAAATAAGCAAGGTCAAATGGCTTCATTTACTGTGACTATTCATCTCAGTTACACGCATAAACTTTTTACATATGGGACCTTATCTTTCTAGTCAGCAAAGATGTGGAGGCCTCGTACCCTCTCCTTTTTTCTTCTCTCCCATTTTCCTCTTATTTTTGTATTTCCATCCCTTCATTACTGCATTGGCATAAAGTAGTACATACAGGGAACTCAAAATCAGGCCCTATTCTGTGCCACAGATAGGGTGATATATAAGAAAAATATGGTAACGAAATAAAATACCTGAACTGCAGATACTTAAAATTGCTTTATCTCTTTTCTGTTTCTTACCTTTTTCATGTCAAAACATGAAAGATTACCTGAAATATCAGTTAAGCAGGGAAATATTATCCTAATAAATGAGCATGCAAGTATGTGCCCAGTAAGTTATTTGATTAAACAGGAAGCTAGAATCCTATAGATATCCACAAATAAAGCCCCAAATCTAAATGACTGTATCGTTAGCTCATTTGTAAACTGTTCCAGATGTAAGATTTTGGCAGCTTTCCAGTAGGCTGGCTGCAGTCTGAGCTTTCCTGCATCCGCAGTGAGAACTGCAATGCCTGACTCCTCAAGGAAAAGCTCCACAAGGCTGACGACAAATTATATAAAGTAACAACCTGCCTGCCTGGTGAAGAGAAATTCAGACAGATCCCCGGGCAAAGAATGCCCTTTTTCCCGGGGCCAAGCTACAGCCGTTTGACTCTGGATGTGTGATCGATCTGCATTATGCATCACCCAGTGAAAGCCCCTCTGAGAAGATCATTTAGTGATCATATCAGGGACTCCACTGCCAGAGCCTTGGATGTTATCTGGAAAAACACGAGAGACAGACGACTGGCAGGTGAGAAGGACATTACATAAGCATATTTTAAGATTCGTAAGGGACCTTAATCAATAATGGTAATTAGTGGTGTCATTTCCATAATGTATCTATGTCGCCTCTAAGTATTTCTCCAGCTTTTTGTTTCTGTGTCATGTTACTTCGGTGCTATGCCTACAGTGGCACTGTATGTGCTCCTCTAACTAGATGAGATAAACATCAGTTAAAAGAAAAGGAGCAGCAAATTTTGGTCTGATATTACAGTGCAAACTCCTCAGACTGAAGTGTGCTGAAGCATTTTATTTTGCTGTTAGGTCAGACCCTGTGCTTTACTGCTGTGATGTGCTTCAGTGAGTTGCGTTATGGAGTGTTTCGCAGCCAAGGCGTGTGCCAGTTGGAATATCTGGGCTGTGCACTGAGCGATTGCTGGTATTTCCTCTGGCAAGGATTTCAGTGCTGTGAGCTCCAAGCAAGTGGCAGGTATGCCAGACCTAGACTTCTGAGATATAAATTACCAACCAACTGTATGGTTACAGTTCACATTTTTATTTTGACTTGCAAAGACTCAAAAACCCAAGGCAAACCATGATAGAGGGCTGAAGGAGAAAATAATTTAACTCACTTTATTTTCCTCTTCTGTTATTGTCTGCTTGTTAGATTGAATGCTTCTCATTCGCCCTGCTGGGGTTGTTACTTTTATTATTGTGGCATTTAGAGGTTTCAGAAAAGGCAGCAGAAATGCACAATGGGTGTGACATGCCAGAGGGATCACTTTGGTTTGTTTGTATACTTACAGTGGGGGCGGTTTATCCCAGGGGGAGGGAAGGAGGGAGGAGAAATGTGAATAATGATAAGATCAAGGATGAGATGACCAAGAGGCAGACTGTATGGCTCACTAATGTAAACTGAACATTTACATCATTCTCCTGCACTTATGCTTTAGAGAAATAAGAGCAGCTAAGTGCATAATGGACATTTGTGATGGCGCGCCAGTTCCAAAACTGATTACATCAGGTAATCAGGCAGTGAGTGACCATGGCCTATAAAGAAACACAGGGGCAGAAACCTGCTTTAAATTAGAGCAATTCATAAAAACCTTGTTCCGCCCACTGTGTCAGTGGCTGGATAAATTCTGTGCCTGTTCCCACAGATGGCAAAGGACAGTGAGTTTCCTGGGCAGAGGACCTCAGCTTTACCACTATTTTACAGTAAAGCCTCATGGTCACAGGAGATGGGGACTTTACATTTACTTTAGTGTCCAGCAGTTAGTCACAAACATGGCAGTGTTGTGAAAGTGCTGGACATGGCAGTGTTGTGAAAGTGCTGGACATTAACCTCTCTTCCATGGCAAATTGAACTGGGCAGATAGTCCATTTCATCTCTTAAAGCTGTGTTAGAAAACTGGACTTCTTTGGTAGCTTAAAGACTGCAGGGCATGGAGCAGCAGTCACAACGTGGGTCCTGATGTTTGGGACGTTGCTGAAACTCCACTGGAAGGAGCACCAAGAGGAAAGAATTTCTGAGTAAAAAGGCATGGACGTTACACAAATCAATAAAAGGGAAGCTGGTGGGGCCAAATCAGCCTTTGTTTAATCTGCGTGTTGCCTGGTCAGCTGGACACTTGTTTACGCTGGCATTCATTTCCATTCCACCTGCTAGAGATGTTTATGTGAATGCTTTGAAGTACGCTTTTTAATTTATAGTTAAGTTCAGAATGGCATTTGCATCAACAGACTCCAAGTACCTCTGGCCTGTGTCCACGTAAGACAACTACTACCAACTGTCTTCTATAAAATTGTTTTCCTCTCGTCAGTTTACACAGGAAAGCATATAATGGCATGTAATTTATACCTTCTCTATGTGACCTACATATGAAAATATGAAGGTTTTATCAGGATATGAAAAGGCCTTGATAAAAGTGTATATTTAACCTTGCATATGATTGTCAAATATTTGGGGGATAGACAACTGCTAATTATATTTCTTGAGACTCTGTCACATTCCTAGAAACAAGGAGTGAATGTGAACCCTTTAGCCTCTTTAGCTGCGCTGATAAGGGTCGGCATGTTTTTATTCTACTTGCAGATGGTTATGAGCCGTCACAGTTTTTATCAATGCAAGGCTTAGATGTTAGAGGACCCTTAAAAGCAGTGACAGTTCCATTTTCCAGGCTGTGCTGGCGATGTAGGCTTGCCAGTCCACTAGTATATTTGGGCTGCTGTCAGTCAGAAAGTCAGAAAATCATCAGGCTAAACCACCAATAAGCAGTGCAATATGGAGTAGAGATATCAGGGTGTATTCCTGAAAATACTTCATGAATAACAGAGATTCAGGAAAAGAAACAAAACAGCAACAAGTTGTGTTGCTGTTCTGTTTGTTCTCCGGAATACCAGCAGTTTAAACTGCTGACTGCCTAAAAATGGTAAAGAAGGGTCATGACACTGAAATAAGAAATCCACTTAGATCAGCAATTTAGGTTATCAGGACACACCTTTAAAAAAAGCACACAATATTTTCAAAAGAAAGAAGAAAATGTGAAATATGCATTCTTTATGGCATATTCAAGAAAAAGTAATCCAAAAAATGTTTTGCCTTTAAAAAAACTGCTAACCTGCACACAGAAATAGCAAATCGTGCAATATAATCTGATATAACAATCGAACAGGCAGTACTATCTACCTCCTATAAATACCCTGGGAAAATATCATGGAAGATATCTTTTCCATTAGACCATGTAGACTTAATGACACAAAAGAAAGGTAGCATTAGTCTTGGACAAAATTTATCAAAAGTATTTAAAATGCTATTAAAATTGCATGGAACTAAAAGATTGTAGTTAAAGATGCTTTGGTTTTGAGCAGGCGTGGTAAAGAGATGCAAATGAATACAGACTGTCCTCTCAGATCACCTCTGCATGCCATCCTACGCTGGCCACAATGGAGTACCGCAGAGCGGCACCCACACGTTGATTTTGAACCTTAACACCAGGGTTGAGTTATTCCATGTGCCGTCTCATCACGTGGCAAAACAGCCTGTGGTTCAGCCAGCGGGGGCCAAGCACGCTTGTATAAATATGGTAAAGTACTGTAGTAGAGTGGCATGCAAAATACCTGTCCTGAGGAGCAGTGAGTTGCAGCTCGGTGTAGTCACATCATGGTCAATCTACTTTTGATGGCAGCACAGCTCATGGTTTTCCTCTCAGTGCCTTTTCTCCTCTTTCTTAGTTTACACAGACAAAGGAAATCTAAACACATGTTTATAGTCATGTCTGGTGATCTTAAAATGTGGAAAATTAATCACTAAATAAATCACTAAACACAATGGAAGCATTTTCAATTGCTGGGACATCAAAAATGCCCAGTAGAGATGGGATACAATTTGGGGTAATGGAATGAACAGCAAAGAATAAGAAGACGGAATGAGACTCAAGTTGCCAGGTTCCCTAAATGGGGAATACAAAAATTGTAACTTTTCCTGTTACTACATTCACAAGAAATAGAAGCATTTCCTTGGGAATTCCCACTTTATTCCCCTTAATGATATCAGGCCACATCCTCAGCTGGGAAGGGAAGCACATTCTGGCTTCTTCAGTGGACAGACCTCCCAACAGAGACCAGGATTTTATGCACAAGAAGGGCAGCAGTGCCGAGTGAGCTTCCCCAGAGCATGCAAGCATCATTCTCAGCTCTGAAACATACATATATCCTCAAAATATTGTAGAGAGATTTCTCCTAGTGCCTCCACTGTTGGCTGAATTATCTGCGTGATAGACTGTAGATAACCCAATGTAGCATTTACCTGCACTGTTCTAAGACCCATTATATCCACCATATGACATGACTAAAAGATCCTGGCTTTTTCATTTTCACCAGCATTTTTTAGAAAACATGGCCAGACATTGAGTACAACGGACCACTCGTATGCCACTTTTTTAAGTTATTTTTTTAATTATTAAAAAGCTAAATTGTCTTCTGAAATATCTGGTATTATAGACAAAAAAAAAGAATGTGCAGGTAGTCTAGGTTTGGTGAATTACTGCCAGTTTTGCTGCAGTGGCTTAATCATTGAAAGTCTGGGGAAAAACGTTACTTAATTGGTATTTTAGAAATAAACCTTCAAGTTATCTATTTGAAATTATATTATTTATTTACCTACTTACCATTTATCATTTTCAATTATGTCAATTTCTTCTTATTTAAAGTTCACTAAAACTTTACAGTATTTTATTTACCCCAGAATTAAATTCATTTTGTACCTTTTGGCCCATTAAAAATAAAGCAGGCTTTTGCCACCCTTGTTTTTCTCGGTTTTGTTTTCTGTTAATTGCCAAAGAAATGAAAAATTACTCATTTGCAAAGATCTGTTAGACACCACTTCTCGTTATGCCTACTTTGCTTTGAATCATCTGGAAAGATTATATATGTCCTTGTAAGTTATTGCTAAAGATGTAGCCACAGAGAGAACTCTCGGACTGCAGAAAAAGGATTTCCATCAAGCAATTATTTTCCATTTGGATTCCTTTCAGGAGACTATTGGTCAACTTTTATCTAGTTTCCGTGTTTTTAATAGAGGCTGGGTTAATTTTGAATCTACTTATGAAGAGTTTCTTTGCAGGCCCCTTTGAGTAGACCTTTTATTTTTTAATTTATGATGATTAGCTAGAATTATATCATTATTTAAGTTTTTCCTTACTATTGGCCATATCAATCTTTGCATGACTTGTCTAGGATCACTGGGAGCATCTGCGACACATATCTGCTCTTGCTGATGGCTAATTTGTTCTCCATTATCAGCATCTCTATATTTCTACTGGGTTTAGAAATGCAATTTTCTCTTATACTTTCCCCTTAACTCTGATGCCTTAAAATATGCCTTTTTATGGATTGCAAAATCTGTGAGTATAGGACTTACTCATCCTTAAACAATTCCCAGCTACTACTTATACTTCCAGGCATATATATAGCTATCTATAGGAAGTAAAGGAAGTAAAGAAAGGAATTTTCAGCCTTGGGAAATTCTTAAAGCCCCAGGTTAAGGTAAAGTGTGTCGCATTACATTTTACCTGTCCCTAAAATTTATACTTATGCAGAAGATAAATTATTGCTTTAAGTGTTTACTTTGTTCTGAGATTGGAGAAAGATTTACAGTGTGTGTAGGTGAAATAAGGTTTTAGAAAATGGATATGTTGCAGAACCTGAGACCACTTGATATATAGCTTCAGATATATCACTGTTTGGTTATATCAGCATTTTCAGGAAATTACTGACCCCCAACCTGGAGACAACCTCCTACAGATCTAGTGCTTTACTCAGGCTATTAGATAAATATTAAAAATAACCACTTGCCATGAGGTAGAGAATGATCAGGTATTGATTTGATATGTACTTGTAAATAGAATGTAATTTATGGAAAAGAAACAAGAAAAGAGTAAACAACAATTGTCTGATAATAAAAGAAGCTATTTGTATAATAAAGCAGGTATAGCATATCCAGTGCAAAACATAATAATTAATTTTGGTTGAATGGTTAAATACCTTTATCATGTTAAAGTTTCCTCCCTTTGAGAGTGCTTAAGAGCTTTGTTGTTGTCTATGTAATTACTAAACAAGCTTGTAGTGTAAGCAATTTTTGGAGAAACTATCAGTTTCATTCATGTGATTAATAATTCCTCGCATCTTTCAAATTCAGACAACAAATGCAATCACAAATAATACATTTCATACACAGCATATGCTTGTCTATTTTTTGAAAATACTGCCACCCTAAATTTCCAATAAGATATATAGAGTATTATATGCCTTTTTTAGCACTGGTGGTTTTATCGTGGAATGACTGGAATTCATTTAAGACAAAGTCCTTCAGCCAAAAACCTCATTCAAAATGGCATTTGGAGCTAAATGCATCGTTAGGTTCTTATTCCATGTTCTATTTTTTAATTTCTCACTCTCCATATGAAAATGTAGAGAAGCGTCAGAAAGATCGTAGCTGCCTGTAGCATGATTCTCATGGTGTTTATTTTCAGCTGCTGGAATGTCTTGTTTCCAACACCCTCGTGCTTCTAATTTGAAGTCTGATACCAATAGAGGTTGGAGCACTCACAGGGAAAAGAAAGTGTGCATACTCTGTCACCTCGGGTATTTGTAACGGATATTTTCATACAGGAGAGCCAAATTACACTGTTGGCGGACTGGACAATTGGAAAGTTTTATTTATGACTTTCACATTTTCCTCCATTAGTGAAATTTAAAACATTTATTTCATGGAGCTCCACCGTCATTTCTGTAATCAGGCTACAACAATGGCCCAATTTTGTCCAAGTTTACAATAAGAAGTACACAGTATGCTAAGCATATTATAAAAGTGGTTGCTACAAAATCCTCATGCATTCAAGTTACAACAGCTGGAGCAGGTTATGGAAATACACCCTTTTTTCAGTATTCTGGTTTTCTACAGTCATCGTAGCCAATTCTAGGACTGCAGCAAACAGCAAGCAACCCCATGTCCTGTCCTGTGCCTGGGATTTTAGGGATGTGCATAAGAAGAATTCAGTCCCAGGACACTTCAGCAATTAGGACTTTTTAGAAATAACTTTGCCGCTTTCTTGGGGACTCCAAACTGATCCTTTATAAGCATGGGCCAAGGAGGGAGGGAGCACACCCAGGGCAGCCCGCAAAACATGTCTGAGAGGAACTGAGCAGTCGTGTCGCTCCACAAACAGAGAATGAGTGCCCGAACATGAAAAACATCACCGTTCCATCAGGCAGCTTGGACATGAGGGGAAGGAAAAAAACAATACACCTGGCAACCACCTGTTAGGAAACCAGCCTCATCATTTATACTTTTCAGCATGCAAGGCTTGTATGTGGTACACGTTGTCAGATGGGGATTAAAAATGAGTGAGAAAGATGAAAATTATGGTCTGCTCTCTCCAGGCCCAGTTTCATAATTCATCATTGTGGATATTGTTAAACTCTAGTCTTAAATGCTGGATACCACAAGATAAGCAGCATTGTGTCTCTGCTTATGACAGACAACAGGGAGGCCTCATCTTCTCCTGCTCTTTGAACATTCGTATGTACTTCCCAAAAGCAGGGGCTCCCGATTCCCAGACCCGGCTCCCCAGACTGTATATTCTTTCGGCACCGAGCAGACATTTCGCACATCTGAAAGACCATTATATATTTGAAACATTCCTAAAAACTGCTGAAAGTGCTGAACTGCTTTGTGTCTGATTGTTTGGAAGGAGCCTTGCTCACAAAATATTTCAACTGCTACAGTTCTGCTAACATCTGGACATCTTCCTTACGTCAGAGGTGGATGATGAGATCCAGATGCTATGACTTACTGATGTTTTCATTAACTTCTTAGCAGTTTTGTCTTTGTTTTGTTTACCAACTGCAACTTCTTAACTCCAACTCACATATGTGAGTGTAACTGGGGAGAGTGGGGAGAAGAGCGGGAAAGGAGGGGAGCAGCCAGAGAAATGAAATTAGTGTTTGGCCTAGATCCAAAATAACTGATTTCTCTTATTACAATGTGCTGTTCCAGGATATGCAGCCTGTGGGAAGGTCAGCCCCAGATGATAGGAAACATTTTGCCGAGCTGCTATTTTCAGTAAAAATGAGCTATATGATTTGCTAATTATGTTCTAATTTAAGAGTAAACATGTTAAGCTACGAAGACAACAGGAAATAAGGATGTAAGATAATATTAATGGCAACCTCCTGAACTTTGCATTTACAGTCATGCCTAAACCTAATTGCCATATAGAGAATATTTATTACTCTGAGAAAATGCCACTATTGCAGCAGACACAGGAGGGAGCCCAGTTATATTGTAGGCTACACATTAGGAACTAGCTGAATACTTCTTTTAAGGAAGATGTTGGCAATAAATGGAGTATGAAAAAAAAAAATACAGATCCAAGCAGCTGTATAGTATCTCTGTGGCAATAAATGTTTTATATGTTTGCTAATTTTATATGATAGAATTCCACTTACAAGAATTTCAACCATTTCCAAAGGCTAGTTCCTTCAGCTTTTTCCCACTGAAAATATAATTAGTGCTGGCAGAACAGCTTCCCTTGCAATACACATCCCATTAAAAGACTGAAGTGGATTTTCAAAAACTGACCAAACTTGCATTTTGCATTTTACATAGTTACGCAGTTAAATTTGGGGAGCGGGGTGAAAATGAGAGAAACGTCAGAGCACACTGAGGGATTGATACTAGTATTCACTAAACATTGCAGCATCCTTAGCACTGTGTAAGAAACTGAGATCAAGAAAGTCCTGTTTTGAAGAGATTATAGTCTGTAAAACAATCACTGTCAGTGCTCAGTGGGAGGAGATAAATTCATATGAAAAGTCATATGATTATATGTATTACATACCCAAAAAATTGCAGCGGTCACTCAGACCAGCACAGGCAGAGAACTTATCAGTCCGCTGAGCTTCCTCCTGCAGTGCCACGTTTACCAGCTGGCAGGGACCCAAGGGGGTCTGGGGCTCTGTGGAGGAATAGGGGAGAGAAAAAATGGGCCAAATTCTCCCAGTGCGGGAAGTATCTCACTGTACTAGAGGTTGCTCATTGGTATCAGTATTTCCAGACTGTGAGAAGGTCAATTAGCAGTATGGTTTATTTTTAGAGTTATGGATGTGTTTGTCTGAGGGTGCCCAATGTGCACATATCTGGGTTAATCTTACACAGTGGCAGCTAATAAAAATAATAGGAGAGGAATGTTTAGGCAGATTCTACTTCCAAGGGGTAAATCAAACATACAAAAAACAACGAACAAATTAAGAAATGGATAGCAGCTAGCCAGTCAGTTACTTGGACAGCAGAAAAAAATATGTGTAGCACAAGTGGGTAGTAAGATCTGAGAAGGAATTTTCAGTGTAATATATTAAAAAGTTGTGACCAGATGTGCATAGCGGTTGCAAGGTATGATTTTGTGACTTCATCCTACTTCACTCCCCGTCTCTCATGTGATTTCACTTTAGTTTCATCTTTAATTTCTCATGTTCTCTTATGTGATAATAGAATAGAGCCCATCAATGACTCTAGCTTTTGGATTATACTCTAATATAAATTAGAGTGGTTTATGTTTTGCAGTTTCTGGCAAATAAGGATGAGTGTTTTGCACATTTCTCTGAGGGAACTTGCCGAATAGAAAGCCAATTGCTGAAAAGGCATAGGGACAAAGGAAAACCTGCATTCTGCTTTTCTCTTGTGCTTTCACTTTTTCAGGTCTCTATTGTGTACCAATACAACTTCATTTGGCAGAGAGGTAAGACAGAACCGACACAAGACTGTGTTCGGCTTTAGATTAACTGTCTCTTTCTCTCTGTTGATGCTCCAAAAGACTTTTAGTCTCTATCAGCGTTATGAGAAGCTCATGTTCAAATTTCGCAGCATCCTTTCAGAGTTTCTGCCATGTTGCTCTTGCTACTTGATGATGAAGCTCTATTTTGGCAGCCATCCTACAGTAGCAAAGTATCTGCCACCCGAGCTGAAGTAACAACTGGCCTACCCTGGTGAGCCACGGACAAGAAGGTTTGGCATGTGCCTTTGCCTGTCGCTGCCAGTCACGGCAGAAAATCTCAAGGCATTAAACTGGCTCTGGTCCATAAGACTGAGGAAAATGGAAATTTGTGTTGTCTGGTGTATACTTTAGATAATATAAAATGTATGAGATGCTCTTGTTTACTTTTACTTGGTTCATTAATCTGATATTCTTCAAGGCAGCTGAATCCTTGAAATATATAAAAGAAAGTTTCATTTCAAAAGGCTAGGCAGTAAGCAGTTTTCTTCCAGCCATGACTTTTGTATAACATGTCTTCTTATCTGCACTTGTGCTTTGCAATGTCATTTGCACATCTTTGCAGTCAGTGTTCAGAGTTGAGGGGACAGAGACATGACTGTGAAGTGTTCCCAGAAGGCTGGTGCAAAAGAAGCCTGGCCTCGATCTTTTGTTTTCTCTCCATATCCGTCACTTGTCAAGCGTCTCTATTTTACCCTCAGGCAGGTACGCAGCTTCCTGGTGTGGTGCGTTTGCCTTGATATACTAGCTCTCACCATACCTACTTCTGTTCATCCTGAAGACTTTCATTTAAAGATGGAAAATTAAAGCTTCAAGCATGTGAGATTCATCTGCCATGATGTTTCTGCTGATCTGTAGTTCAGCAAATATTTCTGGGTTTTGTCGAACCCTACGCAGAGATGAACTTCAGGGAGCACTGCCATACACAACCATGTATTAAATTGATGAGAAAGCATAAAGTTTTTCGATGCAAATGAAAACAACTTTCCTGAGCAGCCTGGTAAAGAGAGGTTTGCTTTGCTCTCAATCAGGTTGTTAAAGAGTAA
>NW_008824243.1:3214203-3223427 GCF_000699105.1 Pygoscelis adeliae
TGGAAGAAAGAGAGTTCAGATTAAAATGAAAGTTTGGTAGGTTTCAAAAAGCAAAGAAACCTTGGATAGAAATTTTGAGGACAAGTTGCATAAGTCAAGCACAACACTGATTTTGTCTCCTGCTGCTTTTAACTGATGATGCAGTGACAGAGATTCATGTAACAGATCTAAAGAAAAACTCTAATCTTGTTCTTAACGTGAGAAGGTGCTGCCTAAAAATCTCTCATTGTGCAGAACCAGGAGAAACTGGATTGCGATCAGACATTTATGTTGATGAATTTGTTTGTTTTTCCGCTGTAAGAATTTGCTGAATGGACATATTCACAATTCCAGCTCTTTAATGCAAAAGTGCTGACCAGATTCTTCTGCACACTACATATTTTAGAAACCTAAGAACCGAATGAGACTTACACTATTGATAAAATCCTGACATTCAATCTTGTAGCCAGAATTAGAGGTTTTTTCACAGTTGTATCAATGAAGAAAAGGAAGATGATGTTTCCATGTGATTTTTTCAATCTAGTATATATTAGTAGACACAGTGCATACATACATAGATATATGTATGACTCTTGCTATGTTGATTGGCCTTTTGGATTTCTATAATAGGGTGAAGTGAATGAGAAAAGCATTCTTAAGCAAAAATAACCCTGCAGTCAGAATTTTTAAGGTTCTCTACTAATGAGTCTTCCTTACCTTTAGATCTAATTTTGGGGTCAGTCCAGAGTCCCCCAGGACCTCTTTGTTGGTGGATTGTGAGTTCATCTTTTTGCATCTAAGATCACATGGAATAGCCATGGTTCCTCTTCTAAGGCCAAAAAGACTATTATGATCAACAGCTCTTACCTTCTACATTATAAATGCCATAAAATGTCACACAGTAACTTTTGCGTTATTTGAGAAAGCTATATATTTTCTTTTAATTTAAAGAGTTCAGATATCTATTTTTTGAATTTTCATATTCTAGTAATAGCTTCTATAATTTGATTTTGAGTCTTTTGTTCATTGGAAGATAAAATTATCTGTGGTCTGTTAGGACCCTCAAGCAAGCACTCAGATACTTCAAGCAGGAGGGAAAATGACTGCACAAATATTTATCACTGGCATCAGCACAAGTATTATAGAAACACAGACTCCTTGGCTTATTTCCCAGCCATGGCAGCTTTTAAGAGAACTTGAAGCCACTTTTCAATTTGAGTCTGTTCTTTGAAAGTACTTGGTAAAATCTGTTCCATTTCTTATGGGCATATGTTGTCATCTATAGGCTTTAAGGGTTTGGCCCACAACCTGACATAGTAAAATATTACATATGTTCGCTTTGTACCATTTCAAAAGAAACCTCCTTCTGTACCTGTTAGAAATGTAGAAGTGCAGTGAAGTGTATGCACGGTTATGTTCTATGGTATTTTAACCTTACTGAAGCTGAGCAGTGTATATCTATGGTATAATCCTCTGGAGGTTTTTTCTTCAACTGGACAAATATGCAGAACAGTTGAAAGAAGGGAAACTCAGTGAAAATGAAAAAAATGAGAGATTAGATTAGAAATGAAACATCTCAATTTGTTGATTGAATAGTAGATATTGCTAACTTGAACTTAGCTTGGGAAGTTTTGCAAGTATCTTGTAATAGGCTATTGGACATGAAGCAATAAAGTTAGATGATCTCAAATGGAAATACTTTTTCATTGCAGAGAATTTAAATAGCTTATGTCTTACTAGGAGCAAGGAATTTTGCTGATGTGAAAGCGACAATAACTTCACTAAGGAAAGAATGTAGTCCAACAGAAGAATATGAACAAGTTGAAGATAGGTATTTTGATGAGATTTCAAAGACCAATAAAAAGACAGTCCACATCTCTCAATCTTTCCAACTACCATGAGAAATAGAAATAATTCAGCAAGCCTACATAGAAAAGCTTGTAACTTGTATCTTTGCACTTAACTGCCATTGCAGCATTTATGGGTGACCATAAAACCTAATTCCTTTCCCGCTATCCCCTATCTGAATTCCTATATTGTTCTCACTATCATGCCATCAGATCTATGTATTTAAGAACAGAAATAATGACAATCTTCTCTCTCTAGTTTTTTCTCAGACTGCAAAAAGCAAAATTGATTGCCAAGAAACTTGTTGTACTTCTTTCACGAGTCCATATTCTTCCTCGATGTTTTAATTAGTAGTATTTATAATACTTCTTTTGCTCATAAGACATCTTATATTGTAATGTCACTGGGGTTAGCATCCTCAGACAGCCCATTTGAAAGTTGAAACCAGTAGTTTCTGATCCCTGAGCCCACCACTGCTTTTAATAAGATCTACTGAAGCTGTTAGGAATTAAAGGTCATTACAGCTTTGTGTATATTTGGGCTATTTGGCAAAATTAGCTTGCCATGGTGGCCTGATGGGTAGTGATGAGCACATCTGGTTCCATTTCTTTGGAGCTACCACAGCAAGATGTAATTTCAAACATGAGGTTTCAGTATCCACCACCTGGGGAAATCTCCACAGGGATTTAACTCTTCTCTGCCCCCTTTATTTAACATCATTCACTCCAGTTCTTCCTTTGTCTTCCGTGCATCATACCATTTCATTCCCATCATTTCAGTTTTCTGCCAGGGGCCAGTTCACAACATTAGGTACAAAATTGTTCGAGACAAGGACAGAAAACAACCATGTGTTCATGCAATGCCTGGAACAGGTGCTGAGCACCCTCTGACTAATACCTCTCTCCATACAGTGATGGTGTTGTAGATGAAGTTTTGCTCGAGGACAGAGGATTCATAGCAGTGAGCAAAACTGACTTTTTTTTCTGAATGGGCAATTCCTATACTGAGACTGAATCTCATCTGCCTGACCGAGACATACTCTCCTATTTGCATAAAACTTTTCAACAAATTTCTCATGAAGCATTTGCAACCTCTCAAAGAAAACTATAATCTCAGAGGAATTTGTCCCTGTCATCCTGAAAACACTGCTTCTGACCAGTACCAATAAAGCAGTATATTGGAACTAATTCACAACTAGAAAAGATTCACAATTTCACCCCCCCTCTCTCTTCGATGTTAAATTTATTTACTGGATGAATCTGTTCTGTCAAAAGGCCTGATACATTATATAAACGTACTTATTTTATGGATACAGGATAATTAGTGCCTGGAATTTGTGAATCAGGGTAAGCAGGAAATAAGCTTAAAATAGCCTTTTCATTAGCAAGACGCTAATTTCAATCACATTTGAATTTTCTTTAGCATTAAGGAATTACTAGTATAATTCACAGTCTAATTGAGGTTGAGAACACCAAGTGTTCTATTATATCATATTGAATATTGCAGAGAAGTCCTACTCAAAAATATTTTTTCTTTTTCTCACAGACTCTGTCTGGAACACGCTATACACCATACTGTGGTTGAACTGGATTTTTCATCAAAGAAAGCATCATTAATTTTAATGGAGTTGCACCAAACATTCATTAGCAAAGTGATAATAACACTAGAAAAGGCCCACAATACATGAGCAAATTTTCCTTGTCTCTTTTTCAGAATCGACATAGAAAGTCCTTTCATGTTTGAAGCTCCATGTGTATTTGCTGCTGCCATTCCAGTACTCCACATATGTGCACAGAAATAACAATTCCAACTTTGAAATGCAGCTGTCCAAGGAAAGGCAAAGAAGAAAAATCTGTACATCCAGCAGTTTTGACCTTCTAAAGCTAACATAAGACTGTCCTTTCCAGAAAAGTGTTGCTTGCAAACACCATACTGTTCACATAGGACAACAGGATCTCCTTTCTTAATGCTTTCCCTGCAACATGCGTACACAGTAACGTCATCCCATAAAAATTTCCCCAGCTCAATCAGCTCCCGGTGGAGGTGCACAGGGTATAAGTACAGCCACCGCTCCAGAGAGCTCGCCATCTCAGATGAGGGTAGAGGAAATTTTCCTAATGCTTCTCTATAATGCCATCTTTTAGTTACTGACAGTTACACAAATTAATTCAGAAGTATTTTTGATGTGACGTATATATTTGTGTGCGTGATAGTGAAAGGCTTCAAACATTATCCTCACTCACACTTGATCCCTTTTAACAGTGCCTTGGCAATATTCTGCTCCTTTGAAATCCCTTTAAATTCAACGTGATGGTACAAATAGCAATGAAACTCCATGCAGCTTTAGAAACCATCCTTCTCTTTGCCCAAGGTGAGGATGAGCACTGTACCATAGTGGTGGCAGTGGCTGGAGGCGTGCTGCTAACCACAGCATTTGGGGCAGAGTGACTCCTTTTAAGAGGAGACTATAACTGCTGACCCTCCACAGCCTGTCACAGATGCGCTCAGCTGGCAGCGAGTATGCTTCAGCGTTACCTTACTTCTCTCCCTGTGGGGCCAGGCGAGTGAAACTCTGATCTCTTGGCTTACAAGGAGGCGAGTGTGAAGGTGGGGTTTCTGTTTTTCCCCCACAAACTTAGTGTGAGCAGATGGATTTACCACTGAATTTCTCGGACGCAAGTGAGTGCACCCACACTCCACTGGATGTGAGAAACTAAAGGTGGGAAATAGTCTTGCATAAAAAAAATAGAGCAGGGCTCAAAATCCAGTTTTATAGTTAAAATGTAATTCCATTACGTGGCAACACAATAAACTTCCAGGAGAATCAGGATCTGGTTTCCGAGTTATATAACCCCTTTGCCACTTGTAGCTTAATTTGAACTGGAGGCATGTTTTAGATATTACTGTAGTGTTAAATACATTGTAGTAAATTGAAATTTCACTATAGGTAAAAAAAGAAAAGAATAAACTGTGCTGAGACATACCTATTAACCAGACAGGTTTGTAAATTAAGGGTAAAAAGGGAAATTAAAGAGAGAAGCTCAAAATGGCATGCACAAGAACACAAGACATCTGAACAAAAATGATGCAGCATTGACATTCACTGGGGGAGAATGAAAGGAGCTCACTATTTAACTTATTACTTTCTGTAAAGCCTTGTGAAACAGCAATAAAACCAAGAATCTAAATAATCCAGTTATTTCAGCAACAGCTAGTAAACTAGATAAACAGCAACGTGGATGAATCTTATTTTACCTGTCTTTGGCATGACTGTTCACAGATTCTTAACAGCTGCTACAGTAAATAGCACTCCTGAGAGAATGACCTTTAAAGTTTTGCAAGCCTCTTTAAAATTCTGAACTTTAAAATTAACAGGATTTAGGCACTCTGTCTTCAAAAAGCATTTTATATGTACGTCAGGACTGACATGAATGTGAAACACTGTGTGTGGTCAGTATAGGTCTCGTTAAATCGTGTAACTAGGTGAGCTAACTACATGCAATATACTATACTGATAAGTGTAATAGGAGTAAATAGGACCCCCTTGACTTATGCAAATAAGACATCATTAGTTTATTCAGCCATCTGTTCTGATTTGTTTAAGTATTTCTCAGCATGCCAGAAATTACATTCGCTTTGGTAGACTTAAGTTTAGTTTTCTGCAAGAACGATTCTGAAGAATTCTGATTCATTCTGAAGAATGATTTCTCTCTTCTCTCACCTGAGTTCGTTCCAAATATCAGCTCATCTAACAATGCATTACCTCTGTCCCGCTCACCATTCACACTCTTTAAATATCGTCAAGCAGTCATACCAACTGTTCACAAAGATATCCCACTTATGGCCATAAGTGACATGAGTGCTTTATAGCTCTGTATTTACAAGATATCAAAGTGGTTTCTTAGAGAGTAGTGCAATTTCGCTCCTGCTCTAGGCACATGAAATCAGCAAACCTAATAAACTAGAAAAGCCTCATTAATGGAAGCAACAGTCCTTTGTGAGTGAGCAGCAGCAGCCAGCAGATCAAAGATGCCCCACTTCCTTCAGCAGTGTCTGCACATCTGTTTTCATTATATCAAACGTGTGGTTAAGCTTGCTGGTTGACAACAACAAAGCTTTTTGCTATTACTGTTTTTCTAATATATGCTGACTTCTATTTTCAACCCATCTTTTTCTAAAAATATTTAAGCGCTTTAACATGAAGTTATTGGTCTGATTGATATAAGCTGTGTCTAAGTTTAACTAGGGTGTTGAGAGATGGGATGCTCTTCATCTGGCTACTAGATGTAAATAAAAAGATTAGACAGCACTGTGCTGGAGTTAACTTTTCTTCAAAATAACACCAAAAGCTGGTAATTTTTGCAACTATATCCAGCTGCAAACAAGCCCAGGACTGGATCTGCTATTATAACAGATGTGCTCTCACTTTTGAAAAAGAGGCAGAAATCGTAAAGAATGGTATAACCTTTGTGTAGTTTAAGAAAACCTAAATAAAATCATAATTTCATAAGATCTTATTTAGCTGGGACCAAATTTAAAGACCTAAGTATTACTTGGCAAAAATCTCATTGACTTCCTTTTTTTGGAATCTGAGAGAACCAGTTTAAATACTGAAATGTTTTCAAAACATAATGTTCTTTAACAGTAATCCCTAAGAAATGCTTTTTTTTCTACTTTTTATCAACTAGAAAAAACTTTACACTATCAAATTAAAACACTGCCTACCCAACACCATTCTTACTCTTTTCTGTATATTTTTCCACAAAAGATTTTGCAGTAGATCATTCATATGGAATATTACCCATATTCCACAAGCACAGACTGTCACTGTAGTAGACTGGTAATTAGAAAACGTACTAGAAGCTACTTTGTGGACAAATGTCTTAGTACTGAAAGTGGCCATATACATGTGGCTAGGCAGCCCATCCAAACTGTAAGACACTAATCTGATTGTGATGAACAGTAATTATAATGAACAGTGACAAAAAATGAGAGAAAGGCTAATCCAGTAATGCACTTAGCAAAATCTTGTCTGAGAGGACAATACAGGAATCCTTTAAATTGTTCCCTCTCCTTCCATCTGGCATGCAGAACTGAGGAAGTTGATCAAATAAAAGGAAAAATGCCACATATTTTTGCATAGTACTGCACACGTGTGATTAAAGGCAGTGCTCAGTGCCTGATGTTGGTATGACCCAATGTCCATTTGAGTCCAGCTGACTCCTTCCTCCTGCTTTGGCAGATAGGTGAAACAGTACTTACAGGATGATGAAATACTGCAAATCCCCGAGTCAAGTCCGCTCCAGGACTTCATGATCAAGCTTTGTAGTGTATTTATTTCTGAGTGATTGCAGTACTCACAAAAAAAAGACTCCTATTTACTTGTGAGAAGCCAGGAGAAATCTGAACAAAGGAAAATAAATGTCTCATGTAAAACATGTCAAGAAACCCTTCTCTCTACTCAGGAAGGAAAACAGATAATTTTAATTCTAGTGTTTCTATTTGTAACCTAACATATTTCTTCAGCTAAATAGGACAAGCAGTGACTTTAAATAGGTCTCCTTGTTTCCTCTTGTCCATATCACTCCCCAAAGTGCTCTCCACCCTATCCTTGTTTGAGTGATATCCTTATTCATTCTTGTTTATGAAGGTTAGGTCATCCAATTCACTTACAAAGTCAACAAGACAAGTTAACCAGGGCTTTAGACCAATAGCAAATGTTAGAATATCATATGCCCTAAGTACAAACTAGAAATAGCATAAATATTTATTAAAATGTTCAAGGAAAATGGATGCGTGAAGAATGTTTGTTTGTTTGTTTGTTTAGCTTTCCTTTGTTCACACATTCACTTGTTATTTGTTTAAAAGAGAAAACTATTCTGTTGTTTGATTAATACTAACTTTAGATAGCAGAGAGAATGTGTATACAAAAAGCTGAATTTTCCTCCCAAAGATGGAAATGACAGCCAAAGACCATCCTAATGGAAAACTGTAGCTCTTACAAAATTTATTCTTCATAATATGAACCAAGTATTGAAGGTAACAAGCATGTAAACGTAAATTTTGAAAGTAGTGCTTCTGACTGCACTTCATTTTACGTGCTTGTCTCTTAATGAGTCCAGAACGGTCTGGGCTGTGTGAATCTGAATATAGAATTTAGGGTAGCGTCTTACAAGCACAAAGCTTATCCTACAAATAAATTTGAGCATACCCTACACATATAAGGGTATGCTCACAAACAGTGCATTTAAATTTGTCAGCAGAATTAAGCCAGAACTTGAAAGTATAAGAGGCAGTAAACTGGTCATCTATGTGTTAAAAGTACACATTTAACAATCTGTATCACCCAATAAAATGAGTCATTTCTTTTCAGCTATATCATGAGTTTAAATCCATAATATTTCTGTAATCTACTTTTTCTTTTCAGAACTGATCATTCTTATTTAAACCTAAACGATGGTGCTAATGGATATTTTGTCCTTAGAGCAGTCTGACAAATAGCAAGATATTATTTTCATGAGACTTTTGATGTCATTGATATTCACCCAGTTTAGGCTACTAATCCCCGTGACAGATTAGCAGTCTGTCTTGGATAGCAATGTAATCATACATGAGAAAGAAAACGTGAAGTCTGGCTGACCTTTGGCAACTCGTGACACCTCTGTTAGACGCAGGCTATAATCTATAAATATTACCTTATGTCTCTTGCTATTCCAAACAGAAAGAGGTATCCATGTTCATGATAGAGTAAGACTTCCTGAATGTCAATGCCATTGAGCTGACTCTGGTAAAGTTCCTAGGTCCACACTGCTGAGCCACATGTGCAAAAAGAGGTATGCAGCTTTTTGGGGTAGCATTGGGGTATTGCTATAAAGTAGCTTGTGTTCCAGTAGTGATACTTAGGCCACAGCTTGGGCACTTCTGTCTTAGAGATTTCCTTTTTTCTTATGATCTTAGGGGAATTGAAAAACAAAAACAGAATCTGATGGGGATCCTAAATCATGTACTTATAAATTTGGTGATTCTGTGAATGTTTTGAGAAGGCATCATGAAAAAGTTTCAGTTTTCTAGTGTACTACCTGTGGTCCTCTCGCCTCTTGATCTGGTGAACCTCAAAGTATCTATTCCTTAAGATCAATTCCTACAGGCTCTTGTGGAGAACATAAGCCAAGTACTGAGGAGTATTTGGTAGTGGGATGTGGCTGCTCCAGTCTCCCAGGCCTCATTCAGTCTTCTCTGGCAAATATTATTCCAAGATAGTTTAGTTCAGGATTTATTTTATATCAGTGTGATTTAGCTACAACCATTCTCAGCAAGGGAACCTCCATATGCCAACTTCTACTTCTGCACATGTGCCAGCCTAGATGTTGCCTGACAACATTGATTTTAGACATCAA
>NW_008824243.1:3223465-3225452 GCF_000699105.1 Pygoscelis adeliae
CTAATGAAACATTTCATTTGAAATGCTGTTGCACTGAAGGAAGTGGGAATTTGCCAGAACTTCATCCTATCTGCTTTCTGAGACTACCCAAGAAAATGTGCTGTGTCACATGACATTCCCTACCCCTACAGGGTAGGGTATATCCTGCAGAAAGACATCTCTTGTAAACAAGATTTAGCAATCTTGGAGGGAATTTCCTGCTGTTGGTCAGATTGTTTTGAACACCAATGACCTTGCTGCAGATTTCTATTCTAAGAGCAGCTATTCATCTGTGTCCCATCCAGTTGCTTTGATGACAGTAACTGCTGGGGAGGTGGATAAGGAAATCTAGAGACACTCGTTCCAGTTGTGAGGCTTGCTGATAACCAGCCCAGACTATGCTCTGGCTAGTCTATACCGATTTAAACAGTGTTTGGAAGGAAATAGCTTCACTGAGGAAGGAAGCAAGGGAATGCGGAAAACAAACCAAAAAAATTCCAAGTATAGCATTAACCTAGACCACATCATGTTGCTGTCGTACTACCAATATTGCACAGCAAAACACAGGGCGAGCACGCCTCAGATTGCACCAAAAATACATTTCTAAAATGCACTGGCATTCGAGGCATTCTCAGATGCTCCAGATTGCCAGTCCTTATTAAGCAGATGAATCTGCACCATTTGTTCCTACTTTGCAAAGTATGTCACATTCCTCAACAAGAAAAAAATATTTCATACACTTGGGATTGTAATGACTGATCCATGGACAGTTCTTCCTGAACACAAGGAGGAGATCTAGGCACAAAAGCCAAACCATAGGGAGCAAAACAGACTGATTTATTTAGTTAGCTTCATATCTTCTAACTCAAAAACTCTTCTAGTTTTTAATCTCTCCTCTATAAAAATATATTTATGTAAGAATTATGTTTTAGTGGATTTAATTTCTGGAAAGTAATTTTTTCTTTGGTTTCTTTGGATGGTCTGACTTCACAATCCCCAAGAAGTTTGTAACACAAAGTAGTTTTCATGTGTCAAATAATTCATAGCCCTCACAGGCTGAAGCCTCTCCAAAAAAAGTACCTAATCAGATCATGGAAATTTAAGGTGAAACAGAGACAATCAAAAATTGCATCTTGATCATACTGGATGAAGGGCATCATCTTAGTAGGGCTGATTTCTCCAGACAGTCTCAAGATTTCATAGGAAATCTTTCCATTTTCTGTCTGTTTTACTATATAAAAAAGAACAGACTATATAATAAAGAACAGATGTAGTCTGAAATAGTCTGAAATTATTAGAAATGTTAAAAAAATTGCAAAGTCTGCATAATGAGGATCAAACGTTTAGTAAATATTCAATATCATCATTTAATATCGAAACTATCAAGTGTATTACATCATTTTCAATAGTTTAGATTCTTATGTAAAGAATAAAACAAGATTTTTATATAGTGACTTACTAAACACTTTCAAACAGCTCTGAAAGAACAATGGATGCTCAAGGTATCAATTTATGTAGGTATTTGGAACTGGAGTTCTGAGTCTTATAAGCTAAACTTTAATTTAGTACCCTTTCTTTTATTATGTTTAACGAATCACTGAATGTAAATGTTTCAATAGTTCCTCAGTGGAGGTTCTTGATTTCAACAAAAGTCTATTTCTTATTATGTCTTCAAATGGTTGTGGTTTTTAGTGGCAAAACTTACAATGTCTTCAGAACCCCTCCACCAACAGTTATGCAATGACATCCCAGCTTTAATTTCATATCATGTAAGGTCTGGACAAAGGCTTACTAAAATCATTGATCATCTTTCACTGACCCATCTTCAGCTAGTGGCAAAGCTATGTCCTAAGTCTGCACACCTATGCAGCTTTGGCTGAAACTGAACAAGCATTTCTCACAGAACTGTGTATGGTCCCGAATGATGTTCGTATCTGAAATGAAAAGTAAATGATACAAACGAAACAGCTTAGACATAGCTTGAAACTGATAGGGTACAGCATGCAAA
>NW_008824243.1:3225464-3233245 GCF_000699105.1 Pygoscelis adeliae
CTGAAAAGTTGTATGTTAAAGATAAGTACAAAAGGATGAGGATAAAATATTATCTGAAAGATGAAGGAGAATATTCCTTTATTCAAAAGCAAGTACGTTGAATTTATAATCTGGACTTCTTATTCTTCTCTCACATATAAGAATATTAGAGAAAATATAAAACATAAATTCAAGATCCAAATGAGAACATGATCCAGAGGACAGTGAGGGTGATGCAGTGATAAAGGACAGCACAAAAGCAAACAGCCTATTCCATCATCCTCTTAATATTTCATCTAGAGTCAAGCATTCAGGCTGTATAACGTTCTCCAGTTTTGATTAGGAGTAAGAACCAAGTTTAAACCTGTATCATAGATGTCCCAGTTGTTAAACAAACAAATTCAAGAAAAAATGAGTCTGAAGAACTCCTTTTGGATGCAGTACAGATTTTTATTTTGGGTCTGCAGAGTACCCAGTGACTAATGTAACCAAGTTTTCTACAGCCATGGACCACCTGTTTTAAGAAGAGTGCATAACTTCTGTCTAAACAAGTTAGTGGAAGCTAGGCCTGATATAAAAATTATTGGGCAAGATTTTGGTCTTTATTTTATAAGAGGTCTGACTACATAGTCTGGTGGGTCCCTTTGTAATCCCTGAATAGTAATTTTTATTTTTTTTTTCTCACAGACAACTGCACTGTCCTATTGTAGATACGAGAGGTGATTAATGTATGATTTTCCTGAAATTAGTGTTTAGAAAACCTGATTATTTTCCAGCATTTTTCATACGTTTCTCTGAACAGAAGCTGAGCCTGATCATAGCATATACTGGTCATGTGTTTAGCTGTCATTATACTGTTTTCTGTAGCTGAGGCTGAGGTTACTTTAATCCGAAAGTGACAGTACACTGCTTGGATGTAACTGCATGAAGCAGGTGCCCTTCCCACCACACTCTTATTTTGATCACATCTGACCCTCCCTGCATCATCATGGCATTTACAAAACAGGGAATTTTCTTTTCCACAAACCCTTATACTAAGAATAAATGGCTTTCCAAACATCTTTGTTTTAAGGGACATTCTTGATGTCCCCCAAGGTCAGGCTGCTGAACATTTAACCTATTTTGAAATATCTTCTACTGTTAGAATGCTGCATGAGCGGGACAGAAAAAAACAAGACACTCTCTGCACTTTCTTCTGTGGCATTTCCACCCCGATATAAGGCGCTCTGTTAGGCTTACATAGCAATCAGCTATCACCTTTCCTAGTGTTTCTGCGTTTCATCACTCAGTTTCCCTCTGGTCTTGCTGACACTCCCCGGCACACCTTCCTTGCAGTCACTTGCATGTCAGTCAGCAGCTGCCTTCTCACACATCCCAGTCCCGCTGACCAGCTTGTGAAGTACTAGCAGATAGTACTGTCTTTTTTTTTCAGCCTTTCTGCATTTTAGAAAGAAATTTAGTAATATAATCAATCAAAGGTTGATCAGACACTCATACATGCATGCAACATTCATATGGAATTGCACATAGATTAATACCCTATTTAAAGAATGCAGGATACCATTCCTGTACCAACATTATGGGGAGAAAAAGGTGAAAAATATGAAACCTCAAAAAATTCTATGTGATAGTACTGAGAGACATTGTTTCTGATTTTGGAGGTGCCTAAAAATTACTAAGGCATAACTGTACATCTGTACATTGACTGAATCTGATTAATACAAGCAGAAGGAATAGGAGGTCACAAGTTTCAGTCTAATATTTCTTTAATCCTGGTAATACCTCTGAGTTACCAAATGCCCATTCTCAGGCCCACCTACTCTTCCCACTTTCCTTTTCAAGACCTTTTCCTATCACAACTATGGCTGTCTTGCTTAAATATTTTCCTCAGTGCTGCATAATTTCTGATCTCACGAAAAGAACTCTTTTCTTAATATCTCCTTTTATATTCTACCATCATGCTATTATTGTCAGTTGAATTGTACCTCATAATTCCAGGAAGAATGAGAATATTTCACCCCAAAGTTTACTAAAAAATTCCATCAGGTTGTCAAATGTGTGCTCAAATGTAATCCGGCAGACTCAGTCTCTCACAGAGCATTTTACCCTATCTATTTATTACTTCTGCTGCTTTTGTTTCGTTTAGCATAACCAGGTTCAGACTTTTCCTTTAATACATTTCCTTTAATAACTACCAACTGTTTCAGCCCACTAGTCAGAATGACCAATCTTGCCTAATGTTTCCTCAGTCTTCTTTCTAAAAGGTGGTCGGGGTATCTGTATACCTTCCTACAGATTAGAAATTGTTATTTCTGCTGAACGAACTGTTACGATGAGGGCAGAACTGGCAGCTGGACATGGCCCACCAGTGAACATATGGTTTTGCAAAGGAAAGTCACCATCTGGCTGAAATGCAGCCAAGATCCTTCCTGGCCCCATCTGCAGGCGAGAGGAGATACTAGCAGAAGCAGCTGGTATGAAATCAGAATACTTAATCTTGCAAGATGTTGACCTAAAATGAAGAGGCATATGTTTATGTATCACATAACACTGGCTTTCACCTTACCAGCAGACATTTATTTTATTAGTCCTACAATAGTTGGTATAAATGCCATAATGGTGGGCATCCTTCTGAGATCTAAGATGTTTTATTCTGTGCTATATTTGAGTATGGCTCTTTCGGCAAACCTAGTAGATTACAAAATTACAGGTTTTTAAGATAACAATGATGCAGTTTAATGACCGTTTCTATGGGAGGGCGTAAAAGAAACTAGGGAGTCAGGAACAGATACACAAATGAATTAAAAATACTAATCAAGAATGTTTAAGGAAGAAAAAAGGGAGCAGAATGACATAATCTCTTGATTTACATCCTAATATATCCTAATGCCCAATTGCAGAAGATATGGGGACAGGTTTTGCAATAGAAAGAGAAGAGATGCTAGCCATTCCCAGCTTGGGGAAGGACAGAAGAGGAAGGAGGATCTTACACCTCTATATCCATCAAGGAACCTTTGACAATGGAATGAGGAAAGGTGTATTTCTGAAACAACCTAAAATCTAAGACAATGGTGGCAGGATATGTAGACCACCCTACCAGCTAACAGATATGCTGAAGTGGTTAAAGAAGATTTTAACTGATAAATATAATCCAGGGTGGTTTTACTGTCAGTGTTGCAAATTCACATGCTTTCTTGGCTAGTGTTAGCCAGAGGAGCAGGAAAGTGAAGAAATGGCCTATAACTGACCCCAGACTTAATACACTGTGCTTCTTCAGAGTCCATTGGCTTTGAAGATTAGTAACGGTGGTAAAACAAGGGCTGCGTCCTTCCCGTCATTGCCTTTGTGCTGCTGTAAGCATTCATGTTGTCAGGTGCTGAGCTGGAGCAGGAAACTGAGTTAGCTGAAAATCAGTGAGGGTTTTTGGAGGGGGGGGTGATTTGTTTTGTTTGTTTGGTTTTTTTTGCTGTCAGGTTAGTTTTCAGCCACGGTGATTCCTGATCCAAGTCATTGTGTGGCCTTGTGAACTTTTGTGGAAGAACAAAGGCAGGAATGGGACTGCACAGGTGGGGATGGAAAGCAGAGGAAGGAGGCAACATTTTGGTCCCAGCTCTCATTTATATCAGCTTTAAATGACCATGAAACCACATTCACCTTTACACAGGTAAAAAAAAATCCAGGACGTGAGCACTGCTGAGATGTTACAACATATGGTCAAAAGTGAAGATGAAGTATCCCCTCCCATCCCTGGCCTCACCACTACTAAAAGATCTGCAGCAGCATTTGTTACAATGAAGGATCAGGATCTCCTGTACCCCATGTCATCCTCTTCATTCTTCATGTTGTCCATATATATGCATTATTTAGCACATCCATTACACAGGAGAAAATCTATGCCACAAGGTGATCCACAGTTACGCTGCCTTGAAGTTAAAGCATTCAAAGTAGGTGTTGGTAGTTCTGTTGCAAAGATCTTCACAACAGATTTTGCGATATAATGCAATATATGTGACCTGCTGTCAGACAGCTATGAGCCCTGTCCTGTGAGCCTAGGATTTTTTTGACGTGATCTATGGTTTAAAATGTTCTTAAATAAACAAAACAAATAACTCCTTTCCCTTCGAGACTCCTCATAAGCCATTTCTAAGACAATTTGTCAGGCGAAAAGGATGATGTAAGTAGATACAAAATAAGATACTCATCATTGCAATCCCCATCCCCCCAAAAGTGGCCGTTAATCAGTTGTGTGCTACACAAGCATGCTGTGCTTACATTAGAGAAAATATTGCCAAAGTTCTTCCAACGTGCACCAAATAGTACAAGGCTCTTCAGTCTTAGTAAACATGCACACACAAACACACTTGATATGCCAAGACAGAAGGCCTGGAGTATTTGAGACACGGTGGCAGCGCCACGCAACAATAGTGCAGTTTGTATTGCTGGCACTACTGGCATACCACTGGCCAGAACTTCAAAAGTGTCCAAAAGACCAAAGAAACGGCCGCAAACAGAGAGCAACTTTAAATGCCCATAGAGTACTTTGAAGTGATTGTTAACAATGTATCCCATAGCCGGAGGCATGGACAAAGTATGTCTGCACACCAAGCTGCTGAATGGAACAGGATTTGTTTATCATCCCCTCCACTGAGACTACAGAGGCTCCCTCCAAAACAATTTCTTCTTCTCTGCTGCTGCTGCTGGATGTACCACAGGCATTTTCTGTGGGACAGATTCAGCTAATAAAGGATTGGTTCACTGGAAGTGGTAGTAAGCCCTATCTGGAGAAAGCTGCGAGCTATCTTCTGTGCCAGGGAGAAAAAGGCCCGAAGACAACCTCCTGTGTTTTTGTTCCCCTCCTGGCAACACTGGTTTGAGTTTTGGTGGCCAAATGCAACTTCCATATGACTGCTGGCTCCGTGGGTGTTGTAGGTGGGCACAGAAGAACCAGGAGAGATTGTCTGTACCGTCACAAAGGGAATAGTAAGGGGCTTCCACTAATTACTGTTAAGGCTGGTGCAAACCATTTCCTTCTGCAGACTTCTGTTTTTCTGCTAAACTTTGACCGTTTTACTGCTGTCATGCAAGCCCAAATCGTGCCTCCATCATTTGTCTGTATGGTCTGTCTGTCTTTTCCTGGGACCCGGACAAAAGGCTTTCTGGGGCATGAATGGCTGCTTTGTTTCCCTGCTCTGAAGAGATCTTAGGCAAATGTAGCCAAGCTCCAAGTTTGAGGAGGGGGGGGAAGAATAATAATTCTGGCCAGGTTTGTAGCCTTCAAAACCATAGTTGAATACTTTGAAGTTAGGACAGAATTTTTCCCCAAATCTCCTGTTGTCTGTGAAGAAATGACTTGAGGTGTGTGGCTAGGAAGTAATAGTCAGGCATGAAATAAGAAAATGAGTGTAAAGAGGATGACTTAGCATCTCACTCAAAGTGAATATATCCCACTTTAAAGCTCAGTGAAGAAAAGAATGAATCTAAGAAACGGGATTTATTCCAGAGGCTGAAGTATAAAAGACTCATTAATGACAATCTGGTTTTGTATGCCTTTTGAATATGTATTCATAACCCTGTTGCCCTATGGACAGATACTGTATCAAGATATTTTTGGCTAAAAGATACAACCAAACCACAGAGTTGCACTGCAGATTTCAGGAAAAGGGGGATCAGTTGCATTTAGTTTGCAGTGTCCCTTTATTCTTTAAGACTTATTTAGCTGGATAAAAATGGAACAGAGTTTTTTATTAGCAAACTCTAACTTCAGCTATTGGCCATTTATTTCCATGTATTTCCAAGAGAAGTGAATAACAAATGTTTAAGCTTTTTTTTTTTTTAATATGAGAAGTTTAATTAAACAACTATCCTGTTTTAATCTGTGCTGCTACACTAAGTTCTGAACTACCTGAAAAGATCAGCTAAAATAAAATGTCAGCATTTGGGTTTGCTCACTGGTTACTAGCTAACATTTAGGAGTATAAATTGATTTCAGATGGGAATGTCAGCTGCATGCTCTGGCTAGAAATGAAGCTCTGACTCAGAGGAATAGAAAAGATATGATAATCAAAATTTCTCAAATTAATTTCTTCCAAGTAAGGGAGTGACACCGAGGTGGAATTCATCCTGTATCCACTGCAGTGTTTTGTTCTACCTGCAAATAACTGCTAAGTCTTCCTAAACAGTGGCAAACACCATTGTGAAGCCTTTCTCTCCACACTGCTCTTCTCATGCCTGGCCTAAAATCATCCCACACCACGTTTTTCAGGGTTTCCCACAATCTTGCAGACTAGTATGATTTTTAACCATCAAAGCAGCAGGAAGATGCATTTTGAATGAAATAAAATAACAGTTTGGGAAGAAATGACTGGTTTATGCTAAAACAGAAAGACTTTCTTCACTTTGAATCAGGAAACAGTTTGTTTCTGCTGTAGGCATTTCTAACCATGCTAGTAAAAGCTTCATTTTAGGCATCAATCACAAGAATGAAACAGAAGAGAGGGCAGCAGTGGCATTACTCCCAAATGCTTTTAGTTAGTAGCCCAGCAGTTATGGTATTAATCCAAGATAATGAAGACACACATACAGCTTCTTGCACTGTACCACGTGGATACAGAGGCTCAGGACAGCATTGCTCACATCTCTGCACCACTTCTCAACTGCACTTCATTGAGCTCCTAACCTACTGAGTAGAGCACAGATGGTTGACAGTATTTCAGAGCCAACAAGCTCTTACGTGTTTTGTGCAAGTTTCACCTTCACATAAGTCATACAGTCTCCAGTGAGAAAACCCAAGCTCCTAGTGTTGAGCCTGAAAGCTCAGGGTCCTAGCCCCTTCAGGTGGCAGAGAGAGAATGAGCAAGTAAACTGAGACACATTCAGGCTACATTGATTTTAACAGTGGAGGTGGGTGCAGACGAGGTCTGCTGGGTTGCATTCCCATTATGCACCTCAGTACAAAATTGATCAAATATCTCTCCTGAGATGTGGAGGACTAAAACACAGCTAGCTATTCCTGTTCTCAAATCAGTAACATCAGAGGGGCTATGACTTGGGTTTACAGGGAATCTGCAGCAGCTGCAGCCATTGCATTTTATTTGGCTGTTTGGGGCTATATGTAAGGAGCATGTACTTCCTCTGGCCTCTATTTGCCTTTTTTTTTTCTCCAATGCCCAGAACAGTGTGCTATAGTATGGATGTCATACCTGGTATGCTACTATTAATGCGATTCACTAACCAATAAAATTCCATGTGGGACTGACATGACTTTCCTATTTTATGTTGAGGCTGACTATTTTTCCTTTGAAAATGGGTATCAGGCAAGTGGCAAGTAGAAACCCCTAGGTTTGACTTGTAGCTTGAAAACAGGCAAATCTAATACCTAGCTCTAAGCAGAGCTTGATCATCTACTCACTTGTTTATTCCCCTTCTCCCAATCTGTTTAAAGCAAGTCTCATCCCAAACTTAGCTCCTTATAAAGCCTCTGTTCCTTTGAGTGGCACTACTTTTATTCTCAGCTTAAGTTTGGCTCTAACTCTACTAAATGATTAACCAGCACAGGGTTTAGCCATATGAACACAGTGTGTGGATCCCTTCAAAGAACTTCCAAGTCTCCTTCATTCTCTGGACAAACCCTCAAGGGCCAAGTCACCAAAAGATGTTTTTGTCTTTCCTTCCCCACCCTTTGCCTTTTTTGCCAGTTCTAAGCAACCATAAAATATCTGCTACACACTTCTGTGATGCAGGGAGAATAATAATCAGCCCTGGGCCAAGTCACGTACAGAAGCAATAGAAGAGTATTTTAACGG